>NC_134952.1:31588626-31888939 GCF_965638725.1 Aptenodytes patagonicus | reverse complement strand
GTGCCTTGCTCGACCTGCTGTTTACAAACAGAGAAGGACTGGTGGGAGATGTGGTGGTCGGAGGCCGTCTTGGGCTTAGCAACCATGAAATGATAGAATTCTCGATTCTTGGTGAAGTAAGGAGGGGGGGCAGCAAAACCGCAACCATGGACTTCCAGAGGGTGGACTTTGGCCTGTTCAGGACGCTGGTTGAGAGAGTCCCTTGGGAGACGGTCCTGAAGGGCAAAGGGGTCCAGGAAGGCTGGACATTCTTCAAGAAGGAAGTCTTAAAGGCACAGGAGCAGGCTGTCCCTGTACGCTGTAAGAACAACAGGCGGGGAAGACGACTGGCCTGGCTGAACGGGGAGCTCTTGCTGGGACTCAGGAAAAAAAGGAGAGTTTACCACTTGTGGAAGAAGGGGCAGGCGACTCAAGAAGAGTACAGGGATCTCGTTAGGTCACGCAGAGAAGGAATGAGAAAGGCAAAAGCCCAGCTAGAACGCAATCTGGCCGCTGTCGTTAAAGACAACAAAAAAAGTTTTTACAAATGTATTAATGACAAGAAGAGAGCCAAGGAGAATCTCCATCCTTTATTGGATGTGGGGGGGAACATTGTCACCGAGGATGAGGAAAAGGCTGAGGTACTTAATGCTTTCTTTGCCTCAGTCTTTAACAGTCAGACCAGTTATCCTCAGGGTACTCGGCCCCCTGAGCTGGAAGACAGGGACGGCGAGCAGGATAATAATCCATATAATCCTCATAATCCAAGAGGAAGCAGTCAACGACCTGCTACGTCACCTGGACGCTCACAAGTCTATGGGGCCGGATGGGATCCACCCGAGAGTGCTGAGGGAGCTGGTGGAGGTGCTCGCCAAGCCACTCTCCATCATTTATCAGCAGTCCTGGTTAACGGGGGAGGTCCCGGATGACTGGAGGCTTGCCAATGTGACGCCCATCTACAAGAAGGGCCGGAAGGAGGATCCGGGGAACTACAGGCCTGTCAGCCTGACCTCGGTGCCGGGGAAGGTTATGGAGCAGATCATTTTGAGTGCCATCATACGGCACGTACGGGACAACCAGGTGATCAGGCCCAGCCAGCATGGGTTTATGAAAGGCAGGTCCTGCTTGACCAACCTGATCTCCTTCTATGACCAGGTGACCTGCCTAGTGGATGAGGGAAAGGCTGTGGATGTGGTCTACCTGGACTTCAGTAAAGCCTTTGACACCATCTCCCACAGAATTCTCCTAGAGAAGCTGGTGGCTCACGGCTTAGACAGGTGTACTCTGCGCTGGGTAAAAAACTGGCTGGACGTCCGGGCCCAGAGAGTTGTGGTGAATGGAGTTACATCCAGTTGGCGGCCGGTCACGAGCGGTGTTCCCCAGGGCTCAGTTTTGGGGCCGGTCTTGTTCAATATCTTTATCAATGATCTGGATGAGGGGATCGAGCGCACCCTCAGTAAGTTTGCAGACGACACCAAGTTGGGCGGGAGTGTTGATCTGCTCGAGGGTAGGAAGGCTCTGCAGAGGGACCTGGGCAGGCTGGATCGATGGGCCAAGGCCAACTGTATGAGGTTCAACAAGGCCAAGTGCCGGGTCCTGCACTTGGGTCACAACAACCCCATGTAACGCTACAGGCTTGGGGAAGAGTGGCTGGAAAGCTGCCCAGTGGAAAAGGACCTGGGGGTGTTGGTCGACAGCCGGCTGAACATGAGCCGGCAGTGTGCCCAGGTGGCCAAGAAGGCCAATGGCATCCTGGCCTGTATCAGAAATAGTGTGGCCAGCAGGAGTAGGGAAGTGATCGTGCCCCTGTACTCGGCCCTGGTGAGGCCGCACCTCGAATACTGTGTTCAGTTTTGGGCCCCTCACTACAAGAAGGACGTTGAGGTGCTGGAGCGTGTCCAGAGAAGGGCAACGAGGCTGGTGAGGGGTCTGGAGAACAAGTCTGATGAGGAGCGGCTGAGGGAACTGGGGTTGTTTAGCCTGGAGAAGAGGAGGCTGAGGGGAGACCTCATCGCTCTCTACAACTCCCTGAAAGGAGGTTGTAGCGAGGTGGGTGTCGGTCTCTTCTCCCAAGTAACTAGCGATAGGACGAGAGGAAATGGCCTCAAGTTGCGCCAGGGGAGGTTTAGATTGGACGTGAGGAAAAATTTCTTTACTGAAAGAGTGGTTAAACATTGGAAGAGGCTGCCCAGGGAAGTGGTTGAGTCACCATCCCTGGAGGTATTTAAAAGATGTGTAGATGAGGTGCTTAGGGACATGGTTTAGTGGGCATGGTGGTGTTGAGTTGATGGTTGGACTCGATGATCTTAGAGGTCTTTTCCAACTTTAATGATTCTGTGATTCTATGATTCTATGATCAAACTCAGCTTTGAGCATGCTGTTGTCTTGCTGGAAGTTGGGAAGCTCTTTCAGGGTAACCTCACAGCAGCTTATCAAGGATGCGCAAACCTCCAAATAGATGCAGTTACACACCTAAATGAATAAAATAGGTGTTATTTCATTTCTATATTACAGAAGAAACTAGGGCTAAGTGTGTGTGTGAATATGCATGAGAAAGAAAATTAATTTTGCAGCAAAGGTATGCCTCGAGCTACTCTTTCACAGCAGGCACTTTAAATTCACCTGGTCCACTTACTACCAAACTGGCCATGAAAGTCAAAACACAGAATTAGTTCAATTCAGAAGCCTTGCAGACATAATGGCCTCCTCCAGGGTTGGCTCTGCATCCCATTTCCACAGCCTGCGAAGGGCGCCTCGGATCACCCTCTCTCTGCGTGCTATTTGAAAATCCTTCTCCATTCTTCATGCCAAAGCAAGAAGCCTCCTGTGTTGTCCTTTCCCACTCTCCTCTGGATTTTATCTCGCTTTTGGGAGAAAACTGATTGACTGGAAGGGAGGGGAGCTTTTCTCACCCAGCATTTCTGAGCTTCTGATGGTCATACCTTAAAAAAATCATAGGCTCACTCCTCTTTCCCTCCAGTTGCCACTATCACCCCCAGAGGCTCCCTTTTTACCCTATCTATGGGGGGAGGGATTGCCATGGCATCAACCTTTGCTGATTCCATTTTGTTCTAAAGGCCCTTACATACTGCCACAAGGATGGAGTTGTTTGTGAGGAATGACATCAGGAAAATTATCAGAGAGAGCTGTCATCTCTTTGCAATGTAACACAGTTTTGTTTAGTTAAGCAGCAGATGTATCATGAAATTAGACTTCATAAAGCATTTAGCAAGTAATTTCTAATGTTATTCCATATTTGTTTAATCTTTACAGGGAGATTTTCTTCCTTTCCCTGGGTCCAATTTAATTTAGAACAAAAATAGTCTGGATTTTGCAGGACAGAAGCCCTAAAAAATTAAATTTTTTATGGCTTCTGGATATTAAAAAAAATTGAATCAGGCACCTTATGAGCACATTGGTCCTTCCTCTGCAGATCTCCTTAAATTTGTCATATGACAGTATGACTTCCAGATACTGCTGCTTGGTTGGAAAAAAGTAGATCACATGGAAAACTGATATAGGTATAATTATTAACATACAGAATTTTATTGTGACACCATTATAAAACTTTAATTATATTAAAATGGATAGGTTTAGCAAATGCAGACAGCGGAAACTATTACATTACGCACACAAACTTTCTGCTGTCATCTCCCCCTTTCTCTGCCTCATCTTCCCACTGCCCCTCTTTGTCCTGATGTGGATGGTTTCAGTAGCAGGGGTGGCTGCAGGGAGCCGTCAGTATCCCGAGGATTATGTTGGTGGTGGTTTCTTCCTTCTCACTTTAGGATCAGCTTGGCATAATTTCTGTACATGCTGTACACCTTGCTCTTTCTTCATTGGTTCACGAGTCCAGTTTGCATCTGAATGAGCTATATAGGGTGTGTTTTACATGTTGGGTCCTTGGTCTCCTGTGGCTGCACTCCTCCAGGCTGCGTTTTTATTCTACAGTCACTGCATAGAATAACCTCTTCTTGTCACTAACTGTTAGTTACAGAAATATGTATGTGTTGCACCATGCTCTCGTACAAAGCTAAGCAAAAGCTAAAACGAAGTAGGGTATAGTTACCTGGTCGTTAGATAATTGCTGCTACAGCTAGAGAAGTTAAAACAGAGCTCCAAGTGGCCCAAGATGAGTTCGGACAAAGCCGGAGGGGTCTGGAGGTCTGTGCAAACGCCTCTCATGTCTCTGAGCAAAAGCTAACTGAAGGTGTGGTGAGAGGCATGGTATTGCCCCTGCATTTTAAGCTCAGTTTTCATTGTTACTTGCTTTATGTGTTACGGAAAGACTTGAAGATCCCGATTAAAAAGAGTAATTCACTTCTATTTCGGTAAAAATATAATTTCATCCAAATGCTTCGAAGCAGAGTAGGAGGTTTATTAACAAGCATAAAACCCCATTTTGTTTTTCACCAGGAGATTCGCAGTGCCCTTTTCAGAAAAAAAGAAGCTCTCTTGTTCACTGCTCCCTGTGGAGATATTACAGACTCTTGCTAGTAAAATGTAACATAACCAAATATTAAAAAAGAGTACTTTTTCTTGAAACAGTAGGGAGAATCTGTTAATAACTAGGTGCAAACATAGCCAGTTCTAACAGCTCAGGAAATCATTGCTTTGCAGCTTTATTACTGTATTTATCTGCCTTGATATGTCACCATTATATTGCTAGCATTTTCCTGGATTTATACTGCAGGTTCTAGCTTTCCAAGTGCAGTGAAGCTGCTGCTGTTTTACATTGCTCCAAGTGTACAGAGAACAGGCTCTTAAAAACTCCACCTATAACTAAAACGTGTAACACATGGCTTCTAACACTGCTACACAAGTGAACAGCGGTATGTTTCTACTCATGAGGCTTCAGATTTCTCCATGAACTGAAAAATATGTTAAAAAAATAGTTTTCAAGTTAATTTTTTTGCAGTTTGCAAAGCACAAATTCCCTCCACTTCTATGGCATGGCATTGCCCTAAGAAATTTTGGAGTCATCACTGAGGGCTTTGCTTCCAAGAATTTATATATTTTCTGCTTTCTTTAGGACAGGAACAAGAGTTATCCCAGAAAGCTCAAATGGTCACTGTAATATCACTAAGTATATTAAAGATACCTGCTTTCCAGAAGGTACATTTAAGCCATTATAAGGCATGATATTGAGAGTTGCTGTGAGGATGCTAATGAAAAGTCTGACAGCCATGAAACTGAAGAGGATAATATGTGAATGCAGCAAGCAGCAAAATAGCTGCATATTTCAAACGACACCACAATCCCCGTTGAAGAGCTTTGCCTCTGCTTGGAAAGCGGTAATAAAATGCTGTATTCTTGTTGTGGAGTTTGGGCTCTGAACAGGGGCTGCGAGTTGGAGCTTTTCATGTTCTGAATACCAGGTGGGGATTTTCAGGGCAACCTATTGTCTTGGTATCAAAGTGATGCTAAGCATCCGTTTACTTAACGTTTGGGTGCCTTCTGCCAAGTGCAGCCCCAGGGTAGGATCCTGACCCCCTCCACAAACCATCATGTGAATTAAATACCTAAACATGACTAGAGGGCTCCAGACTGAGAACAGGGCAGGAGGGAATGGGGAGAGGAGAAGTGTGGTGAGTTTGCTACTCCTTTCAGGCCTGATAATGAATTACCCACTTTAAAACACCACAAAGCCTGTGCTCTCCTGTTCTGTTCCTGGGGTACCTATCACTGTGTAGACTTTTTAAGTTGTGGCTTTTGTTCTGCAGTAGACCTAAAGCTCCTGCAGGTACGGGGAATATTTATGGTCCGTGTATCCACCATGATCGGATATTCCCCTTCCCTCTGTCTCTTCCTCCTCCCCTGCACAATTAACTGTTGCATTGTTGCTTGTTATTGCAGGGGACTGAAATCTACGTGAGCCCTCCAGTCATACCCTATGAACTGTGATTTGGGTGCTCTCGTAGACAGTAGGAGATACAGGCTTAAAGTTTCTTAAGCTGAAAGGATCTCTCCCATTTCCATGCAAGTGCTTGCACATAAAGCGGCCTCTGCATAGCTCTGTGCAGTCAGGATGCAGGTTTTTGCTCATCTGTCCAAAAGCAAAACCACAGGTACTTCGGATAAGTGTCAGCACATGGCTACATCTTGCTACTTAGAGTTGAAGCACCCACCGAAAACTGGAAATAGATTTAACATCTCAGTAATCGATCATCAGAGGTTTGTTAACTATGAAGAGTCTTTCAAGGCTGGAAAGATGATTGATGTTACCTCAAGAGCCATCTGGGAAGCACTGTAGATGTCTAGAGCCAAGACTTATGGCTAAGATTTTATGTTTTGATTAAAGGATGATTAAAGAGCCCAGAGCCCAGCTCTCCCGGAAAGGGAGAGCATCTTCTACAAACATAAATGTTCTGGGTAATCAGAGCAACCTCAGAATATATTCCTGGTATTTGCACGCTAATACTGTAGCTAATACTATACTTTTACTTTCTTCTTCATTTAATTTGTTGAAAAAAAAAAAAATCCATATTCCTTAAAGCAGAACTGTATGGACACCTGCAGTTATCAGGTGAATTCCTACACCTCACAGAGCAGAGTGTCCCATGCAATTTTTTAGACTGGAAGCTCAAACACAATTCAGAAAGTTTTGTGTTTTTAAAATTACTAGTAGAGTGCTAGCTTGACCTTCTTGCATGTTGCTGCATAAATACTGATAAAATGCATAATTGTAATAAATATGTTTTACTAAGCTCTAGCCTGGTACTAATGTGAGCGGTTTGATTGATTTGGACAGGAAGCTGGTCTAGTCACGTACTGCTGAAATAATGGCTCTTTATTATGATGATTGCTATTTGCTGGTTTGTTTCTTTATTCATGTACAACTGATGTTGTGTATATGGCCAGATAGCGAAAGTATCTAAAAAATAATATTAATCAAGCGGTACTTAAGCATATTTTAGGTTGGTATGGAAGAACTGTAAGTATGCTAAAGTTGCTAATAAATCTTCAGCCAAAACCGAACGAACAAAAATTTTTGGAAAAGAAAAACTTGACTTCAGAAGTCACACAATTATTTGGAATGAATCACACTAATTTTTTGCTTGAATGCACTCATCCTATCCTGGTGTTCAAGCCGCAATATTGCACCAAGTGAAATAAGGACATCATGCCTAATTGAAAAACTCATGCCAGAATTTATTTTGTTAGAAGCGAATTAAAAAAGTCAGAGAAAATGAATCATTTCCTAAATTAATTAATGTATCACTTACTAACTGTCATTAAAACCTTGTTAATTTCATCCAGTGACAAAGCTAATTAAGAAGATATATGTGCTTCTAAAAACTAATGAATATTTTAAGCACTTTGTTCCTTTAACATCTTCCTCAATTGGTTTAATAGACAATGGCAGCATCGTGTCATTCTCTGCCGGCCAGAGGAGCCTTCCGTGACCTGGCACAGAGCGGTAATGAGGCACTGCAGGCAGATCTAATAGCAGGCAGCCCTTCTTGGAAGTGACAGCTCTGTTGGAAAGCCGAAGGGTGAAGACAGAACCGAGCGAGGGCAGATCTTCCTCATCATCAGCACATGGCTGAAGGCAGAGACTAGTAATAAGTCTACTAACTTAAATGCAGTTATGAAACTATGGAAATAGTAAAAGCCTTGTCTCCTTGCTTACCTATGTAAAATATTTTTGTTAGAGGATTTGTTCTGTTGCCAGCAACACTTTCAACAGGCGTGTTTTCATACGGGAAACACGTTCTTCTCCTGTGCCCAGCCTTATGCTCTTTGATTGCCTTATAAAATATTTCTTTTACCTGTCAAAGTGTACAGTCTCTTTTGGGATGTTTTGTCAGCAATGTACGTGGAGATTTTACTCTGATAATCTCTCTATGTGATGATTTTCACAAGAGTTTAAACTTTTTTAAAAACACAAAAATATGTGTGACTAGCAAGATCTCGTATCCAGTTTTGTAGTGTAGCCATGTAGAAATAATGCAACTATTAAAACAGACTTCCCTTTTATTACATTTCTACAATAATTTAAAAGCACATTCCACTATTATTCCCTTCTTCTCCTTCTTTGCTTACTCTTCTTCCCCAAAATTAAAAAAAAAAAAAAAAGTCATGAAACCCCTCTCTCCTCAGTCTTACAGGTATTACTTATTGCTTTCTGAACCATTTTTAAAAAAGACTGGATATTATTTTGAGCCTGACGGTCAAATTGTAGATGTTGTTCACAATATTTTATGTACCTAGAACAGCTGAGAGATCATTTCTACACCATATGCCTTCCATCTTGCTGACATCTTCAGGCTTTTAGTCCAAATGCCTTCATCGACACTGGCTGTAATGCTTTTTAGCTGGTGGAGATCTCACCATAAAATTTTGTACCTGTGTGTGAATGTATAGTGAAGTGGAGGTTTAGGAGAACAGCCCAATACAAAACAGAATAGTATAGGCTGTCCATTATCAAGGTAATAATAACAAATTAGTATAGCTCTTACACACTGAAAAACAGAAAATTTGGCCATTACTGTATAAAGAAAGTCTTGGAGGAAGAAGGTGAATAGTACCAGAGGGAGGATATCCTCATGATATAAATAAAATGCAATAGTGAATGGAATCTGAAGCCACTTCATTGTTTGTGCCATACGACTGGGACATGGAAATGTCTGGCAAAGTAAAGTAACTTGACCCTTTTTGATGTGTCTCGCCAGATAAACCTAGAAGTTACAGTCAGAGACGTAGCTGGTCTCCCTGTGCTCTAAATGAAGAAGTCAAGAAAATGCCTTCCAAAGCCAAGAGTAACACCCAGTCAGACTTTGACCTGACAGCGATCAGCCTTGTTCTGCACTCTCCGGAGAGCCTTCCAGCGCTTTGCATGCACGTGGAGGCAGAGGCAGCCCATGAGTAACCTTGCAGAATTAGGGCTTGAACTGTAGAGGCATCCGAGGTCTGCTGCTGATGCAGATTGAACTACAAAGTGGATCACGGGCTATTTCTGCACTTAAGTCATTGGTTTCTGAAAGCAGTGGTTTCTACCCCACTAACTTTCTATATTCCACTGCGCAGCATTTTATAAGCCTCTAGAATGTTACCAAGATTGCTGTAAGCCAGAATTTGTGGGATTTTTAGGTTGAAAGCAATTTTGTTTTATTGAGGAGTAAAATAATAAAATGCTTTTTTCCCGTGAAGCTTGTCAACATGCATTTAGGCAAATTAGTTTGGAAACTTCTTTGCTCATTAATGGAATGGAAAAAATTGTTTTTGAGTGCTCAGCTTTTCATTAATCTGGGGAATGATTTGTTTTCATGTCATCATGACTGCTTTCACAAAAACAAATAAAGGCTTGATGGACAGCATTTTTAGAGATGTTGTCTGTATACAGTCCCCAGTGGCTTTAAATGGAAATCTGGCTGCTTGGTATAGCTGAGACTCCGTCCACTTCATCCTGCTTCAGAGACTAATGCTTCTGTGGGAAAGTAAAGAGACGAGACTGGGGTCTTACTATTTACTAGTGAAAACATGTAGGCTCTTCATAGCATTTGTACACGCACACAAGCACACACACACAAATATGCTCAATTTGCAAAGACTGAAGTAAAAGCTGATAATATATTCCTTCTTTTAATAAGTATGAAATAGTGGAGAACAATCACTTTAACTAGAGACAAAAATTGTAAACAAAATTAATATTCATTAAATGGTTAACATTGCATATATAGAAATCTAGAAAATAACTTGGTGCCAGGCTTATATTATTATGATTGCCATGTCAACCAGTATATCTTAGCTTTCTTGTTCTCCCTGCATCTTTTTTGGGGGGTTGTTTTTTTTTTTTTTTGCAATTTTTCACTTTCAAAGTGGAAGCATTTCACTTGCAATGAATCAGCCCTTTCCAGCCAAAATAAATATTCCAGCCAAAAAAAAAATTGCTTCCTTTCTGATTGTAAACATTTCCTCTATGGACCTTGTTTGTTTGATGCTTGTACCAGGTCTTGGACAATTGATCCCTCATCAACAAAAATTACTGCAGGCTTGAAAATAGTAGCAGCGCATTGAGACACTTTCCTAGGTCCTCGGTCCTCCTGGGTGGGCTGTGGAGTGACGCCTTCAGCTATTCACCATGGCTTCTGCTACCAGTTGTATCAGCAGATGATGCTCCGTGCTGTATTGTTCAAGATGTGAGTTAGTATTCACAGTCTCTGGCCCCTGGCTGGCAAACACCGCAGACAGCTTGCTCGGGGCCACACAAAATTCAGTAATGCTAGCCTTTTTGTCTCACTTAAAGAGGAGATTTCCCTACACTTCTAACCTGCAAAGCCATGCTCCTAAAATTTGAAATGTGAGGATATGCCACATGGTAGCCGGAGGTGCAGCGAGCACTGGCACCTTTCCACATGTGCTGCACTCACTCCTCCTAAGTGCAGGGTTTCTTAAAGTGTCATGGATCTGATAGTTGAGAAATGCCGTGCCACTACATGCGTTAAATCAGATACTGGTTTTGGAAAACTGGTAATTTTCCTCTGCAATTAACTGCAGTTGAAGCTACAGCGGCTTCTTTTTAAACCCTGCATAAGTTTGGCTAGCAAAATTGATGTGGCCTGAAATCTGACAGCCTAGGAGGATATATTTAATTTTTCTATCACTTCAAACCAAAGCAATTGCCCTAATCACATCAGCAAAATGTCTGTGCAGAATATGGATGATAATCTCATTTGATTTTACTTTAACCTGTCTCTAAATGCATACTTGTTCTTTGCAGAGTTCATTAAGATGAAAATTATCCCATCATTTTCCAAACAGAAGAAAATATTATTCTGAATGATAGTGTACTTCACCTTTCCTCTCTCTTGTCTGTAGATACGTAATGCAAAATTGTTGGTTCTTGCACCTTGTCAGTTCTCTGATTGGATTTAGTTATAATTCTGGATCTGATATTTGTGGTAAATACAGATCACGTGGTGGTAAATGCACATGCAAATTTAAGCAGTGTTTGACATCGACAATGCATGGGAACATCTAGGAAAAGATTTTTGTATTGCTTAGAAACCACTCTTGTTTCGTTTTTCTTTTTTTAACTTTTAAGTCTTCCACACATTAGTCAGGCAGCTGAGTGCACTTTTATTCCTAAAAAAAGAATCCCTGGAAAAGCACTATCAAATCCAGATGAGTGGCACTTGCCATGGTAAACAGCCACTCAACAGAGAGCATGATTAATGAAGAGTACGCTAGTCTGAAGGTTGGGAGCATGTTAAAGACCAAACTCATCATTGAACAGCTAGAGAGATGCACGAGGCCTTTTCCACCTCAATTTTCTTTTTGGAAGCCCTGGATGGTGATTACTTACTTGGTGAATAGATGTTTTCACTTTCAGTGAGTGAAAGGATGATGATACTCTGGTGTGCGCTCATGGGAAATCATTTACTTGTAGATGTACAGGACCATGGAGACATATGACGTGCACGTGAAGGGACATGATTCTGCAGATTATGGTCCCACTCCACCAAATACCATGGGGAAGTTATGGATGGCTGATCTTCAGACATCAGAGCCTGCCTATTCAAGTAAGACCAAATAAATCTGAATTAGTGCTTGCTACTTTTGCTACATTTAATGCTGAAATCCCACAGATGATTTTATAGGAACTTACATTCTTCATCTTTTTTTTTTTTGGCCTAATATTTTTATTGCTAAAATCAAAGTTGCTTCAACTTCATTCATCCTAGCAGAGCAATAGCAAAATGAAGACAGTATGGTGCTCAGAAATACCTCTTAGGGAAATGTTCCCAACTGTTCATGTATCTTTAAAAGTCATTTATCTGCTTTACACATTTTCTATACATTTATTGACTCTGCTGATTAATACTGTTGGGGGTCTGATTCTTATTGACCACATAAATCACTGACATCAAACTTGCATTGCTACATGTTTCCATTCAATATATCATTATGACAACTTGTGCTAAATTACCAAAAAAAAGTTTTGCAAACAATTCAAACGCTCTAATCTAACAAAAATATCGTCTTTTTTTTTTGGTTCTAGCTAACGAATGTGATCAGTATAACTTCCTGGAAAATAAAATAATTGCAGTATTTTCAACATTCCCACAGTTCAAAACAAGGCAGGCATTAGCAAATTAGCACATGACAATTTTAAAATACAAGTTTAATAGAAGTTTAAATACAGATTTTGTCTAGAGAGTTAGCTGTTAAATTAACAAGAAATTATTTATAATTTAAATTATTACTGAATTACTTCATGTTAATATTATAAAGGCTTTATGGACAGTAAAACAAAGGAGAAAGATGATTGACCATACATGTGCTTCTTACTGGTGATGGCTGGCAGCTGTGTATACATGTCACAAGGCGAGAGCAGACCACAACAAGTCTTATGAGGAACGGCTGAGGGAACTGGGGTTGTTTAGCCTGGAGAAGAGGAGGCTGAGGGGAGACCTTATCGCGCTCTACAACTCCCTGAAAGGAGGTTGTAGCGAGGTGGGTGTCGGTCTCTTCTCCCAAGTAACAAGCGATAGGAGAAGAGGAAATGGCCTCAAGTTGCGCCAGGGGAGGTTTAGATTGGACGTGAGGAAAAATTTCTTTACTGAAAGAGTGGTTAAACATTGGAAGAGGCTGCCCAGGGAAGTGGTGGAGTCCCCATCCCTGGAGGTATTTAAAAGACGTGTAGATGTGGCAATTAGGGACATGGTTTAGTGGTGGACTTGGCAGTGTTAGGTTTACAGTTGGACTTGATGATTTTAAAGGTCTTTTCCAACCTAAATGATTCTATGAGTCTATGATTCTATGTGTCAGATCCTGTGTTTCTCTGAACTTGCAGCATGGCAGAAATACAAGGTAGAGCTTGAATAGCAGTTTTTTTTTCCTGAAAAGTCACTTTAATTCTTTTTTCCATTAAGAACAATTCCATTTACTTGCCTCAGCAGTTCACCCAGATTGGAAGGTTATCCAGCTCACCTGTGGGTTCAAGCCCTGGTGCTTATGCCCTCCATGGAAGTTGTAAGATGCGATGCGTATGTTGAGCGGTGCTGACATCTGCATGGTTAGTATATGGAACAAAAATAATTAATGTGGCATCAGACACAGACTGAACAGCAGAGGGCAAAGGGGTTAATTATCTGCTGGCTGTCATTCTCCGAGACACAGTGGGTCAGTGTGTGCTAGTGGTTCCTAGGGATTCACTGAAAGAATAAGCAGGAAGCTGATTTCTGAAACCGGCAATTCCCGGCACAGTACTACTATTTTAACCCTCCCACCCTTGCAGCTGAAAGAGGTTGCAGAGTGGACTAAGAGGTTGCTGGCTGGCTGGCCTGACCTCTTGCTCTCAGTCCAGAAGTGTCCATGTGAATCTGTCGGGAGGCTTGCACAGCCCAGCAACCATAAACCAGGCGTGAATCGTGACTTCTGGATTCCTGTTGTACCAGTCTACATATCTTTTTGTACCCTCAAGGCTCCTTTTTCCTCCTCTGCACTGTGGATAAATAACTGCTCATCCAATTAATGTGGGAAGGGAAATTAGGAGCCATCCTACTTCAAAACAACACTTTCTTTGTTTCCACTCCATCTAGCATTAGCTCAGCCTACCTCTGTAGGGAGCCATAATGCCTTCCTAACTACAACGCTTACTTAAAGTACCTTGCAGCACTGGTTTAACATCTCAGATGTTCCACGTGCAGTTTGAGATTTCTGTAATGCCATGTACTGGATTTCTGAGTTATTTGCTACTTGGCAGGTAAAAATTATTCTGCAATTATATCCTCTTTACTCTTTTGTACTGTCAGACATGAAACATCATTTAAGTGTATTGTAGCCTCTGTCTTCACTGACTCTGGCATCCTCAGACTGTATCCTTAGGTTCAGAGTCTGTATGTTATGACTTATTTCAGTACTGTGGGAGTCTGCTTCAGGCAATTGCTGGGCTATCCTGCCAGAGCAAATTGTCACCGTAACTGGGGGTAAATCAGACTTGCTGAGGTCAGCAACATTTGAGGTGGATCGGAATTTGACTAGAAGTAGTTTGCTGAAGTTACTGTAAATGAACCCATGGAAGCGTAGAAGTTGTAAACTGTGATGTGTATGTATGAACTACAGGTAAAATAGTGGATTTTGTCCCAGAATATCTGTGCTATGTGAAAATGCTCATAAAATATCAGTAACTGGAAACAGAAGCAATTTCTTCTGATGTAAGAAGTGAGTATTTCTAAAAAAAAAAAGACTTGTGTGGTTTTCTGGGAGAACACAAAGAAAACTGAAGAGGCTTGGAGTTTGATGTTACTAATACTAGCAGTCCCAATAATAATACAATGAAAATGGAAATCATAACAAAATGCATGTAAAGGTTGCCATTTGTGAGGAAATATTTTTAGAGCTGGCGAGCTCTACCAAGCCATCCTGCATCTTGCAGGTCAGGCAGGAGACCTTGCAATAGATGATCCGAAATCCTTCTGCACTTGAGCCTGGGAACAAAGGCAGAACAAGAACATACCCACTAGTGTTTGCACACTGGTCTGGACTGTCATGGAGCGACCAAGTGGGACTTGTTAAGGCCTTGTAATAAATGGATGCCAGACTCAGTAGAGAGTTGGCCTTTGAGGTGCGTGCTTTAGCCGTCTTTTTTCCTTGAGTACAGACACTGACTTTTCTTGTTCTAGGTGGAAAAATGCTTTGATTTGTTTTGTTTGTGCACCTTGGCTGTATTAAGCACCAGAAACTTCACATTGAAAGATGTGAGAGCTAACCAAGGAGTTTATGCACCACTCTGCAGAGATGCCCTTTTCCTTCTCATATTGAGCCTACGGTCAGCCCACTCCAGCTCTCATCTGTCTTAATACCATGGATTAGGCTTTAAGAATTATCAGGAGTGAAGAAAAAAGGATTTAATAAACTTACAAAGATTTTCAAAACCTTTAGGACAAGGACAGGAATCCTTGTTCCCCACAGTTGTGGCAATCCTGAAACTGGAGGGAATATTCACTTGTCTGCTGTAAACCAAGAACCTGCAAAAGGAAAGTCTGTGAAGCAGGTCATGGTTCCTACAGGCTGCTTTCCCTTAGGCTGCTCCACGGGATTGATCACCGCAGAGACAACTGACACATAATTCAAGAAGAGGTCAGAGGTGATTTAAAAAAAAAAAAAACACAACAAAACACGAACAGTTCCCACATGTCATGTAATTGTCATGTAGCCCAAGAGCTGTGCGGTATAATTGGCTTGAAGAATGACAGAACAAGGCACTGAACAACCATCTTCTGACGGCTACAGCACTGGGCTTCTGGCATACTGCCCTGAAACCCAACAGAGCCCAGAGCTCCTTGTAGGTAGTCCTGAAATGCAGTCGAGTGGTATTGGCTCATTTGTGAGCAAAGCCTTGTCCTGCTTTCCCCTTTGTTTGCTGAAATGTGTAACATGTGCACGTGGGACTTGTTCTGTATGTTCAAGCAAATGCGTCTTTCCAATGTTTGGTGGCTTCTTGCACTTCTTGTAGTTCGCCTGCAGTCTGTAGGTTAAGGTTGTGTTTGCAAGTTTGGCTTTAAGTAAGGACAATGCATCTTCCAGCTCAGGGTGGGAGAGGTATCTGGTCCATCACGGTGAATGTGAGCACCTGCCTTAGACCAGTCATGGAGGAGAGCTGAGTCCTTCACTGCAGCTGTCCAAACTCTGCCCCAAGCCATGGTCGATAGAAGTACTGATTTGCTAAGGAATGGTATAGCAATCATAGCTCTGAAAATTGTATTTGTCTTCTAAAAGAGTCTTGGAAAACCTATCTATTCGTTTAATTTGCTGCAGCATATTTTTTGTCTCTCTCAGGATGCAGTACTGCAGATTCAAAAAGTTAAGGTACTGGATAAATGAAATTGTTTATCTTCCTGTTCATGTACTGCCAGTCACAGTTTGAACTAAGTTTTGATTTTGGGGGAGATTTCTGTCCTTATTTACACCACCATTTCTGCTAAGGCCAGAGGTGCCTGTTTCTAAACACATTATATCTGGGAAGGATGTAATGAAACAGGTTAAATTTGCAGGAGGAGAAAAGAACAAAAGTCAAATAAGTGCTCAAATACATAAATTGGAAGGATTTGATACAGCACTATTTAGTCTCAGGTAGAGATTTTCAGGATGACATTTTTATTTTAATTATGCTTCAAAGGACAATCAAATATGCTGGTTTTTTAGATTTGAAGGACATGGGGAAGGTGGAAATGCAATGAATCGAAGGAATCCCCTCTTCTTCCAAAAGAGAAAATCAGAGCTTTGTATTAAAATCTGTTGTCATAGAAATGAAGTAGTACTGTAATTAGAATTTGTTGTATAATCTAGATACACAAGAAATCTGTGCATACTCCTATTTTATTGACCATTTATGCTATTTTCATGGACTATATATGTTTGTGTGTGGTTTTTTGTTTGCTTTACTGTCTTCTTTGAGCAAACCATCTGCAGCTTGTTTTTCCTATTGTCAGCAGCTTGAATTGGACTATAAAATTCCCAAACTTGGCAGTTGTCTATACATATATATTCAATGCAATACATAGATTATGTTTATAGTAAGGTGAAAATATATCCTCATAAATCATCAGTAAAGAAGCTGTGTAGGGTTCTTCTAATACGTTTTGCATAAGCTGTTATTTTATAAAACTTGTATGTATGGTCCCTACACACTGCCCAAATACCATATGCATGCCTTTTTGAAAATAATCTTAATTTTTCAGATCTAGTGAACTCCTGTGGGTGCATGTATATGAAATACAATTTATGCTAAACCAAGATATAGTTAATAGACCATCATATTTAACTTAAAGCATGGCATGCTTAAACCTGAATAGCCTCTTCTCAGAACTAAAGACAACAGATTTTTTTTCAGTTATTAATTTTAAGCTAACACGTGATTTGGAAGCATGTGCTGACATAATGTTTGCAGCTTGCCTGCACAATTACAGCCTTTCTATAATGCACTCTTAAACAACAATGGCCTCAAGTGCTATGGCTTGAGTCTCAAAGGCATGTACATAAAGATCCTTCCTGGGCTAGGAAGGTACATGCAACTTCCAGTTTTCTAATATCCTCAGAAAGAGTGAGATAAATTGCTACCCCGGAGACAGGAATCATGTGAAACCAAGGCTTTTTTATGAGAGGCAGGACAGACCCTGGAAGAGAAAAATTCAATTTTCTTCACTGTGAATCAGTCTCTAAAGGCGATTACCCCTTGAGGAAGGTGAGTGAACCCCTTAACAATGTGTTGCCATTAACAGCTACTTTATTGTCATCTCTTATGTCATGAAATGAGGACTACAGAGGCTGGAAATGCAGATTCCCTTCCCTCATGATTCCCACTCAAAGAATATTGAGCTGCGGTTTCAGGTTTTCTAGGCAAATCTACTGTAAGAGCCAGGGCAAGAGAAAAGTTACATTCAAGATCCATTAACGTGCCCCCAAAGATAACGGTACCACTGAAAAAGAGAGAACTAAATAAAGCCAAATAATTTTTTTTCCGATGAGGCCTTTAAAGAGGCACTTGAAGAAATAGAGTCTGATTCTTTTACAATGTGCCTCTAGAAGTAGAAGGTGTAATTCAGAAAATTAGTCTTACTAGTAAAATATCCTACAGGATCATGCCTGGAATAACAATCAGGAGAGACTGATTGATTAGTTCTATAGCTACTATACTTGCTATGGATATGTAAGGTCCACAGGTGTCTATAGAGAAGACGACCCTAGAGAAAACTATATTAACATATCCAGCCCGCCTGATGTGGTGTATTTGTGTCTTGTGTGCATGTGTGTTTTGGGAAGACATGAGATGTCTCTTTTGTTAGTGTTGCTGTTGGAGTTGTTTCACTGCCTGCTTCTGTCACACTACATCCTCCTGTAGTCATCCTCCTGTAGTCCTCCCCAAAGTACGTCAGAAGTTCAACCACAACGTGCACCAGTGACTTGTCCTCCTGCTCGGCTGGGGACTAGCGCTGCCATACCTAGGGAGATGCAACAGCTGTGATCATGCTTGCTGCAGCATGGCATGCGACAGGAGGGGAACCTCTGTGGGTACCTCCCCACTCCTACATCTTTCCATCTTTTGCATGCTCGGCTCCACTGAAAAGGGTGATGACAGTAAGAGTTTCTGTAACATGTATGGTTTTCAGGGACATCATACCCAGTTACCTACAACATAGCCTCAGATTGTCCTGTTTGTACTTTTAATCCAGACCTTTCAGTTAACTGTCCAGTAAGGGAATATTAACAGAAGATGATCTTTAAACAAGATGCAGTGCAAGGTACTGTGAGAGAAGCTTGTGTATTACATATGGTTCTCGTTATTGTGCTGTAGTTACTGTCCAAGTTCATGACTTTAGTCCTTCCCAGCTCCCCAGATTAGACATGTATCTCAGCTGTGTCCTGAGCCCACGCTGGGGAGAAAGCTAAACCTGCACCAATCCTTCATTTCTGCTGCCTAAGGGCTGTAACTTGAGTGAGGCCTGGGCAGAGAGACCGGACCGGACTCAGAGCCCCATAGGCAGGACCAGGCCTCCAGTGCTCAGTGGGATAAAGACAGCCTTACACAGTTCAGATGTCAAAATCCCAAGATCTACCTGGGGAAACTCTCCCAACAGCTAGCTGCACCTTTTTACTCAGCCAATGCTAATAAGAGCTCTAGGACTTGACCTCAGGATACTGGTTACATAGCAGTTAATTTAAAAAAAGTATTAAAAAGCCCCGCTGAAGTAAAGCTAGCAGCTCCATGGCCATGCTTGAGTGTGTTCGTTACGCAAAACCAGTTATACCCAGGGCCAGACGGACACTGAGCAGGCAGGCACGGGAGCCGTGCTACAGCGAGTTGCGATGATGAGGCTTTCTGAGTTCCAGGGCAAAGCTGGAGAAGTGGGGAAGCATGACAGGAACTTCAATTGTTTTGCATGTAATGCTGTAATTAGTATTCATGTAATTAGTAAAAGCTCATGCTGCAGCGCTATTGAAACATGGGGTGTGATGAGGGGTGAGCAGTGACAGGAGTGACAGAGGTCCCCATGTGAAGCCTGTGTGCTTCTGGGGCAGCTGGTCCTGCTTCTGGGCTCCTGCCATGAAGGGCACCATGGGTGGCTCTTCTGGCCTCCCACAGTGGTGCCCCCACCCTGCGAAATGCTCCTGGCGTGGGCATAGCGTAAGGGAAAGCACAGAAGCAGCTCTTCCAGGCTGGGCAAGTGGAAAGCCAGCAGTAAAACAGGTCTCCTCTGGGACCTCTGAACAACAAGCAGTACTGAAACATAGACTTTGGGAGAAAGCTTTTTGAACTTGAACACTTTACTGCTGGTGTCACGGAGTGTAGATCTTTTATGTTTTACTTGTTTACTGGAGGTGAGTTTATTAGAAGTGACACAGTATGAACACGGGAGTGCAACAACAACAGTGAAGGAAAAGCTGCAAGGACAAATAGTTTAGGACTCTGGTATGAACCAAACTCTGTTTTCTCCCTTCTCTCCTATTATGCAGCAGACTGAGGAACATGTTCTGCCCTTAGCTGTAGCAGGGGAAAAAAAAAATCACCAAACCAAGCATGGGCTGAGCTGAAGACGGGTGATTTGCTTGGGACTCTCCGTGCTGTGGTTAGACTTGGGGTTCGGGTGTAATTCAGCAGAAACTGGCTCTTCATATTCTGTCATTCCAGTCACTTTGTTTCACACACAAGGCACTCTTTCAGGGAGAGGCTCTTTGCTTTGATAAAAACAAAAGGAGCACCATTTGTGGCATGTTAACTATACAGGCACGTGTGTGGGGGGACATTCCCAGGAGGATAATCCTAGGGCACTCCAGGATTATCCTTCAAGCTACAGCCCTGCTCA
Organism: Aptenodytes patagonicus; assembly: GCF_965638725.1. Taxonomy (NCBI): domain Eukaryota; kingdom Metazoa; phylum Chordata; class Aves; order Sphenisciformes; family Spheniscidae; genus Aptenodytes; species Aptenodytes patagonicus. The sequence goes on along the minus strand of NC_134952.1, from coordinate 31,869,149 downwards.
GGCCTTTATATCACTGATTTTTATCCTGATTGTACTATGGCCTTTGCTAAATTCTCCAAATCCAGTTGCTTTTCCAGGGAGCCTGTCCTGGGATCTTTGGGCCCTGAGCCAAAAGCTTGCTAAGAGACATCAGCCCTACAGACATCTTTAGCAGGGCACCAAGAACGGTGATCTCCGCAGTTAACACGGCTCTTGCGCCGCTAACAGCACAGTAGCTGTATGCTATTTCCAATTGCTCTGCCCCAGGAGAGCCCTCTACTCTCTGCCTCCAGGGTCCCAGCAGCTCCTCTCCCTCCCACAAACTCCTTTTTTTCAGGCTGTCTGGTAAGGTATAGGGGCAGTTTTAGGATTTACCATTGCAGTTTTAGGATTACTTTTGCAGTCTGACAGTGACCTCGCACCAAAGTCTGAAATTTTACTGGGAATTAATATCTATTGCAGACTGCCATTGATGAAGTATTAAGTATAGAACTGATGAGGCCTTATAAAGCATCTCAGTACGTTCAATGGGCAGTTTGCTTCTGAAACACCCTCTCACACAGCATATAAAATCTTCCCTGGGCCTGTAGGGGAATGAGACTTTATTACAGTTTTGTCTCTGTGTAAATCTGGAGTTCATTTCATCATCTATAATTTAAAAGATTCTTATCATCATTAAAAACATGTCTGAATATGGCATAATTTATTTACAAGTTTCAGTGTGGGATTATATTTGTAGGATGGAAAATTCCTAACGTTCCTCTCATAAATTAAGTAGTGCCCAGTTTCTATTCCTTTTTAACTGCTTGTCATCTCCAGGGCAAAGGGGAAGAGGCATGAAAGAGAAGCCCGTCAGAATCAGTTGAGGAGCAGGTATGCCAGAGCCCTTTGTCGCCTTACAATCAAATGGCTTGTTGCTGTACAGAGCTGCATAACACTGTGTATGATTTGTGGGTGAGTGCATTTAATTTGTTCTCTTACTTGGAAAGATGAATGCGAGGTCAAATGATACATGCTAGATGATGAGCTACACCAGAGTTGGTCCAAAAAGACTATGTTTTCTAAAAGGATCTGGGGGATACTTAAGGTATTAGGCATCACTTGTAGTGTCACCGCTTCATATATATCATAGTTAGACTGCTTGAAGTAATTTGTTAGTAAACTCAATGACTTGCACCAGTCATTTTAGAAGGGGCAGAGTTTAAGTATTGGCTAATCTTGAAAACCTGGGTGTAAGATGCTTGTGGCACAGCGAACTGCAGGAAGACGGTTTATAATAGTCTAGTTATCTTGGAAGCCAAATTGTACTTAACTAGCTGGAAAACAACCCACCACAAAGCAAATTTAGAAAATAACAGTTCTTAAGCCAACCTGATACCTGTTGTCCTCCATTTGAGAAAAATGTCTGGAAGAAACTTGGCCTTTAGAGCCGTATGAAAACCAGCTATTGGAGTTAATGTGCAGATGAAATTGTTAGCTGCTGTTCTTGTTAATGATACACAACTGCTACCACCACATACGCAGGATAACAAAAAAGCCATCTTAGCCAAGTGAATAAAGATTAAATTGACCCATTCTATCTATACTCCTAGTCATTATGCTGTTAAATATTTAGCAGTTCGGTTACGTGTCATAAAAGGAGAAAACATTAGTCTGGGGAATGATAACCATAGTTTTGGGCTGTTCTTCAGTGTCCTGCAGTTCCAGCTCCAACAACTTAAATTGTTAAAAATGTAAGTGGATTATTGTTAAAATTTAAATGTGTTGTTGATATTATGAAATAAAGGAATTCAAGGCTGAAAATGGTTATTACTTCTATTTAGATCCATTATTAGTACTACTAAATCCTACAAACAGCCATATTGACAGTGACTTCAGTGTTTTTGCTACCATACCTGCTTTGTAAATCTTCTCCTAACTAAGCAAGGTAAAGCACAGGTACCTTTCCTTTCCTTGAAAGTTAACCAAAACCCAGCATGAAGCCTTGTAATGGATAATTCTTGCTTGCAGCATATAATTTTGTGACGTTTGGTTAGAAAAGAAAGGGAGAGCAAGCTTTGCTGGAGAACAAGGAAAGCTGTCCTGGCAACACGGACAGCTCATTTTTAAAGTGTCTTTTGTCAGCACAATGTAAGCGGTGTAGGTTGATGCTCTTCAGTGTCCCCCATTTACATGCTGATTATCGTGAAGTAACTACTGCAGTACCAAGGTACCAGAAAAACAGTGCGGTAGCCTCGTCTCTGCTGCGTAGTCAGAGCTGATACACGTTGGTCTTGTACTGGTGACCAGTATAAGCATTTCATTTCTTAGCAGAGAGAGGGAGAGGGGATCACCTTGCAACTTCATCTGCCTCTGTTTTATTATTCTGGCAGCAGTTCCCGAATGCATGTTTCTGAACTCAAATGGTTATTTAACAACAGATTTACTCCTCTAATTACAGAGATGCTGCATCTCTCACTATGTCTAATTTTTACTGCCAGCGTAAAACCCAGCTTGCGTGTACCTTTGCTGTTCAGTTCCTGTTTGTTTTATTTGACCTTCTGCAGTCCAGAGCATTGGCCCCTATTGCTGGCATCACACCAGCTGGTGTCTTTGGAAACTATCTGGTGTGAAAGTGCAAGATTACAGGGCAGTATTAATAAAAAAAGCTTTTGCTTTGACAATGAACTGCATTTGGATCTGGTATAAAGGTGTAAAAACAAATATTGGGGTATCCACACTTACTCCATGCATAACTTCAGACCAATGGCTCAAGTTTTTTCTTACTATAATCTTTTTCTTTTCAATAATAATGCAGCCTCCTTGAAGTCAGAGGCTTTCACACCCTGCTGTTGTAGACATTGTTACCTAAAAACCGGTTTGACTCAAAGCCACAGTTTTCTCAATGTCTTAAACAATTATCAGTTATTTCAACATATGTAACTCAGTAAAGATGGACAAAGTGCTGAGGTTTTCCAGCATCCACCTGATTTTGGAGGGAGCAGCAGAGAAGCCTGTAAAATTAACTCAAGTTCACAAACTTCTGCAAAAGACAAGAATGTTTTCCCTCATTTTCTTCCTTCCCCAAAGTGATCCATACTTCTTAAAATTCATTTGCTTTTTAGAGAAAAAAAAAAAAATCTTGTTTTTAATATATTAGCAATAAAAAAACTCATCAGGCACATTATTTTTTGAAAGCTCACTGAACTGTTTCCTTACAACTATACTGAGAATATGAAAGAAAACAGCTTTTTGTTTGTAATAGGTCTGTGGGGCGATTCTCCAGACTCAGATAAAAGAGATCACACTTCTTTAACAAGAAGTATCAGCGCGCATCATCCTAACCCCAATTTGCAACTTTTTCTCCCCCTGGGTATTACTCACGTATCTGAAAATACAACTGAAGTTGAAAAGCTCAGTTTAGAGCCCTAGTGCACATCACAAGCCTACGGACCTCGCTTTTTAAATGGCTTGAATATATATTCCAGTTCCTTGGGTTTGGACTGTTAACGTCCCACTGCCTCCTTGACCACACGAGGAGTGTTAAGCAATGTCCTGCATTCAGAAAGGAGAGCCACAGTGGCAAAGGTTGCAGCCCTTATAAAAGGCATTTCAAAGGCTTAGATCTGCCCAGAGAAGCGACGTCAACTCATGCTTGACTTTTAGGATCAGCTGAATTCAGAGGCATTATTTTGTAAACTTTTCCTTTTTTTGTGGGATGGAGATGATGCACAAGTAACCTGATCACCCCACATGTCTGCAGTAGCAAAAGAAGAAAGATGTGCTTTTACATTGTTACTGCAAGATCAAGAAGTGTTCATCAGTAATTAGAGATGGTGAGAAAGTAATAGACTTGTTAGAAAACCTAACCTGATTTTTCAGATTCCTGGGTACACTTATTTCTGAGACTGTTCTTTTTCTAAACAAAGTTTGGCTTTAGATAGTGAAAATCTTTATGCAATGCCTATTGTAGGATGTATTATAATTCAGGATGAATCAGGACCTGTAAACTGAAACAGATAAAGAGGCTGCACAAATCTCTTAAAGCTACTACTGACAATGTATGGGAAATGGTTTGCAGCTACAGAAGACTGTAGCTGGGGACATATCAAGGGATCATACATAGCTGGGGACAGATCAATGAAGCCCAAAGAGAAGGCTTATATGTTTGGCAGAAAGGGATGCTGCCAAAATAGGGGAAAAGGTGGGAATTAAAAAAAAAAAAAAGTAAGGAACATTTATTCTCAAAGAATGAATGTATCATAAAATAGTATTCCTAGTTTTAGGTACTCTACCTGTTGAACAGGTATAACATACATATTGCAGTTGCTTTATGACAGTTATCAATACATAGATTTTAAAAAAGGAGAAAAGAATAAGAGTTTGAGTCATCCACAGTATATGGAATTAAGCCCATTTGAGCATTAAGACTTTCTAAGTGTCCTTCAGCTAGGAAAGGTTGTAAGTCTGCTAACGTACAGAAGCATTTACAATTTTTCAGAACTTTAATCTGGAAACGTGCAATGTGATATAAATCAATTCAAAATGTCCGGAGTGTGTCAATTTTTGTGGAAGATAATATCCCAACTGCCACTTCTGAATCAAACTTAAAAAATATAGAAAAAGTAGCACTTCAATCCCAAAACAGACCAAAAGATTAAGACTGACAGTCATGAAATCATGCCCTCCGAAAGGGGGAAATTGCAAATGACAGTGATCAGTTGTTCTGCAGAGGCAACCAGGGCATATTAATCACTTGACATTAGCAGGAGTTTCTCCTAAGTGCTGCCTGCCCTTCAAACCCTCTTGGAAGCAACAAAGAGAAGGGTCCGCTCCGCTTTCCCACGTAGGAGACTCCTGACTGTGTACAGAGCCTTGTACCAGTGGAAGGAAGGAGCTTTTCATCCCTTGTCTCTTTTTTGCCTGCCTGTTAGCTATAGCTATAGCTATAGCTAACTAACGTGTGTGTCGTGGTTTGTGTCTTCTCTTTTCGTCAACTGGGGGAAGGGTATATGCTGGCATGGTTTGAAACAAGAGCCAAGGAATTCAAACCTGACACGGCTGTCCTTGTTGGCCTTTGACGAATAATTTCTAGCTTTGTTTTCCATATTTGAGAAAAGTAGGTAATATGTATCCTGTTTACTTTCCTTCTTGGGGGAGACCAGGAGTAATTAACCTTTTTAAGTATTGGTTGATGTAAAAGTGCTATCCTCCACAAATATGTAGTCCATGGGACTGGAAAACACACACAAAGTTTCAGAAAAACGTAGTCCAGAAAAGGAAGCAGGACATGACAGTGTGTCCTTACTCTTTCTTTGAGTGTGTTTGGGTTAAAACAACACTGCTACTTAAGTAATGTATTGTTAATGAAGCTTATGAAACCGCCAAATGTGTAACCATGATTCCTTTATAAAGGGCTGCTCTTAGTCTTCCCTCAAATACACACCATCATCATTACCCGAAGCCTGTTCCCCGTGCTTGGCCGCTCTTTGTAGGCTGATCCCAACTTTCTTCTGCTTCAGGTGGAGTTTAACGAATTACATCTCCGTTGGAAAGAGAGAAGGAATTAACCTGCAACTTCCCGCAAAGGCCCGCTGCCAGCTTGTAGGGTGGAGGAAAAGCAGAGCCCTGCCACCGCATTACAGGCGAGGGGATAGAAGTTTGCAAAGGTTTGAGGCATATGGTCCCGTACTGCACCAGTGCATGGGATGAGCGCACAGGAGACGGGAGGCCGGTTGACTTTCTGCTGTACACCCTCCTTTGGGACCTGAACACCAGCATATGGGTAGACAGCCCTGTAAATATCTCTTGAGCTGCTTCGGCCAGTGCATTGGTATTATTTAAGTCCTAACTGTATTTGTAATCTTTTAATTAAAAGATTAGATTTACAAATGAACGAGAATTTAATGACAACAGATAGTTGCCCAGGCAATTAGACTAAGGAGTATTTCCATGCAGCTTCTATGTCATTTCACTGATAGTTTTGTTGGTGAAAAATAATACTTTTAATTTCAGCTTCACAAGTTTGGCTTGTTATCACGTTATAACATTCTGCACACGGTGATGACTGTGTAACTAAAGGCTGGTTTCATAATACAAGGAAGTTCACCCTGTAGCTGTCCTTGCCCTCGGCTATCTGCCCAACACCTTGGTCAGCTTTGAGTCATGTGCTGCAAATTCCAGCCTGAGACGTCAGAGCTGGTGCTGACCACTAAGGAAAGTCAGTGCTGGTGCTCTTTTGCCTTGCTGCATCAGCTCAAAAATTTCTGCGGCTATTTGGGAGGAAGATGGAGAAAAACTCTATATGCAGCATAGAACATTGTATATGCAATATTCTATGTACAAAATTCTACAAAACCTCTATTGTACAAAAAAAAAATGTACAAAACCTCTATATGCAGCATAAAATATTGTATAAGCATATAGAGAAAAACTCTACATAGATTATTGTATATAAAGCTCAGCCCTGAGCCACCAGGCCTTAAGATTGTCTGGAGCAAAACTTCAGCAAGTGTAAATTCAGATAACTCCACTGATGCCTCTCCTCAGCATAACTGTGTGGTTTGTGCCAACAGAGCACCTGAAAAATTTTTCTCATTTAAATATTTTCAAAAGTCAGAAGCTGTCTCTAGATTCAGAGAGTTCATCACAAGAGACTAACGTCAGGAGCTCTCAGGTCATGTACATCTAGTGAAATGTCTAGTGAAATGTCTAGTGAAAAGTTAGCTCTCCAACCCTGACATACACTGAAGCGGTAGCTTTAAAATAAAAATTTCCAGAACAGAATGTGTTAACAACTGATTTAGCCTCGTCACCTGTTCTATCGGTTTAAAGTTAGTGTAGCTCCATTATTTCGCTGCTTCACCTGTATCAAAAAAGAGTAACAGAGCAGTAGATGCTCTTTCACCAGGGACTGGCCGACTGATAAACCAGTGCACATATTCTACGTCTGTCTTCCTAGAAATTCAACTATTCAAGTGGAAATTGTATTTCCATTAAAAAGTCTATTACTAAATTATAGTGCAATAAATATATTTTCATTAATTGCGATCCTCAGTCTCTTTCTTTCACTCCTGTTGCCTTTTCTTTGGTGACATTTTTTCTTGTCATGGAAAGGTCATGACATTTCAAAGTGTTCACTTCCTGAAGCATGACTCCTCGAAGTAATGAGATTCAGCTGATCTGTCAGTAAAAATCTGCCATGAGTGAAAACAAGCCCAGTAAAAGCAAAGCTCAGAAGCGTCGACTCGTGGTCACTCCCGATGGGGCTGATGGCTGCCCGTGTTCTCCGTGTTATCACAAGATTGCCCAGAAAGGACAAAAGGAATATGACTATATGTCACTGAGTGCTGTTATTATTTGAACCTCTGTTTTCAAGCATTCTGTTAATTTACATAGCGATTCAAACTCAGGCATACTTTGCTTTGTTTTAACCTTAAACAATGTTGCGGCAAAAATTGTTGTAAAGAGATTTTCGGTTCCTTAGTGAGTATAAATAGATTTCAGACTGCATATGTTAGTTTGAACTTTCCTGACTGAAATTTTTAGGCCTTTTTATGGGTGGTTGTTACTCAGGAGAGCAACACTGAGGACTTTAATCTCAAAGGTAGGTCCTTTTAATGCTGGTATCTCCAGTACGTAAAACCATAGCACAGTAATTTAGAAGTAGATTTGGGCCTGATTCAAAAAGTTGGTTGTTTTCTGTCCCAATTTTCTTATTGCAGAAAAATTGCGTAGGGTTTCCATTTTGATTTAGCAGTGCTTTGCATTCACTTTTCACCCGGGAAAGACTACATCGCATTATTCTGCAAAACCATGCTCAGCCCCTGAAACTAACATTTACATCTCCCTTTTGTGCCAACGTATGCAGAAGTGGTAATCCATCTTCTGGAGAGACAAGTGTGCTCTAGCCCTTTTAACCCCTACACAGCCTGCTATCTGGTAATATTTGTCAAATAATCCTTGCTGAGCATTTCATTGTGTCTTCTCAAGAAGAGACACAATTCGACCTAGTATATATTATAGCCTATTATATAGTATATCATATAGTATTATGTATTGTAGCCTGCTTCCCTTTTAGCTGCTGTGCTTTAGGCTGATAATTTTTCTTTTGATAAGTTTCTGTCAGCTTGCAGCCCATTTGAAAAGAAATAAATCCTTATTTTTAAGCATGCACTGCTTGAATTAATTTAATATTTTGTCTTGGAGCTCCCAAAGTCATAGTTCGATTGTAGTTGTTCTGACATCCTTGCTTTCTGCAGTCTTTATTTCTCATATTCACCAACAGAAACAAACAATAACTTTTAACAAATCTCATGTCACCAGTAAAACTTTTTTTACACAGATTGTATGTGTGTTTGAGGAGTTCTTTTGTCTGAGAAGACAGCAATATAAAATCAGAAGTCAAAGAATTTAGGAAGGAAAATCTCAGTGGAGATTGGATTGATTTTTCCCTGAAGGATATGACACCGTCATGCTTTTCCCGACAGTTAAAACTTTTTTGTCCTAAATTTCTAAGTGTATTTTAAAAAAACAGAGAAAAGTATGCCTTTCTCCTGGCTGTCATTTTTGTAATTTTTAACCTATTAAAATATGTTTATCTGCTTTATGCTGCTTCATTGCTTAGCTTTTCCAGATAGCAGGTCTTGATTTTTAGGTGATAGCATGGTGCTTTTTATAACCTCAAATCCAGTCCTCTACTTGGGCCGAGCTTCAGCTGGAAGACCACTGCCTGCAGCCTTGATTAACCTGCCATGAGTGCCTCCTACTGCTTCTGCCCACCCCTGGTTCAGTTTTCAATAAACTAACCAGCAGTAGCTTCTCCCATTTATTTAAATAGAAAGGAGGGTGGCTTAAGTACAGAATGTGTGCAACATCCACCGGTGGAGCAGAACCAGGTGTGATTTTTGTGAGCTGGTTACGCATCTGAGAAGTAAAGCCGGTGGCAGACAGCATCTCGCTAAATTGGACCGAGCCTGGCAAACTGATAGAGCTGACTGAAAAAGCTGGAACCTGACGCGTTACATCACTCTTACTTGGCTGAACACGTGCTTTCTGATGCTAGTTGTTTCACTGCGAGACACCTGCACAGCAACCAGAAGGCATAAATGCAAACTGGATGGTACGTTACTGACACTGTTCCTCTTCTATAGCGTGACTCCTGCAAGCATGCGGATGTTCTCTGCCAGAAATGTATGCACAGTTCACGTTTTATTTGATGTGATGAAAAGGAAACGATGAAATAATTATGTATTTTTCTACTGTCTTTATAAGCTATATTTAAACTGGCTAGGCTTCTCTTAACCTGATTAAATTAGAAGAAAATAATGGAGGTATGAGAGTATGAATGGTCTATTAAAAGATTTCCTTCTGTGTGTGTGTGTGTCTGTGTATTATATACACATACATACAGCTGTATTATGTTCACATAAAACAAAGCAGTAAGCCATTTTTTGTACTTTTACTCTCAGTTGTTCATATAAAATGTCTCTAAAAGTCTGAAAATAAAAATTCTCTCCAAACAGTTTTCTTTTTCCATCTGCCTGTTACTGATTTTGTTTCATTTTTACAAGGTATGAAGTTAACAATACCCGCTTTTCTTTGATTTTCTTAGCACTCGTGTCAAAATATGTGTTTCTGTACCAGAATAATTGATTTTGCCATAGCTTTAAGAATAGGAAGTTTTAACTATTATTCCAAATCCAGCCAACAGTCTTCAGTGCAAGTATGTTCCACTAATACGTCACTTATTTAAAGTAATGATCTCAATAAAACACTTTATTTAAAAGAAAACTACTCATCTAACTACACAGTCCTGCAAAAACATAGTTCTGTACTCCTAACTCAAACTGCGTTGTAAAATCTTCTAGGCAAGAACTAATTTTTTTAAACTGAGTATTTGTATGAAAACTGATACCTTTAAGTTTGTGTCCTTTTTATAGCCCTTACTGGCTCACTTCCATAATAAGAATAACAAATAATAATCCAGGGCTATCACTTGAGATGTAGAGTGCAACAGTGTGCAGACAGTTTGGTTTCATTTGCTGTTATGGGGAGAACTGTCGCTCATAGTAGTAGTGATAGCCTGTATTATTCAGCTTTGTAAATGTTTCTTCCTGCTAAGTAGCATTTTTCATAAGGAAAGTCACCTTTTGTTTTTCCAGGAGGGAACCCGTGTGACTCACCACATACTACGAGCAGACAGATTTTTAACGAGAGGATTTTTTAACGTGCGGTTCATGTAGCTTTCCTTTGGACATTTGCGGAGTCATTTTTACTACTCACACACTGTAAGTAGTTACGTACATATATGCGTGTGTATTCATGCAGACGCCCAAGCGTCAGCTAATTATACAGAGAAAGTGTCACTTGTTTCTTCCAAAATGTGAGAACTTCCGTAAGGAGTTAATCTAGCAGCTCTGCTAGTCCAGCCAGTCACAGTGGTCAGATAATATTGAGTAGAGCCAGAAATATGGCTACAGCTTCTCAATGCCAACAAGCGTGGGATCCCTTGAGTTGGCTGGGGTTTTGTTCTCCTGAATGAAAGAAGAATGAATTGATTTAAAGTTTACTGTTACATCTTCCCAATCTGTGCCATGTGTAATATATAACCTAAAGAAATATTAAAAATTAATAGCGTGGTACAGCAAAGAAAGTAATAACTAAGGATGGGGTTGCTACTATGCTGTACTTGACAGACATATATATATAAAATGAAAGAATGATACCTGACCCAAGAATCTTCCCATACATTAAAGTAGTTTTGAACTCAAATAAAGTAGTTTTACCTCAAATACCAAATCCAGGGCGCACTGTTAGTGAACAGATCAGCTCAGAGGGCTGCCTCAAACTCTCCCAGGTCAGTCTTGCTCTACTGCATGTAGCTTCTCTTTGTATTCAAAGACTACTCCTAAATTTTGGGGTCCGTGTAAATTCATGGCTCCCCGGTGCACCATGATTCTGGATAACGCTGGGGTCTGAGCACTAAGCTCACAAGGCATTCGACATGGGATTACGTTCACAAGTCTTGAGTCTTTAAAGACAAGAGTATGTCCCTGGTGGGTGGACGCCAGAAGTATGTGCTGGAATATATATATGGACTGGAAGGAACTGCGGGGATCAGTGTGTTCAATTTACAAGCAATCATGAATACACAGCATTTTGCAGAATTTAAGTGGATCTGAAGTGAAGTTAGTGACGGCCTGAAGGTCAACATCTGGCAAAGGGTGGGCAAGGGATGGTGAGCTGATCATCAGTGATAGATTTGAACAGTCTCTACAGAAAGAGATCATTTAAGATTAAAATAATAAGCAACTTGGTGTGTATAAAGATTTTAGTAATTTCTAAGTCGCTGGTTATCGTTATAAAATCATTGAAAAGTTCATGTGGCAGATCATGCTGTCTGGGATTAGATAGGTAAGACACATTACAAAATTCTGCTCATGATACTTAATTTTCAAGACATTGCCATGTCGGCTTATGACTGCAGTGCGGTTGATCTCAAGAGAGTCAGTAGAAGAATTTGCCTTCCCAAGTCCAACTTTGCAGAGAAAAATGTATTATCTAATAAACTTCAGAGTTAGCGCTAGCAATCTCATAGACTCCAAAACTCTAAACCTAAGCAAAGAGAAATTTCTTGAGTTTTGAGATTTGGAGGGCGGGGCTAAAGACTCTGCTGCTGATTTTTGGCATTCTTCTGCATTTGGTGGTTGCTATAATAAAAAAATAGTAGCAGGCTGTGTCTAGAAACAATATCCTGTCAGCTAAGCTGCATCGCTGATTAACCCACAGTAAGAGCAGCTTTGTGGTGGTGGGAGAAAAATGAAGGGATTGCTAGAATTGATTTTGGTTTACCATTATTTTGACATGAGAAAATCTATTAATTATTCATCTGTTGCCTGCTCTATTAAGAAATATGATTTCTAAGCAAAATTGACATGTACTGAGTGCTCTGGTCTTAGGAGGACAGTGAACAGATAAGCAGGCCAAGAAGCAGACCGCTGGGATCCCATTGCTTAACACTTTAGACAGAGGATCTCTGAACAATCCAGACTGGAAGAAACTCAGGGGTTTTTAGTCCATTTTTCCAAATTATTTCCTTACGGTCTTTCCCTTCAGACTACCAAGCGCATGCTTACGTATTGCATCTATGCAAAGAAATTTCCTGCAGCCAGCATTAGTTGTACCTCACTAGCAAGCTGGGAGGAAACCTATGGTGATTTTGAGAATGTTCTCAGCTAAGGTTAAAAAATAAAGGGAAACATTCAAAAGTGTTTACATCCCTTCATCTTCTGGTTTTTTTTTTTTTTTTTTTCCAGAGAAATATCAGAGTTTAGACAATATATCAAATTCAGCCCTGGATTGTAATTTTTTCTGAAGCCAATGGGAGTTCAAAACTTTTGGCAAAATATATTGGAGTTTTATAAGCAAAATTTCCAGGATGCCTTCCTTCCCACTGGATTTATGTACATATTGTGAATAAATTAGACTAAATCATTGCTAGTTTGTCTCTCTTTAAAAGAGAAATGATCCCATTGTAAAATCAATGCAGCTCACAGCTGTGTGGAAGGCAGGATGACATTTTCTAAGTGTCAGTAGTCATCTGCCTTCACTTCTTTTCTTTCTTGCTTAAGGTCTTTTTAGTTATAAAACCTGTAGATTCTGAAAGCAATATTGAGTTTTTATTATTTTATTAATTATGTGTCAACAATCAACAGGGTGCTCAAAATCCTGTTTCTCCAGGTACATGTAATCATGCTGTTTTTAAAACAATCATCACAGCTGTTGATGTGCTTTGGTATGTATTAGAGAAAAGTGAAATGGAAGTATCATGAAAATTAGCCTTTTTTCAAACAATTTATGTGAACATACCTTTTACATAGTAATGACAATAGATGATTATTGCTTTTCTTTGAACTATTATTCAGTTGAATAATATTGAGGTCAACTGAATAATATTGAATTATTATTATGGATTATTGCTTTTCTTTAGCTTTTTTGGCACAACCATCAGGACTTGATAAAACAAATAAACCATTTTGTTTCAAGTCCCATGTTTTTTATAGAATTAATGAGGAATGTCGGTGGAAAAACTGTAAAATGGTTTAAATGGGGTAGGAAATATTTATTGTCTCTGACCAGTTCCACCACTAGAACAAATGCAAGTCCATGAAAATTACACACTTCTGCTGAGTGTATTTCTTATGAAATCTGCTTACTCCAAAGATGGAGATTAAATATCATGGACTAGGCAAGGGATGTCTAATGGAACGCAGAGCTTTTTATTTCCATGGGACTAATTCAGAAACATCTCAGGATATAATAAATGAGATTTGGAGTCTTGGCTTCCAGGTCTTATTCTAAGAATTAGTTAAAAGTAATTCTTCAACTTTTTTCACATTGTTCTTATCTGCACATATGTTTATAGACCTATATTGTACCCCTCTCTAAGTTTTAGCTTTCCACACGGAAGAGCCCCAGTCTTGTCAAACGTACCTTGCACTGAACTTACTACAATTCTCTGCATTTTCATCTGGAAGGAAGGATGGGACTATAATTGCAGTAATCCACATGTGGAAGCGCTAGGGACTTGTGCAAAGGCTGAGTAATGGTTTTTATCTTGAGGTTTTTATCTTTTTTTTGCCATGTCTTTATTTATAATAGTACTAATAGTACTTCTTTCCTAGTGATTCATAACATCCTATTTAACTTTTTTAACGTCGCTGGGAAGTGAGCTGATGTCCATGTAGAAACATCCGTGGTGATTCTGGTATCTCTTTTCTACATGACAGTAGCTAGTATACTGCCTATTGCTGCATAGGTACAATGAGGGTTATTTTTCTCCACGTGCATTACTTTTCACATAGGAACATTGATCTTTCTGCTGAAACTACAAACAATGCAGAGATGAAATTCAGAGACCTCCTATTCTACCTCTAAGGATTCCTTGCAAGCTAAATGCACGAGGAATTACGCAGTTTGTGCCCATGCTGTGTGTCCGTGAACAGGAGACTTCAGCCTCACTGTACACAGCGAGCCAAATTCAGCCCTAGTTTAAACAGGTACCCACTCTTTTGGAAAGATTATTATGTGTTTGCTGAATTTGGTCACTGTCATCTGTCGAGCAAATTTTCTTTAGTCATTAAAGAGCTCAGCCATCTCTCTTTTATGCAAGGACCTTTTATACAAAACATTCTGGGACTTTTGAAGAGAGCCCTGAACGTTTGCTGCAATCAGTCCCATCACTGTTCCCTAGTGGAGTCTCTCTCAGCCCAGGGGCTGGGGTTTCTGTGCTCATTTCCAGTAGTTCAGACAAATTCCCCTCACTCATTCATTAGAGGCTCCTAAGGTCATTTAAATTTTACTTATTCATAAAGGAAGAGCTGAGGCATTATCTTGGATAAAATCAGAAAAGAATATTCTGAGAAAATACAGGGCCTATCATGCCTTATATGGCTTGGTTTTTGCTGTTGTTTGTTTCCTATTTATAGGGAGATATCCCTAAAGACTTCTACTAAGTGAATATCTTTTTGGGTTAAGTCAACACTAATAAAAGCCCATTCAGAGATGCTGATTCTTGAATTGAGTCTCCAGCAACTTTTCTGCATGGATCTTTTTCTGTTCTGATACAAGCTTCCTGTGCATTATTAGTCAGTAATATATAGAGAGAATACCTTGAAGAAGAGCAGTATCTGAGCAGGCATTAATTGATTGTTGAGACTTGCCCCCCCGAAGTTTAATTCTCTAGAACATAAACAAGTAAGGAGAAAAACCATGTATGCAACTTGTTCATTCCACAGAAGGAGGAAAGAAATTAATGGACCCGTCTGAAGTTGTGAGGGACATCAGTACGCTGGCACACACGGTCCTATCTCAAGCACTCTCCAGTAAGTTTGGAATATTTTGGTGAAGAAAGTGCAGTACAGATAACAACTCTTAGTGCTTAAGTTCAGATGTAGGTGGGATGATTTCTCATCATTTTTATTGAAGTCATAGAAAAAACAGTATGCATTGACCTCCTCACAGGCTGTGTGTGCATGTACGCAGCAAGTGAGTGGATTCAGTGACGTACCTCCCGACCTCGCCTTCTCTGAAGACGGAGAAGATGATGGTTTCACATATTCAGCTGTTTGACTTCCTTTCCACTAGCCATAATTAACATTTATTCAAGCAACATTAGGAAGAACATAAATATTTCAAAGCAGCTAATTACAGCACCCAAAACATCCTCCAAGCTATTCGTTTAATGAGGATGTGCTTTGTTCCTGCAATAGTGTAACATTAATTTCATCAAGCAATTAAACAAAACAAAAACAGACACAATAGAGAAAGATGTATTTTTTTTTCTCCTGCTTACAAGAATGCTCACTTGCGTTTCAGTGAGTTTCTTGTGTAAAGGTGACCATCATAAGCTATGTAAACCTCCTATAAACTGAGATTCAAGCTTGGAGAACTTGCTCTGTCAAAATTTGCAGGTATTTCAGTAGAAATATTCTTTGTATAAACTTGAGTTTGGGCTTAATGCAAATATACATTTTTCCTAAAAGTTATATTGTTTTTTCTAGTATACGATTAGGAGGATTACAGTTGTGCCCAAATCAGTTTACCTTACCCATATATCAGGAAATGCAAAACTACATTGCTGCTCTTAGTAAAAAAGCATGGTCTAAAATGAAATGTAGTTCATACTGGGTTGGAAGTACTGGAAGACTGTAGCCTGCTAGGATTCAGATAATGTAACTCAGGGTGCAAATAGGATTGCATGTGTAATGCTTACTGCTTTTGCAGATGAAAGATTACGGAGCAATGCAAACCCAAGCATAGAGAGAAGTATTAAACATTTTTTCCTGGTAAATGGAAGATCAGAATTTTTCTACCTGGAAATTTTTCTCATCATCTTCAAAATCTCTTTCAATATGTTTTTGTGCAAGTCGACTCAGCAAAATTTTTTAGTCTGCGGTATTAAAGCAGATATCACCAAAATGCAATTTCTGGGCTAATCAGAGTTCTTTCAACTGAAAATAAAGTTTAATTCAAGATGTATCTTTTTTTCACTATTCTTAAAACACTTGGCACCATTCAACGAGTGTAGAATGTTTACAGGTATTTAACTCTCAAATTATAAAATACTGTATTTTATTTCATTTAACATTCTATTAAATATTTAACAAGAAGGTATTAATTTAAATGCATAACAAATTAAATCCTTCCTCAGGCCAAGGCTCAGGACACTGATTCATGTATTTGAATCAAGATAGATTAGGGAGATATCTTTCAGCGCTGATGACTTACCATTTATGATAACGTCTTCTAAATAAATGTCTTCTGGTTTTATTAACAGAAACCAGAACCAAATGCAATTCCTTGATCTGGATTGTTTTAAATAACTCTTTTAATTAGGTAGATATAAATACAATAATACATACAAAATACAGGCTGCTTTAATTCGTGTACTGACTTTCCATTGACACAAGGATTAACTCTGCCCCAGTCATATTAAGGGAAGCTTTGCGACCGAATCTGATAGAGAAAATCCTTCTATTACTATGAGAATTTTATAGCATCTTAGCATGCTGCTTGGCAAAGCTTTCAAAATTTTGATGGCCTGTCAAAGTGTGCACAGTGGCAGCACGCAATTTGCAGCACATACGACTGATAAGGTTAAGGGCAAAAAGCAGACAGCAATGCTATGGTTATAGATCAAAGTTATCTTTTGTTTCACAGTAACACCTACTGCTCTTGTCAGGCAGCTTTACTCCACCACCCATCATTCACCCCCCAGTCAAACCCACTGAAATGGTCAAAAAGACCTGTTTTGGAAGATAACAATCTCTAATATCGTACCACTGTCTCATTGCTGGACCATGATGTAACATTTCCTTTGAAAGTCAGAAAAAAGCAACCAAGTAAAAAGATAGGAGTGAATGGAAAAAAAAGGGAAATAAATCATAAAGCTAGACTAAACCGGGAGATGCTGCCCTGAAACGCTCTCTGTAGCGTCTCAGTGTTGGAGCTGCACCTCAGCTGGGCAGGATCTTCTTGGCGGAAATGGTGAGGGGGCAGAGACAATCAGACACGTGCCTTTGGAGAAAGGCAGACCCTGCTGCCGGGCTGGGCGTGAGGAGCAGGTCAGCATCAGCCTGAGCATCCTGCTGGGAGTGGGCGTGATTGGGTGGCTCGGGCACCCGCAAACTCTGGTAACAGGTCTGGTAAGCCAGGGCTTGCTGTGTTTCAGGGGTGGCTGGACTAAGCCGCCCAAGTGACTTTACAGATTTGGGGTCTGTGTGCTTTTGAATATCTTATAAGGTAGTTGCCTTGCCTATTTACAGGCATAAATAACAACTGGGAACAAGGTCTGCAGCTGCAGCTTAAGTAAAATGCCTTGCTAAGCACTGTATTAGGATTTTAATCCCCAAGTATCACCATATTACCGAGTTCTGTTTCATGGTGTGGCACTGTGTATGTGTGTATCTAAGGTGTGGGTAAAGTCAGGAATCAGTCACACCCCTGCAGCGGGGGGCCCTCCAGAAAAACCCAGTGATCGGCAGGTCCCGGGGCAGATGGGTGCACATCCTCAGAGCCCCACGTCCCAGCCACTGACGGTCTCTCCCACATGCAAGCTCAATGAGTTTTAACTCCCAGGTTCAGCTAGTTGGGGGCAAATCTGCGTGAGATTTCCCCATTTTAAATCGTGCCTCTTCTCCCCTCCTCACTGGTATCGGACAGTGTCTGAACGCTCCCCTTCGCCACCCCCATGTCATCACTCTGAACCGCCGAGCACGGCAAGGGACAAGCAGCACCTTTTGCGCCAGCCATCACGGCTGCTACTGGGGCTCAGGGTGTTTTACATGTGTTTTTCAAAACATGGATTTTTCTCAAAAAGGTGGTTTAATAAAGGGCCTGGAGCCTGCCCAGCCCCTCGCCTCGCTGCCAAGCAGGGGGCCCCACCGCCCCAGCAAGGGTTACACGGGGGTCTGCCCCCCGGGGTGGGAGCGGGGCTGTCACCAGCTGCCCGGCGGAGGAGGTGGCGGGTCTGGCCCTGGGGTGGCCGGCGGGGAACGGGGCAGGGCGGGCAGGGCAGGGCGGCTGACGCGCCCTCCCCGAGTCAGGCTGATGCTCGTCCACGTGTCAGGGAGATTTAAAAAGTTTGGGCGGGGAGCGAGGGCATGCCCAGAAGAGCGGCTGGCAGGGAGGCAGCTCAGGGGACACCGCGGGCATGGGAAACCTCTGCCACCAGCAGCCGCCCGCAGCCACCCCCCAGCGCTGCCTGACGAAGGCAGGGGACGGCGCGGCGCTGCCGGGGTTCCCGCCGCTGCTCCTCCTCCTCCTCCTCGCCTCCTCGATGCCTGCCTGCAAAGGTGAGGAGCATCCCTCTCGCAACCCCTTCCTGCACTGCCAGCCCTGCAATATTTTGAGGGGGGGGGGAGGTGACCCCAGCAGCCTGCCAGCCTTGCGAGGGGGCTGCGAAGAGAGCCGCTGCCTGCGTGCCGCTGCCTCGCCGCCGAGCTGGGCTGGGACCGGGTGCGGGGCTGGGAGAGGTGCAGAGATGCGCAAGAGGCTGCAGCTGCTGGGCACGGTTTCAGGGGTTGGTTTTGGGGGGCTTCCTCGTGTATCCCGGCAGGATTGCCCTATCCTGGCAAACCTACGCTCCAGCAACTTGGGGAAGTGGCTTTTGTTAAAACCGATTTAATTTTAAATATAATTTACACTGATTTAAAAGCTAAGAAAAGAGAAACGAGATGAATAGTGGAATTGTAGGAAAATTTAGGACCCTCTGGAAGTCACTTAGCCCAGCCTGAAGCAATATTTATTGCACGAGGAATCCCTGGGGGTGGGGTTAAGTGGGAAAGGATAGAGCTGCTGAGCTGCTTTAGGCATAGAGCTTGATTACCTTGATTTAATTTGAAATGTTGCCTTACACCTGAAAGTTGCTATTTTTGTAGCAGGAAGTGCTTGTGAAATGAACACAGCTAATGGGCTTTTTAACAAAACACTCTCTTTTCAATGCTATTTTCCCACTCCAGATAGATTAACTACTTATACTTTGTGAAGCAACATTACAAAATAAGTAGCTGTGCAAGGAATAGTTCTGTTTTGTTTGTATTATATGTGTGTGAGTTACTTTCATCAGGAGTTTTTGTTCTGATTTGTTGTGGGTTTTTAATAACAAGAATCAAAGAAATCTAAGTACAGTATACTGAATATTCAGTGAAAAGTAAATTCTGGAGAAGTGGAAGAGGGGAGGGAAGGAAAAGGAGGGCAAGGAAGGGCAATGGCACACAGTATTTCATCATTGTTCTTACAGAAATGATTGCCAGGAGCTTGTGTAGGGAGAGCAGTGGAGGGAAGAGAAGATTTAAGAAGTGAACAGTGACAGAAATTGTGCATCCGGCATTCTCTTGCCTTGGAAGAAGTTGAGTTTTTAGAAGTTGGCAGAATTGAAGGATAAGAGAACAAATATATCATGGACTGTCAATTTTGTAGGAGGATTTCCTCCTATATGTTCCTTTTGAATAGGATTGCTTTCCTTAATAGCACTCTTCCCCCCCCTCCCCGGGTATTTTGTGTATATTACAAGATAACTTACTGTTTCCCCATGTGTGCCGTTGTGTGTAAATGACTGAAGTCCTTAAGGGCTGCGGCACTGTTCTGGATGGGGTGATGGAGGGACACCGCTCGGCATTGGGGGGCACGTAGTCCCAGGTGTGAGCACAAAACAGATGGGACTGCACATGAGATAAGAGTTCTGTGAATAAGTGGAGAAGGGCTAAGGAAACTTATGAGCTAGTGAAATAATCGCATCTCCTCTGTCCAAAAGTTTATGCTCGGGGGGGGGGGGGTGGGGGGGGAAGCAAGCTGTGGTATTCTGGCTTTCTTGCCTGCTTCCCTAAGCTTTACAGGCTATTGGATTTCTTCAGCTCCCCTTGGAAAGCCTTGGGAACCAAACAATGGCAGAAGCAGTGTTTGGAGACAGGCAGGCAAGGGTTTAATGGGGAAGGTGTGTTAATTTGAAGTGTTACCCAGTTCCACCCTTGACAACCAGGTTACCAGTCCCAGGCAATGCTCCAATTTGAATATACTAATTTAAGAATAGAAAACAAAGTTAGAGAATTGTAGCACCTTTAATTTATTTGGTGTTTTTCCTTGAACTAAAACAAACATCCAAAAAAGCAAATTTTTCATTGGAAAGCAGTTTTCTTGTTCTGTGAACATCTCGGAGATTTCAAAAATATCCCACTTCTACATAGTGTGAAACTAAGAGCCCCTCTAATCCTTTTTTGGGGAAAACAAGCATCCAGAATAATTAGTCACCTTAAGTCTGTGCCAGTACCAAAATGTGGTTTTGAAATCCACCCTTTAATGCCTGGAACTAACTACTGTTGTAATTATTGTTATTCGTGGTACATGTAAAACAAATGGAGATGATGGGCATTCATACCCTGCTCACCTGGCTGTTCTAGCTAAGTCTACCTTCACCTCTTTTTTTGTTTAATTTCATTCAATTATTTGGAAAAAAAAGTGACCACAGGTAATTACAGACTGTTTGGGAGGTTATAAAATCTCTATTAATCTGAGATCTTTAAGAACAGTGTATAAACTGGTCAGGCATGGCTCATGGGCAGCAGCTTTGGGCAGGGGGATAAATTAGATGACTTCGCAGGGTTTCCTGCAGTGCTAGGACTGTACAGATAAAGCACCACCCTCACCACCCATCCCCACATCGATATGCTTGCGTGGTCTCTAGTGTACTCACAGTTCAGTGATGCTCATTTCTATTATTTACAGAGACTCGGCTAATACATTATTATTAGAAATATACTGCCAGATAAAATAACGGTGTGGAAAGGTGGATATTCTGGGTGCTGGGTCAGGAGGGACCCAGAGACAGTGAATTCCAGGTTTGTAGCCTGGGTGGGTAGAGATGGAGAAAGGAGCTGCCCCCAAGCCAAGCACAGCATCACTGCAGCATTATGCAATTAATAACACGTTCAATCTTCTAAGGGACGGAGCTTTTCCACATCACATATGCCAGACAGAGGAAACAAAGCCAGTTATACACGTACTGTCTATCACCTCAAAAATGCCACGTTCATGTCACGGGTATTATTCATATGCAAGCATACATTATCATAGCACATGTTTAATTGTTTAACTGTAACATACAACAAAGCAAGAGGTAGGATCCAGATTCTCAACTTGCGATGTGTGCGCTGGAGGCGGGCTGAGTTCTCAGAAAGCTCGAAGTTGTAGGTGCTGGAATGTGTTTTCCTGAGCAGGTCTTAGCATTCGAGAGCTGCCATGCAAATTTTCTTGCCTGCTACTTAATCGCTGAGAACGGTCTAATGCTAGCCTGACCTCTGGTGAAAGCTGAGTAACTTCCACACTGTTTATTACTAAGAGATGTGGGCATCAGTATCTGCTGTGAACTTGTGAAGAAGCCTCCTGCTGTGTTGCTGACATATAGCAGGCAGAAACGACTGGACAAGGCTAAGTGTGCTAGGTATCATATTGTGTTCAGAGTTTTTATTTAAATCACTGACATGGGTTACTTATAAAAATGACCTTTGCGGTACAGCATTGCTAAGCATGGTTTGTGCTTCCAGGTGCACCAATGCCATCTCAAGCACTCAAGGCAGATCAGGATTTGCAGCTGTGGAAAGAGGTAAGCATCATCTGCACGCTGCCGTATGATACACTCCATTTCTTCTGTGCCCATCAGAAGTCACACCTCACTCTCCAGTATTTCTCTTGCACGGAGTTCGGTGCTTCTTCTTCCAGTCCTGCTTTTCCTGTACATCTCCTATCCTGACATCAGCAAAGAGGTGAAACATCTTATTTTCCCGATTTTCTGAGCAGTTGCTCCAGGAGGATGTTGAGGCTGGGTGTTGAGATGTCGTTCCAGGAAAAGACTGTCTTGGCTCAATGGAGAGCTATGTTTGATAACAGTTGTCATTTAACTGTCAGTGACCAGGCAGTCACTGTCTCTGGAAGCAACACAGTGTCCCATCTGGTATTTTTATAGTCTGTACACGATATGCAGTAATTGTTTCAATTCATCCAATCTTACCTCTTGCTTCTTCTGTTCTGCACAAAGGGCTGGGACACTGTATTTAATCCTATCCTAGCCTCTCAATTTACTAGGTAAATGTACTGTGTCAATTAGCCCTTCTAACATTTTGGAACTGACCGCTATCACAACTTCCACTCTCATCTTTGAAATGAACATTTGTTTTGGCTCTAGGATGTGACACGTGTGTTAACACGGGCTCTTCCCTGCCCTTTTGGAACAGATGGGGCGGCAACGCATAACACGCAGAGAGGGTTTAGCCTGCAACTCACATGCCCTGGCGTTGCTGTAACCTTCAAGTATTCTGTTGACATTTAATTTTGTAGCTTCTGATAACATTAGAAAGCAAGTGACTCACCAGGGGTACAGATGCAGAGAATAAATTTCTTCCTATTGAGGCCATTACAAGGAGACACTTCCCTTACTGTCAGCTCCCCTTAGTTAATTTTGGAAGTGTTGACTCAAACATGTTTCTAGAGTGGCACTTGAACAAGCCCTGGTGATATTTATCTCCTGGGGAAAAAGTGGTCTCTTGGGAAGTAAGGTCCTGATAGCTTTAAGGAGCTCATGAAAATGAGTTATTCACATGCTGGATTGAAAAATGCTATTTTCTACATTTTTGCATTTATTGCTAAGATTTGCTGTTTGTAACACTGGATTTTTCCTACAGCAACTGGAGGCAAAGGCAAAGATCCTGTTGATTTCAACGAGCAAAAAAGTATGCATAAGATACTAAATTCTATGTGTAAAATTACATAATATAAGCAATATAAAACTTACTAGTGTAGCAAGAATAATGCAGGACTGGAGAGGGTCTAAGGAAAGAGAGTTAGATGCCTAGGTATATACCCTAAATCAATCTGATCACAGAATCATACTAGTTCACCAGCATTTCTTGGAGTGAAAAGAATCAGTTCTTCCCTGTTTGTTGCTTTGTTAGCAGATGGTTCAGGAGAAGCCCTGCCTCTAAATGAACCTAGTATTTTCCAGGAATGACTTTGAGTTTATAAATATGGGAACTTTGTAACTAAGTATTGTGTTCCTTTACTTGGCACTCACATCCTTTTGTTTCTTTATGTTATTTAACCAACCCCAAACAACTCACAAGCTCCCACCCTCAGGCCACACTTCTGGATAGGAGAGAAAATTACTGAGAAGATGCTTCAAGGATGATAGAAACTATTACATTTTTTGTTTTTTAAAAAGGAATTAACAGAAACTGTGGCTTTTCCACAGCCCTTGCTTTGTCCATGCAGGTTTTAGCTGAGAGAGACCTTGCCTTGCATTGTGTTGAACACAAAGCAGTGTCTGGCTTGTCCCGCTACTGAATTATGGTAGTTCTTTAATAGTCGCCTCCAACTACAAAACAAGCAAATAAACCAATAAACAACAACAACAACAACAAAATCCCTCAACAAGAAGAAACAGCAAATATTTAACATAGGCTTCCAAAATTACTTCAGCTTAGTTTATCTCCTTCGCTGCTGATTTATCCCTCTACACTTTCTTACTCTGAAAGTAGTGAAGCTGAACTAATACACCCAGAGACAAACAAATGCAAGATGAAGGGAAAAGAGAACAGGGAGAATGTGTTACCAACAAAAACTATTTGAAAGGAGGATTCTGTAAGATATTAGCTTTCCCACTGTCTCTGCTAATGTTTTCTTGTAGATTGCCTCTAGAGAAATGAATCACCTCTTGTCTCAAAGTACTCAGATATGCATTATTTGTTTATTGCTTTTTTTCATTTAGTGTTTTCATTGCTGAAGAGTGCTGTTTAGGGCTTTTTACCTATAATAAAGTTGTAAGACCCATTGTATTGCCTACTCTTTATTTAAAAAAAAAAAAAAAAAACAACCCCACATTTTTTATGCAGTCTATGAACGAGATGATTGGCAAAGCTTTTTGGCATCTAGATAAACAGTATTAAATATTCAATGGAAGAAATGGTGCATACCAATGCAGGTTGCTATTGATACAATTTTAAAGTTATATAATGAAAAGTTAAGCCTCTTTTTTTTTTTCCATTATTATTAAACCGTGCAGCTTCAGTTGGAGTACTGGAGTTTTTTTTCTTTGCCTTACAGAATACTTCGAGCTTTCAGCACTGATAATACTATTTCCATGAATTCAAATGTTCTTTATTCCATTTCTTCTCCCTCCCCGATTAATAACTCCACTAAAAATGATTCAGTAGTATGGGATTCTTTGATCTTGGAAAAAAGACAACAGAAAGAGGATGTGACTAATTGTCTACACAAGGTCATGAACAGAAGGGAGACAATGGGTAGGAATCATTACTCATTATATCATTATTCATTACTTCTTCCAAGACAAGATCATGATAGCACTGAATGAAGCTAGCTTTGAAAAGACTGATCAAGACAGACAGAAGCGGTATTTCACACAGTGTTTAGGACACTCTTACCACAGGACATGGTGGATGCTAAAAGTTTACAATGGTTCAGAGAGAGATTAGTCAAATTCACAGCACAGAAATCCACTGTGGTTGGAGAGCATGGGTTTTACTAGACCACTGGTCTTTTCTTAGGCTCTTCCCTGGGTGCCAATGTATGGCCATTTTTGGAGACAAGATGCAGAGCTAAATGGACATTTGTTTTGAGCCAGATGAAAAGGCTGGTGGGGGCTGGGGTTTCTTGGTTTGGTTTGTGGATTTTGTTTTGGTTTGGGTGTTTTTTTTTGTTTTGTATCTATGTGTGTAACATTCCATTCTGTGCTGACATGTCTAAGTTCAACAGCAATGACTTCTTCCACAGTGCTCTTTGAGTTTAGATCCCTTGAAATATATTGAATATATCTCTTACTAGCATTGTGATTTGGGAACGACCTCCTTTAAACAAAACCTTGTAAGGCTCCTCATTTGCCAAAGAAATCAGTGCAAACCTTGGGTATTGGCTGCTTGGTGACTCACACAAATTGACTGGCATGCATAAGACATGCTAGCACATATCATAATCGCTCAAGAGATGCGTGTGTCATACACCTGCAGGGATGCTGGAATCCAACTGGAAGAGTGGTGTTTGAGGACTGCTCTTTGAATCACTTGCTTTAGTTTTATCATTTTCTTTGCAGTTTTGTATAATCCAAAGATATCACAGAAGAGATGTTAAGTTCATAGTTCGTACCCCAGATGCTTAAAAACATAATTTAGAATATGACTTAGTCTGAGAAGGTTACAAATAGGAGGGACATGAGTGGAGTAAGAGAATAAAGGACCCAGATATGTATGTGTTCATTGTGATCAAACAAGTATAAATTTGTTTATTTGGTTAAGGGCTTTTTTCCCCCTTGAATACAAAAGATTTCATAAATGTACCTATAAGAATTCCTTATGGTGGGCAAGCTTGCCATACCTTTGGCTGCACTGAACTGGTTTTGAAAATATACGTATTTCACTTGTTTTTATTAATCTGCTTCTTAAAAAAGGACTGTGTGAACTTTTACAGATAGATGATGCGTGTTCTGCCTACCTGTCCACAGATTCTCAACCTCAGGTGAGTCAGATAGAGGTTACTTTATTATTTTGATACTATTCATTATATGCAGTAGGATTGGAAGTGTGATATCTGAGTTCATGTTTTCTTTGCATTAGGCGTCCAGTGTGCTGGAAGAACTTTGTTTTCTGGTCATGGGATTTCTCCAGAAACCACAGGTAACACACACAAAAGACTACTTAGCATTTCTGAAGCCTGATCTCTGTGTGCCAGTGTCTACAACGAACTTTGAGGACCCAGTATCTGAAGTGTCACTCAGTGCTGGAAGTAATACTATCAGTTCTTACTCTGAAATGGTATGTCTCCTAACCCAACGCCTGTTAAAGACAACAGGGAGACTCCAGTGTTTGGAGAGTAATCTCCAGGTTGGATACAAGGTTTCAGGTGTTTTCATTGCTCTAGATTAGAAAAATGTTGAGCTCTTAATGGAGAAAGAAATTTACTTATGAGAGTCTAGGGTTATACAAAGGAGCATCCGCTAAACCCATCTACTCTTCTAGTGGTGAGTAATCAATGCTCTCTACAGAGCTCTACAATGCTCTCTACTCTGATCTACAGAGTTTGAAAAGAGTAGTTACTTTGATAAGCAAAGACATGTAATATATCTGTCAAGGAAGGACGATATTCCAATCCAGTACTGAAAAGTTTATAATGTAATCAAAATTGCCCTTTTTTTTTTTTTTTTTTTTAACAAATAAAAGCTTCTCTACTGATTATTATTCTTACAGGGTTTAGATGAAAAAGACAACACCAAAAGGGTAAGATTTCTATGTATGTTTTATGACCACACTAAAATTGTCAAGAAAATCATAACACCCTTGCCCTGTTTTGTAGTAAAACCCCACTTTTAATTTTTTTGAACAGTTCTTATTTCATTATTCTAAGACTCATGACTCGGGCAACTCAGACATCATGGTAAGTGGCATAGCACCTCCTTGTGAGTACATGTGGGCTTGTACGTAAAAACAAGGTAATGTTCCTTTTTGCAGTAGTCTCTCCAACTGTACAGCAAGCTCAGAACTGGCAGTTTCGTGTTTAAGATATAGAATGTGTTTAGTAACATGGGAGAGGATCATCAATACTGTCCAAGTGTGCAAAAAACCAAGCAAACACTCATAGAATCCCAACTGCTTCTTAATCTGGTAGTTACAACATTTAAGAATAAGATTAAATGCTTGTTTCTGGTACTGGAACATAACATATGCAGTGAAACAATGTGGATTTATAGAAGCTGAGAACATGACCATAAATATCAAGAACTCTTAATTAATTTTTATTAGTTATTAATTAAATTGTATGTATTTGTGCATGTCACAAATATGTATCAGGCAAAATAGTATTTAAGTCTCACTCAGATTTTGGATTATGTTTTAAATAGAAAATATGATTTTAAAAATAGCCTAGTATTGTTGCTATAAAAATATTCTCATAAGCCAACAACAAAAGCCAAACTATGTGTGATCCATTCTTGCTTTTAAAGTGCAAACATAATCTGTTATTTCTGTGCATCTATGTGTTCTTTTTCTCTGCATGATAGGATTTTAAGAAAATTAAACATTCATTTTTTCTCATTTCTTAACAATCATTCTTATATGTTAATATCCATTTTTGCCTTGTTCTTTACATTTCTTCAGAAATATGTGGTATATTTCCTAGAAAGTGATATTGATGATATCGGGGTCAGTGTTTTCATGACAGAGCTGCTCTGGAGGTTTTAATGGTAATCAGGGCACAGTGAAATGAGCTATTTCTGCTGCTGCTCCTGCTGAAGATGTTACTGCATCCCCCTTCGTCCCCATCCTGAATACCTTTGCCCCTGCCTGCCCCCAGAGATTACTGCTTTCTCACTTCTTCTGGTTTGGCTGTTCAGGCGACTATTTTCTAGCCCAGTTCTCAGAGATACTAACTTAGGTGAGATCCATCATTCTTTGGCTTTATTAACCTCTCTCCACTGACTGCAAGACAGCCCAAGTGGCCAGCTGGGATGCCCTTTAATTCCTCCGTTACACGTCAGACCTCTTATTTTTTAGCTATTATGATGCCACATTGCCTACCTTAGGCAGACAGTGCAAAATTGGCTGCAAGTAGGTAAGTTCATTTTACCGATTAAGTACATTAACACTTTGGTAACTCTAGTAGTTCCATATGTTATAATTCTCTTTGTTGTATTACTTTCCTAAGAAGTATTGTATTGAAAATACATTATTTTTTAAATTATGTTTACCTGAGTTGAAGGTTTAAATTGGTTGATGGAACATAGTTTTTTCTACTTTGCTTCTCACTGTGGACCTCTCTCCACGAGCCCACGTGGTTGTGTTTTGCTAGGGGGCACTTACGCTGCACACAATGCCACTGTGCTTAACCAGGCTGTCTGCAAGCGTGAAGTCTTGTTGAACACAAGGAATTTCACGATTGGAGCTTGTCTTTTAGGTAGAATGACCAGTGCCATGGTTACAAATTTTACTTGAGAATGGATCCCTCCTGCACACTGTTTTCTAGGGAAAAAAAAAAAAAAATTTCTTGCTGGGATTTAAGTCATTTTGAAGTAAAATAAATTTCTCATGACAACGGAGATTGAAGCTGCTAACTTCCGTAGCAGATAATCGTAGAAATGTTAGTAGGAGTACCGTATGGAAATGTTCTCTGTACCACTCACAGAGGCTGATCAAAGTCTGAATAATTGCAACTGCCTGGGCAAGAAGTCTGTAAACAGTTCTGAACTTTCAATGAGTAAAGGTGAGGACGCATAGCTTTTCCCTCCATCGCTCTGTGAGTCACATTCATAGTGTAAATTTAAATGTTGGTACCTGTTTGTTGTCAAGTCAGAACGTTAAAAAAATAAGTTTCTCAATTAACATCTTCAGTCCTTTTCTGCTGCATGTTTGGTCCATAAGTCAATACTGTGGGAAGAGACTTTTTTTGCATCATAAGGTCCGAATTTCATTGTTGCTCATGTGTCTGTGTTCATGTCCTCTCAGTCGTCTGTCCTGCATCCTTTGCTGCAACTTGTTCCCCAGCTTAATGAGAGAAGACTGAAGAGATACAAAGTGGACGTATGTAATCTTAAACTCTGCATGCTTGCATTCTCACACTTTGTGATTCATTAGCTCTTCTAAAAATGTCCTTGTAGACCTTTCTGCTCATAACATTTTTATTTTCAAGATTTACTATCACACTAGTGTATTTTCATCAGAAATGTGAGGGTTTTATATTCTTAAATTAGTGAAAAACAATCCTGCTGATATTTAACATTTAAAACCAAAAAACACTGAAGTAATATATGCCTAACACAGAACAGCGGTAGTACACAAAGCCTATGTATCAAAATGGATCTGTTAGTTCTTTTATAGAAAGAAAAGTACTTTAAATTTTGTCAGTACTGTTATATTTCAGTTGAGTTATATTTTCTAGGGAGAGTCTTTTATTCCCCCATTTGGAATTCAAGCCATATCTACTCCTTAAACATATATTATTTATGACTTATGGCACTAAAAATTTCTAAGTAATTTATAGGCAATTTACTGTTTAACTTGAAGTGCAGATAAGAAAGTTCTCTGTGGAATTAATTTTCCATAGAAAAATAGTGTGTTTTGGAACAGAAGTTTCACATAGAAAGAAATAGCTCCATTTTTTCCAAAATATCAAAAAAAATGGGTATATTTTCTGCAAATAAAATTAAAAAATCAAAAAGCAGATGGATAGAAATGTCCATCCCTTTAATGGAGCTATGGAGAGAAGAGAAAAATGCAGTCTGATATATAAGAATCTTCCTCTATAAGATTACCGAAGATTCCTGTATAAAAAAGTATACAGATTCTTCCTGTTTTACATTGACTTCAGCTTGGTTATTCCTCAGTGTCATTGATATGACGCCTTATATTCACTGATACACAAGTTAAATTAGGCGTATGAATGTGACACTTAAAACTCAGATAGTAGCATCCCCATAAGGAAGACTTTTCCTTTATTAATCCAGATAAAGGCTGTGTTGTTAACTCCCAAATTTTCAATGAACTCTTAATCCTATGATTACGTATGTCAGCTTTCATCGAGTCATGGTTGTGGTTGGTAATACTATCTACCCTCTCTTCAGATCACTGCATAATCCCAACAATATGCCCTGAATCACATTTTTCTTATCCAAAGGCAGAACCTGGCCACATATAAGAACTTAAAGAGTTAGTACATCTTCTCATGGACTAAAATTGTTATGAAAATTTTAACCCACTACACATCTGAAAGGAAAATACAGGGTAAAATTTACCTTCTGTGATGACATTGACGTGAACTGTATTTATGCTATCGGACCTATATACTGGCAAAGAATATTCTTGGAATTGCTCTTTGTGCTTTTAAATGAACATACGTGTCAACTAAGACAAAGAATGGGAAGGAAAGCATAAATGCAAGAACACAAAATTGCTGTAAGTGAAAACAAACTGCCTTTTAAATCCAATAAAGTCCTTTTGCTAGAATACTTTAATATCTTGAATTTACTTCCATTAATGGCATAATTAATAGATATAGAATACGTTAATTAACAGACAGTAACCTAAAATTTGTAGCATGTTTGGCATATTCCAACATATTTCAGCCTGTTCATGGCAGCTTTATTTATAGTGGGCTCAAAAAAGAAATTATAAGGATATTTTTCCAAGTAATAATAATACCAAACTCTACAGAGCATATCAGTCAGATCATGTGTCTTTATATATATATATTTAGAGTCACTATACTTACAACAACTCACAAATGAAATTTAATAAATTGTTTCTGTTTAAGAGCTGTCAAGCCATCATGTGACAAACAATTTAAAGACTTTTTACATCAAAGAAACATCAAAATCCATACTCTACAAATCCTTAGGAAAAAAATTAAAAATACTAGCTATCTGATATAAAGCGTAAAAGTATACTGATATAAAAAGACCTTTTTTTTTTTTTTAGCATAGTGCTTGGAAATATTTCTTCCAAAGGAAATTAAAAAAACCAGACAAAAAAATGCTATAGTGTTTGGGAATGAGCCCAGAGCAGGCTGATAAAATGTTTGCCTTTTGCCACAAAGTTCTATCAAGCTTCTTTTTGTAAGGTACCTTATTTTCATCAGATTTTTAAAGTAGAAATGAGTGAATGATGATGAGTATTATGTGTTTCTTTAGTCATCTTTTCAATTGGCTAATTTTTAAAAGATCTGTCTCCTATTATTTGTATTATTGTACTCTTAACTGGTGTTACATGGAAATAGCAACAGTTAGAATTCCAACCATTCCGCACTGTGATAAGCAGTAGTCTTTAATTTGCAATCATGATGTTATCCGTTATGAAGTAATGATGTGGCCAACACATACAGACTATAGCCATTTTAAAATATTCGTATAAATCTAAGGAAACAATGAAAACAGCTCTAAATTGAATTGCATTTTATAGAAAGCAACTTTTTTGATTTCCTGTTCTCAATTCCTGCTGTGAATACCAGTCACCCTGTTAAAGGTGTTACTTACTCCTGTACAGTGTATAAACACCAGACATCTACAGAGTGCTAGCATCTTCTGGAATCAATTTCCTTTGCAGACTCTTTTGGTTTCGGTATTTTTGCATGCACCTTATTTATTTTAATGTCATACTAAGTCTTTGAAATTCATCCATATTACGCTTATCATATTTGTTTATATGGCAGATTTCAGTGTATTTTAGTATAAGAGTTTAAAATCCTCTCTAAATGTTATTGCTGAGGGCCATACCAGTTTATAAGAAAATTAAGAAAATACTTAACTAATCTGCCATCAGTAATAAAAGCAGTGCAATTATTCCCTGAATGTAAGAAAGCTATAAATCTGTCTTTCCAAGGGACTCTAGCGGATGGGCTGATGGGGAAATGGCATAGGCAAACTTTAAAGCCAGTAGAGGATCAGAGCAACCCTGCCTAAGATGTGCAGAGGAACTCCGATCCCCCATGGAGCAGGAAGCCCCCATGTTCCTGTGGGCTACCCACTTTTGGTTGGACTGACTCTGGTGTCAGAGAATGTGCTTCAGGAAGGGTTAGCTTGTTGCTATTTTTTTTTTTTTCCCTAATACTGGAAAGAAAACCAGAATCTGCTGTACATAAACACACCCACCTCTCTCCCCGACCAGACAAGGAATAGAAAAGGTGGATGGGTGAAGGAGGAAACATGCATTATTAAATTTATTCTTTCTTCCCAGTTTGGACTGACACCAGATTTTGTCATGAATTTGATTCCTCTTGAGCTCCATCTTGGCTGATAGAATATGATTTAAGAAGAAGCAAGAGCACTTTGTTGGCAAGTCAACCTAAGAGATTGAACAAGATAACTTTTAGAGGGCAGGCATTAAACTCTAAATAAACATACTTCTTCATGAATACGTATGTTTCTGTATACATATATACATGCAGGTTTGTGAATGTACATGCATGTATTAGTTATTTTTTAACATCTCCAAACCCTTGGAAGTTTAGAAGGCAAGGGTTACAGTGAAGACAGATTTTTAGCTTCAGTTGTTTTCTGATACCAACCTTCTGACATGAAATCAGACAAGGAAACTACATAGTCTTCTTTAAGAGGTGTCTGGCTGTAAGTAGAGAATGACATATTAACATGTTAAAAGTCCTTAAAATAAATCACAATTCCATATTAGTAATTGTAGTCTTGATTCCTTTTATGTTCTAGATCAATTTCCTTAACTTGCAACAGCTGCCTATTTCATTTCTGTTTTTATTTTTGTTCATGTATTGAATAGAAAAAGTAGAAAAATAATAAAGATCATAAGACATTCCAATGGCAATGTACAAGACTCCATTAACAGATAAATTTTTAGCCTTTTTAAATATAAAACCCTATAGTATTGAATGGATTATAGATCCAAGATAGGTGTTTCAAACCAGGTAATACTAGAATGATGTGGACAATATAAATAAAATTCATCCAGGTGTTTTGCATACAGCAAAGAAACTGGGTATAATGGTATACCTGATGAACTGAAATCAAAATTAAAAGCAAGACTCAAAAATGACATGTAGTTTAAACCCTACTTCCTTTGAAAGCTTCCCTGGATTGAAGCTGCTCCTGTGTTTGGAAATGATGGGAGCCATCCTGTTTTATACAATTCCTACAGCATTAGAATAGAGCATGAAGTGATGCCTTTCTATGACAGATCAGGTTATGATCATTACCCAAGAGATCACGACCCCAGTTTTTAATTGAGAAATACCATCATTGCTAAATAAATTCCATCTAAATTTTATTTTCTGGTAAGCACAAGATTTGAAGTATTTTGTTTCTCAGTTGGCCTGTCTCCCCACCTGCAGGACAGACACCTCGCTCGTATCTCTGGTATTAACACAAGCAATGACAATACTGTGATTAAGCTTATGTGTTCTCTAATCATGAAGGTCTCATTAAAGCAACTGGATACTTCATGCTTTGTACTCATTACATTTAAATGGAATTTCTATTTTCTTCATCGTTCATTCACTGCCCCTGCCCCCCCTTACTATATGGATCAGTAGACAGTAGTTTCTCAATGTGTGCAGCACGGACAGGATAGAATGTCATAAGCACTGGTCTTTTGGGAGTTAATCTGAGGAGGGTGATCATGATACACCTCTGGGAACAGTCTGGGATCTCGTTCCTGGGAGAAGCCCAAGTATTTCTGATATTTAAGCTTTGCATTGTTGTCCTTCTGTGAGGTGCAAAGACCAACTCTACTTTGTCTGTAGAGACTCCACTACCATGAAGACACTTTGGCTGTGTCTAGGTAATGAAACTTGGAAAGTCGAAGGCAAAGCCTGCTCATCATTACTAGTACCATTCTAAAGCAATCTGAACTGAGCCAAAACTTGAGGTGGGATTTGGCCCTCATTCATGTGTTTTCTGCTATTTCTACATGACAACATGAACTTCTTGTTACTGACATGAAGAAATATACATAAAGCATGCCTTAAGGCATGTATAGTAGTACTGAAGAAAGACTTTTAATAAGTACATAAACAACCTCTCTATATGGATTCATTTACAAGAGTAGATATGATTTAAAATACTCTTTTTCAGGAAGAACTTCAAGGACCTGGAGGGATTCAAAGTAGAGGCTACTTTTTCTACAGGGTATGGTTTTTTTCTTTTTGTTTCGTGATGAGTGTTACAAACCAAAAAGTAGAGAAACCAGCGAATTACAGTGAGAATTACTGTGACTGAGGAAACTTTTTTCAGTAAGAGCATCCCACCTTACAGGACTACTCAAGATCTGCTCCAGACGCTTTCTTTGATTAAAATAAAGGCATAGTAGGGAGGTTTTTTACACATCTTAATGTTTGTATATACATGATACCATGCTATGTCTTAATAAGTCACTGGTTATTATGTATATAATTCTCAGAGGAAGTTCTAGAAAATATGCTATCTTGGACAATCCTTCTAAAGCATTGTTCAATATGGTACGTTTGCATGTGATATAAATACAATGCCATGCTTACATACTGAACCAAAACAGATACTGGGCCTGACCTTCCTGTTTTCCTTGTGTTTTGACCAGTAAGATTAGAAACTAGAAACAGAAATTCTCATAAGAAGGAAAGTACTCTGTTCGTCTTTGATGCCATAGAGCCTTTTTACTCCATTTTTGCAAAATTGAGCAAGTTAAAGATGGCAAGTCAAACTTAATAATTTTTCTCTTGACTTTTGGTTAATCTTTTTTCTATTTAAATAAGAAAGTGGCTAATGAAAAGAAGACAAGTCTGTATAGTTATATTTCTTATGTGTCAGGATTGGATCTTTAGCGT
This sequence comes from Aptenodytes patagonicus, assembly GCF_965638725.1. Classification (NCBI taxonomy): domain Eukaryota; kingdom Metazoa; phylum Chordata; class Aves; order Sphenisciformes; family Spheniscidae; genus Aptenodytes; species Aptenodytes patagonicus. Next base: position 31,834,817 of record NC_134952.1, on the reverse strand, counting down.
TCTTATGACAGGCCAAAGCTATGGGTAATATTAACATCGATGCATTCATGATGCCAGAGTGAAAAGCAAATTCTTATTAAGCTCAGCAAGAGATTTTTTATCAGTTTTAGTAGACATTGTATCAAGTTCCTTTGTAGTGCAAAATATTTCTGAAATGACTATGGTGAAAAGGGAGAAACTCTTTGCCTATGTTAAAGAACACAGTCTAAAAATAAAATCATTGAGTGTCATATATTTCTTTGTTAATTATAACGAACACTTATAATGCAATAACAACAACAATTGGGAAGAACATCTTAAGAAAATTAAAAAAGAATGAGGGATAATCGTCTCTTAGAGTGACTTCTTGTGGCTTTCTCCCCCTTATAAAATCATACAAGATGGGCATAATTCATTCTTCAATCTATATACAGTAATTTTTACTGTATAATTGTCCTCCAGAGGTGGATATACATTAAACAATAACTGGTCTCAGGTTTATCTTTAATGATGATTACGCTGACAGGACAGAACTGGGGAATTTCCCAATTTCTCTACACACCAAGTTGGGTGGGGCTTTGTTACTGAAACCAGTCAGTTTTATAGAGCGCTTATTGGATATTTGTCTTTCAGCCACGCAACGGAAGGAGATCAGTGGATTTTCGCTAAGGAGGTATTTATTTAATGCTTTTAATCACAATCTATATTTAAATTAGTTTATTTTTATACAAATAGGGCACAACATTTATGTTGAGGAGTAGTCTCAGAAAGCCTTTAATGGTTTTGTCAACTTAGATTTCTGCAGACAAGCTTCTCCCAGATGTGCTAAATTCACATATCTTCAGGTGAAGTGAATAGAAGCTGTAGGTACTCAGTTCCTAGAACTGAGAACTCAGAGCTGTTTCAGGCAACAAGAAATGGAAAATATCCCGGATCTGTAAACAGTTTGGAAAGTTTACAATGACGATAAGCGTATGTCAGGAAGAACTGATTCAACTACCTGTCAAATACTTGATGACATCCTGGGGGTAATCCCCCTGTTCTTACACAGAAAAAAACCTCACACTGAAACTAAGTACAGACTTCAGGATTTAATTTCAAATAATTCAATTCTTTGGAGAAATATAAAAAAGTTTCCCTATGCCAATATTATAATGCTCTGTTTTCTAATATATCTTACATCTCTATCGTATTTTAAGTATTTAGTGTCATATCATACCAACAGCTAAAGCTTTTTCTTATTTTTCAGGATTTTAGATTCCTGACCTAGAACTAATGCTGCAGGAATGCTGAGTACATGGACATACCGTTTTCCTCACAAAAATTATTCGTTACTAATGTCACTAGAATGTAAATGTTCTTAAATTAGATTCCATTAAGGATTCAAATGTTTCTTTACTCTGATTATATTAAAAGCATATTAAAATTATTTGTTTCCTAGTGTTATGATGTTTACAACTGTGTGTAATGCAACTGTAAAAAAGTCAGTGTGTGCATGCAACAGACATTGCCTCTAACAACAGTTATGTACATTTATTTTCCCTTATAAAGGCACTCAGAGAGTTGTTTCGATGAGAATGTTTGCAATGTAGACTATTGCATTTTTTCAGAATATAACTGTGATTTGTGCAGTCTTTAAAATCACAGCTTATCCAAGCAGGCCAAACAAAAGGTGTGGCTTGCTTTTCAAGATGATGTTCTCTATCCCTGTACTTCCTTCACTGCAGGCAGTCTGCAGAGTCAAGATAAGTGCTCTGCCGGTGATCTACAGAGCTAAATTGATGAAAAAGGAGTTGGCAGTCCTCAGTAAGCCTTAAGGTTAATAGTGTTTCATTGGCTGAAAAAAAAATTATAATCTCTATTCCCTTAACAAAAGGAAATTGAACAAATTGCAAGTTTTGAGGAAATCTCTTGACTTTAATTCAGCTGAAATACAATGGCATCTTTTTTTTAGCTACTAAGAACACAGATGCAGTATGGTTCTCATTCAGAAGAAGACTTAATTGAGTTATTTACATTCTTCCACAATTAGGATTCACTTGAAAACTCAGCTGGTTTTCATGTAGACTTAAAGAACCTTTAATCAAAAGAACAGGTTAGCCTCGCAATCTTCCTAGCTTCTCTCCGAGTTTGTTTTCACACCAGGGTTTTGTTAAAATACGATGTTAAGGTTGTAAATATATTGAAAGTAACTAATCATTCAGTGTAGAAGCGGATTATCGTTTTTAACATTGTATTGGCTGGTCACGGTTTGAACTGACCTTAGCATTACTACTCCTGCTTCTGCAAGCTTGGATGAGCAGCTGAACTTCAGAAGGTAGCTGGGGAAACAGATGGCCTCAGAGGTAGAAACCAGCTTAAGGACTCCTTTTCCTCTTCTTACTCACTTGTTTTCACTCTACAGTTTGCTGTGTCTCCAGTCGAACTGGTGCAATTATTTGTGAACTGAGGATCCAGTTATATATGCCCCGGTCAGAACTAATGTGTGACCTTCTGCCACAAAATGCTTATTATATTGCATTGTATTGTATTAAATTAGATTATCTAAGTTTTTCCCACAACTGCCTTACACCGCATGTCCCACAGCTTCCACTCAAGCAGGCAGTGGGATGAGCAGGCCACAGCTGAAGGGCAAGGCAGGGAAGCAGGGCTGCCTCCTTCAGTCACACCCAGCACCAAAGCATGGCCTAAAGTGGCCTAGACTGAAAGTGCCCCTTGTTTGATGTTTTGTTTGTTTGGATTTTATTTTTGTTTGTTTTCTGTTTTTTTTCTTCTGAAATGTTTTTAAACAGGATCAGTTTTATCAGCAGTAACCAACGACCGGTGGGGCAAACAGCTGGGGCCCGCTGCCGCCTCCCTGCTCACCTGCCTCACGCCACCACTGTTAGAACCGGTGAGAGCAGGGCGGCCCTGCCCCAACAGCCGCCGCTGTCCTGCCACCATTGGGTCAGACTGGTGGCCTCAGTGAGGAGAGGCAGTGCCCCAGGGGGAGCCATGCAGGTGGGCACAGAGGGTCACCCCAGCCCTGAGCTGTCCTGCTGGGGCAGCAGCTGAGACCGAGAGCAATGAGGGAGTTGAGGTGGGGACGCCAAGGAAATGGGGGAGGCTGCAGGTGGGAGCGGTTGGGGCCGAGTGAGGTGCTGTGAGAGCCCTGTCGTGCTGCCTGAGGCAACCGCCGCACCTGCTGGGCGGAGAGAGAAGGGTGAGGTGGTGGGGAGCGCAGGAGCAGAGCCGGCCACTGGGGAGGGCTCCCTTGGCATGGCCAAGCCTGCCGCAGGGCCCCACGGAGCAGAGAGAGCTGGTGTCATTGCCCTGGGCCTGCGTAGCCTTCCCAGCTGCTGCGGGGGTCCTGAGAAATGGCAGACGGGGGTTTTCTTGTGCAAATACATCAGGAAACTCTGAGTTTCTAATGGTTAAGAATTAACCATCATTAGTGCCCTGTAAGAATAACAAAACACTACGCTTTGATAGCTGGACGATCGTAGGTGTAGCATATTTTAAAAACATAATTGAGAATTTGTTTCATGTCATTCGCCAAAAAACCCAGAACTTTTTAAAATTAAATTTACCAGAAGTGTTATTTACACTTAAGGATTGAAGTTATCCAGCCTGTGGGTTCCCAAACTTGATCTATGCATTACCCCTGGCAAAGCTGCTGGTAATTAACATTATCATTGGCAGCAGTGAGAAGTGTCATGAGAAGTTTTTTCACTTGGGATTGTGGCCTGCTAGTGGAGTAATACTGCTTCTGCAGCCTAGCTTCATACTCCGAAACCAATTTACGTTGGATCACTTTTGCCATTGCTTGGCTCCTCTGCATTCTTACCATCAAATATCTTCTGAAATTTTGACACACATTTTCATTTATTTCCTCTGTGCATATTACTGCAATCTTGAACTAATCACTTAACACCAACTTTTTAAACATTATTTAACGCAATTTGATAAAAAATTGTTAAAGGTTTGCTAGCTTCTGATCTCCTCTTCCCTGAGACTGGAGTTCAGATTTATCAGAGAGAGATACCTGTTTCTGTTACGCTTACTGTGATCTAGGATTCTTGATCCAGGTTTTTTTTGCTTTTACGTTTTGTAGATGTAACAGCATCTAGAAAATGTCCAGTGTACAACTGGTTACACCAACCTATTGAATGTTAAAAACATTAAATAGAAGTAGTATAAAACACACCATTTAATTAAAATACTGTGCAAAGATTTTATGTAGGACCTAAATTTACAGAAAAACATAAAATGTCAAAAACTTTCCTGGCAAAAACTGGCCAGAGCTAATCTTCTAAGTTACCTACATTCCAATTCTGTTTCAGTAGTCCTTTTTGTTGCATGGTTTTGAAATTATTTGTCCAGTTATGATGATGATTTTTATTATGTTTTTTAATGCCTCCTGATTCTTCATAATCCTGCTATGGAGAAGGATTTCCATTCTGTGAAGTGGAGAAATCTGATCCTGACTTAGGTCAGGAAATCGTACACTAAAGCACTTGTGTGGAGGCCAAAGTGCATGTGAATCACTCGTGTTTCTTGAGTGGTTCCCTTGGACGTGTAGTCCTCTTAGTTCTGTGGATTTTTTTGATACCCTGACTGTACCTAAGTCAAAATTCTTCTTTGGTGAAGGCTTGAAAACTTGCAGTAAGGCTGACTGTAAGAATTTTTTATGTAAGTAAACCCTGGGGAATTACACTACCGCAAAATCTTCATTTGGGTTTTTCCTATTCCAGACCCGTTAGTGACCATCTAATTCATTAGGTTATGTATGGAGCCTCTCTTTTATTTTTTCCAATGGATTATATCAATTACTTTTCAATCAAAGAAGGAGAAAACATTACTTATTCTCAATTCTTTATCTACGTTTTCATATATGGATAAAGTTAAAGTAAGTTTGCTAGTATATTTCAAAGTCTTGATGACAAAATATGGTAGTATGTTACAGAACATAATTAATTTTCCAAATATTATAATTAACTATTTACAATGGAGTTGTCATTTCTAGTCCAAAATCTGGGTATTGGAGCTTTGCAGAAGAAATCAATTAAAGTATTCTGGTATGAAAGCTCTGCTTTATCTTAGCAATAAGGAACTAGATGTTTGCAAAGCCAGAGTGCTCCACTAGTAGTGAATATCGGTAGCCGCACCCTTGCCTGCAGTTTGCTGAGCCCATGCATTAGGACTGTTGCAGGAACTGCCATAACTATTGCCACTTCCTTTCCACTCCAAACCCTGCAAAGTCTTGCTTCCTCACTCACGCCAGAAGAAACTGGCAAAGGTAAGAGTCTTCTTGCAAACCCACTGTACTTAACTTTCTTGTGAGCAATAGCTTGATTCTATTTACTGTCTTTGTGGTTTTCCCAAGTATGTTTTCACCTAAAATGCAAAGCACTTCTTTTACCTTTGTGAAATTCGTGGAGGCGTGTGTAGTATTTGAATTAGAATTTGTTTCATTACACTCATGCTAAATTTTGTACAAGAGATTTGTTGAATAAAAATGAGGCAGCCGTTGGCTGGAAAGGCCAATGTAGTACTCATGGGCATGGTAGTAATCCAGTGGAAATCCTGGATATTTCCTCAGGTAGAATTTTTGTAATGTACTGTTTGTTAACCTGATGCTGCATTATTATGGAATTATGAATATCATTCAATGTTTCTGATATATAAATATTTATACAGAGATTTCACTATGAAGGTTTTCAAACAAGTCATTATTTCAGGGCCAAAAATACCACACTTTTTGATTAACAACCTGTTTTAAAATCTGCGTTACTACTTTTAATCCATATGAGAGGCCTCCTAATGTGTTGCTGTTCTACCATGCCAACACCGGTCCAGTTACAATAAACAGATTATTTTAATGTGACAGTTTCAGTAGAAATGCAGTCTCATAAATAGCATGCAGTTCCTTTATCTTAACCATTTAATTAAAATTAACACTAATGTAGACTTAACACCTGCAGAAGTCCTGTGTTACAAACATGGTGTATGAAGTAGCTTATGTTGACACATTAATATTAATCATTCATTTAAAATAAAAAGGTTTTTTTCTTCTGATTCTAGGCATGCTTTTACATGCTTATTCACAGTGACAATACCTTATTCTTAGTAGTAACATAAAAATACTGATACAAAAATCTTGCCTGTATAAAGCTGTATTTCTTTAAGTGTGCTTAATTAAGCAGTGTATAGTTTTGAGTTTCTGAAGTAGGCTTCCATATATGTTTTAGACAATTTTTAGTTGATATTTTGGAGACTGATTTTTTTATCTATGCTTTGAGTTTTCTTTCTCTCCTATTTTCTTGCTGTTTTCTGTTCAGAAGTGAAAAATGACAAATGAAAATCCATTCTAGAGAATGGTCCATGAAGGTATTGCAGCCCTTAAGTAATCATTTCCTTTTGTTACATCCTTAATATATGTCAAAATGAAAAAGGGCTGGTTTTGGTTTAAAAAATTTGTTGACCGATTTTCAATTTGTTGACCGGAAAAGACCGATTTGTTGGTTTAGTTCTGTTTCATAATATTAAAACAGGATCCAAATGAAGATACTGAGTGGAATGACATACTGAGAGATTTTGGAATTCTTCCTTCAAAAGAAAAACCAAAAGATGAAATCGAAGAAATGGTTTTACACTTGCAGAAAGAAGCAGAAGGCAAGTAAAATTGAAAATATATACTATTAGCGTAATAAAATTTGAAAAGCTGAGTTATTTTCAATAATGCTTTTTGTAACTTAAACATTGTACAATAATTATATTTTTATTTTTATTATTTTCACATGGTTATTTTAAAAAGGGTTCTGAATTAAACATACAACACACTTAGTGACAAACATTATGGCATATAACATGTACAGATAACTCATTTTCATTATTTCATAAAGGAAACAGTCAGTATAAGCAAGATTCACATTCTGAAAAACTGGTAGTAATCCACTCCTGTATTTCTGTATCTTCCTGTATACTTATAGTTAAATAAATTTCATTTTTTCTCTCTCTTACCCAGAGCTATGCAAAAGTTGACTAATTTCTGAAATTAGTACATCTTTTTCTTTCATTAGTTCCATGTCTGTGTAATACTTTTCATACATTTAAAATGTTTGAAGACACTTTGGAGAACAAAAGGTGACTAATTTTTTGTTTGTTATTTCTAGTGAAACCATATGAAAGAATGAATCTTGAAGAATTAAAGGAAGCTGAAGATGACTTTGATGAGGCTGATAGGAAAGCCATTGAATTGTACAGGTATAGTAAGATATTTCTATCCAGATTAACAGTGCACATGTCACTATTGTACATGTGCATGCTCCTGAAACATAAACTCAGAATCTTTTGAACAGTAATGTCTGCTGACTGACACAACTGCCTTCTTTCACCTTCCACTCCTTTGCCAGCAGACAGCACTCACATTACTGTCCTACATCTTCCTGATTGTCAGTGGCAAAGAGATGCAGTTTACACTATATTTTACTTTGACGTTTTGTTAGAACAAAATTATTCCCCTTTTAAAATACTTAATTTAGTCTTAAAGCTGGATATTTAAAAGAAAAAGAATAGAAGGGGCCACAGTGGGAACCACTGTTACACATCCTCAGTTCAGCTGAAGATGGATCGTGCTACTGTATGTTTAGAGGCGTTGCATGTTTGAAGTGTTGTATGCTCAACATTTATCTGTTACACAAGGAGGGTTCATTCTCTGTTTCCCTTATTAAACTGCACCTCTCGTTCTATCACTCTGAAAAGACTTTCTGCCAGTCTTTAGGAGTTAGAGCAATAAAGGAGAAGTTCTGTAATCCCATTTTCTCTCATCTCTTCTGGATAGCAATTTCTGTAGATTTCAAGCCAGGAGGAAATGTACAGTTGGTCACGGGTATCCCTTTTCTATCATGTTGCACAAGAACTTTAGGAAAAACAGGGTCCCAACATACATGGCCCCAACTTTGTAAAAGATACTGAGTTTGTGCATATGGAGTGTGTGCCACCTATATCAGGATGGCATGCCGTTAAAGAAAACTATATATCAGTGCTGGAACCAAAGTATTTAGTATTTTTAATTGATAATTAAATACTTAGTCTGAGTATTATGAACAAAATACATCTCTGCCTTTTGGATAGCACTCATTTCTGGTATAGTGTGCTTTCTAAATATATTATTGAAATAAAAATGCAACGTAAAATTTATTATGAATTACAGTTTCACTGTATCATACACTGCAGTTTCTGTGCTGGAATGGTGCTGGTTGATAAACTTGCGTGTTTTTGAAAGATGTTTATCCAGTCAGCTGTGGACCCCTAATACACAACTGCTGTGTTTATTTTGCTTCTTATCTAAGATTAATTTTAATGGCTTTTCTATTTCTTACTTTGTGAAAATATTTGTTTGAAGTTTATACAGAAGGAAGGCTCAGGGGAGATCTAGTCAATGTCTATAAATATCTGAAGGGAGGGTATAAAGCGGATAGAGCCAGGGTGTTTCCGGTGGTGCCCAGTGACAGGATGGGAAGCGACGGGCACAAACTGAAACACAGGAGGTTCCCTCTGAACATCAGGAAACACTTTTTTACTGTGAGGGCGATTGAGCACTGGAGCAGGTTGCCCAGGGAGGCTGTGGAGTCTCCATCCTCAGAGATGTTCAGAAGCTGTCCAGACATGTTCCTGGGCAGCCTGCTCAAGGCTGACCCTGCTTGAGCAGCGGGGTTGAATCAGATGACCTCCAGAGGTCCCTTCCAACCTCAGCCATGCTGCGATTGTGTAATTCTGTGATATACCATATACTGTTCTTAGGTGTAACTGTGGCACAACCTTATTCAACTTTTTAATAGGAGTACACGAATCATTTTACTTACAGTACCATGCAGAGTCAATATGATTTACGAATTCAAGCTCAGAAGACTTTGGCAGCTTGTATGGAGACTTAGTAATTTTAGCTATACTGGACATTCATGTGTATATTTTTGTAGGTATTTTACAAAGTACTCTGCTGAGTTCTGCAGAGATTTGTACTGTAACTAAGAAAAATGAGACATGCAGTTTACACAGAATAAAAATGCTAATATGATCAAAACATTCCCTCTGTCTAGATTCTACCTGTACTTACTGCTTTTGCTTTGTTAAAATGACTAAAACAATTCTGGTTCTAACACTGTGTATCTAGTGCTGTATTCTCATAGGAAGATAATCACATAATTATGTGGAAGTTGTGAACCTAAATTATCATGCATTGTTGCTAGAGTATAATAACCTTGCACATATATTATTTAATCTTTTTTGAAAAAGCCACTTCTACAGTGGCTTTCAGTTAATAAAATTAATAGCTGCTTTTAGTTCAACAAAGCTCAGTGAGGCATTTTCCTTTTCTACCTTGTAATATTTTTATAGATGAAGACTGCCATCTACTGTTTTTACATTCCAATTTTCATGAATTATTTTAAAATTGTCTCATAAATATTAGTATAAGTACTAGTAGTTCTTCCTCAAACTAGTCTCATTTTCAGAATCAGAAAAACAATTAGTACTTTCTTTAATTTTTTCTTGCTTTGTCTCAAATGATAAACCCTTGTGCAACATGTTTGTTACTCAAGTTTCCCAAATCTGATACTGAGGAACATAAGTCTAAGAAAATGTATTTTAATGTTATCTTATTGAATAAAGATTAGCATAGAAGCCTTTCTAGCTCTGAAATTACATTAGAAGACCTTGAGCTAAAGGGTTACTCAAAACATTTTTAAAGTAATTGAGAGATGCACTAGATATTATTTTAAAATTTATTTAAGATGTTCCAAATGCTTATTTTTATTATTACTTTTTAATTAGGCAGCAACGCTTGCAAGAATGGAAATGTCTTCAGAGGATGCAAAAGTATGGGGAGCTAAGAGAAATTTGTGGAGCGCAGTATGTAAAGGAAGTTACAAACGCTCCAGAGGATGTTTGGGTTATAATTCATCTTTATCGGTCAAAGTAATTACTTTCTTGTTTAAGATGTTGAATACTTCAATACAGAGAATTGAACTGGTAATTAAGAAGCAATACCAAGAAAAATGAAATACAATAGGCTAATGACATAGCAATTGTTTGGAGGCAATGGAATCACAGAGCATGGGACCTCCTTGATTTGTTAATTCACTTTGTGAGAGTTAATCACTTCACCTTTGTTCAATTATATGAAAGATTTCTTTTCCTATGTATGCTTATCACCATGTACCGAAACTCACTGAGATTTCTGAATTTCATAGAATCATAGAATCATAGAATCATTGAGGTTGGAAAAGACCTCTAAGATCATTGAGTCCAACCGTCAACCCAACACCACCATGCCCACTAAACCATGTCCCTAAGCGCCTCATCTACTCGTCTTTTAAATACCTCCAGGGATGGGGACTCCACCACTTCCCTGGGCAGCCTCTTCCAATGTTTAACCACTCTTTCAGTAAAGAAATTTTTCCTCATGTCCAATCTAAATCTCCCCTGGCGCAACTTGAGCCCATTTCCTCTCGTCCTATCGCTAGTTACTTGGGAGAAGAGACCGACACCCACCTGGCTACAACCTCCTTTCAGGTAGTTGTAGAGAGCGATGAGGTCTCCCCTCAGCCTCCTTTTCTCCAGGCTAAACAACCCCAGTTCCCTCAGCCGCTCCTCATAAGACTTGTTCTCCAGACCCCTCACCAGCCTCGTTGCCCTTCTCTGCACACGCTCCAGCACCTCAATGTCCTTCTTGTAGTGAGGGGCCCAAAACTGAACACAGTATTCGAGGTGTGGCCTCACCAGTGCTGAGTACAGGGGCACGATCACTTCCCTCCTCCTGCTGGCCACACTATTTCTGATACAGGCCAGGAAATTTCACTGAGAAAGTGGTGTCCACTGTCTGTGCTAAGGGAAGTTCATTTGCAGACTCTTCTCTCAGCAGGAGTGCTCTAACAGGATTATTCTACCTTTATTTCCCCTTTGACTCGAGCAAATCAAAAGCCCAATAGGAGAAGTCTCAGTTATGAAAATTGAGGAAAGCTAGGGAATTTGTTAGTTTATCAGTTCCCCAATAAATTCTCTAATGGTAGCAGAGGTTGTGACAGGATCCAGGAGAAATGTCAAAGGACTCCCATGACCAGTTCAGCATATTTTAGCAACTCTATTAGATGTTTTTCAAAAGCACTGAGAATTAGTATGGAATGTTTAATGCATTTTTTAGATTTAGACCAGCTTTCTCCTTTCCTTCTTTTAAAGCCTGTTGGGAGGAGGAAGCTGCTTTGATTCTTCTCAATTGTCAGGAATTGAGTATTATTTCCAGGAGCAATAGGAATAGGTCAGTCAAATTACGTTATGGTCTAGACAAGTGGTCTGTGCAGTGGGTGGGGAACTGGCTGACAGGCTGCACCCAGAGGGTGGTAGCAAGTAGCTCCTTTTCAAACTGGCAACCTGTCACAAGTGGGGTCCCCCAGGGATCGATATTGGGCCCAACGCTGTTTAGTATCTTCGTAAGTGGTCCAGATGATGGGATCAAGTGTACCGTGATGAAGTTTGCCCGTGATACCAATCTGAGTGGGGAAGTGGACACTTCAGAAGGAAGAGCCACCCTGCAGGAAGGCCTGGATAGGCTGGAAGAGTGGGCTAACAAGAACCTTATGAAGTTCAACAAAGACAAATGTAAGGTCTTGCACCTGAACATAATTCAGGAGTGCAGCACAGGCTGAGATCTACCCGGCTGGGGAACAGCTCTGTGGAAAGGGACCTGGGGGTCCTCATGGACAACAGGCTCAATATGAGTGAACAGTGTGCTGCTGCGGCAAAGAAAGCCAACAGGATGCTGGGTTGCATCAACAAGGGCATCACCAGCAGAGATAAAGCAGTCATTATCCCACTCTACTCAGCGCTTGTCAGGCCACACTTGGAATACTGTGTTCAGTTTTGGTCCCCGCTATACAAAAGACATGTGGACAGGCTGGAGGGGGTCCAGAGAAGGGCCACAAAGATGGTCAAAGGGCTGCGAAGCCTGCCATATGAGGAAAGGCTGAGAGAACTGGGTTTGTTCAGCCTTCAGAAAAGGCGGCTTAGGGGAGACCTCATCACCATGTTCCAGTATTTAAAGGGTGGCTACAAAGATGATGGAGACTCCCTTTTTACAAGGAGTCACATGGAAAAGACAAGGGGTAATGGGTACAAGTTACTGCTGAGATGATTCTGACTGGACACAAGGAAAATTTTTCGCAATGAGAACAATCAGCCATTGGAATAATCTCCCCAGGGAAGTGGTGGATTCCCCAACATTGGACACTTTTAAGATTTGACTGGAGAGGGAGCTGGGCCATCTTGTCTAGACTGTGCTTTTGCCATGAAAGGTTGGACCAGATGATCCTTGAAGTCCCTTCCAACCTGGTATTCTATGATTCTATGAAATGAAATTGTTCAAATTAGAATAATTTAAATTTACAGATCTGAAGAAAGAAAATAGCTGCTTTTCTTGCTTTTCATTGTTTTTGTTTACTGGAGAACCAATTTTGTTCTTTATCATTGCATAAATACGAGTCTGTGAGGAAACTCAAAATTCCTTAGGAATGAATATGAGATCGCCAGGCTCTTATGGCTAGTAACAAAACTGCCTCACCTGTCTTTGGCCACGGGAGGGTGCTGCTGGAACTTTTTGAGGGTCCATAGGCTAAGTCAGCTGCTTTAACTTCAGTCAGTCACAATGAAGATCCAAACTTCTAAAAGGTTAACAGGCTGGGGGGGAACAAAAAACCCCGTTGTTTTGTTTGCGCTTTTTTAACTGAGGTTTATATGGCGATTGCATTGCAAATAGGAGCTATGAAAGTAATGAACAGGCCTATGGTGATAATATGACTATACAAAGGTTTCCCTGACTTTACTTACGTTTTACTAAAAGAATGAAGATGTAATTAAATGTTAAACTGAAAGCCAGTTCAAATAAATTAAAGTAAAATGTATATTACAGATTAAAAATTCTCATTTAAACTCTACAATAAATGGACAAAATGAGCTTTAAAATCTTAGTGGAGATCAAAACTGAGGCACAATGCTTGAAGTGTCTGGTAGCTTTACTGACATTTTATAGACTGTGCCTATTACGTATGCATTGAAAATTCTTACTTGGACAGCTCTTTAAATCACAATGATCTTAGAAGAAGCTAAATAAAATTTGTGGTGCAATTCTTATAACAAATTAAAGTAGAAGCAGACTATAGGAAAAGGTACATTTATTCTTCAAAGGTTTTATTTTTAATAAGTTTAGTTATTTTGCAAATCATTTACACCAAAGTGTCCTCATACTTTCTTATTCTTTTCCAGCATCCCAATGTGTTTATTGGTTAACGAACATCTCAGCCTGCTAGCCAGAAAGTTTCCAGAGGTCAAGTTTCTCAAAGCCATTGTAAACAGCTGCATTCAGAATTACTGTGACAGATGTTTACCCACAATACTTGTATATAAAACTCGTGAAATAAAAGGCAGGTTCATTGGAGTAGCTGAATGTGGGGGAATAGATCTTAAAGTGGAAGGTATGAGAAATATTTTTAAATAATTCACGTTATAGAAAATTTTATGTTGTTTGTAATCATTAGACCTAAAGATCACTGCTTAAAGGTGGAAAAGGTTTTTGAATATTTTTGTAGAAAAAAGTCTAGAAAAAACAAAGAATTAATTTATGTAATTCTGTGGTAACAATATTGGGTAAGCATGGATACTTTGCAATTTCACGGTTAGATATTTTACTGAGATAAAGTTGGGTTGTCGCAAGGATGGCTCTATTTTTTGTTGTTGTTGAGATGGAGCTTGGTCTTATAAAAGTCCTTTTCCTCTTAAGTGAGGATTTATTGCAATTATCAGAATAAATTGTCATTTGTTTTTACAGAGCTTGAATGGAAACTAGCAGAAGTTGGAGCAATAGAAACTGTCTTAGGAAAAAAAACCAAAAAGGACATTGAGTATGACGACACTGTCAGCATGAAATATTTCTGCTCATGAAGACGCCAATACAAAAAGCAGTGATGTGATGAAATCACCTATTACTTGAGAAAATTTTAATGCAGATCATCTGTTCTGACATAAATCAGCTCAAATACAGTTTTTTACTCCTTTGGTAAGCCTGAAACAATTAAAAAAACGCCCAAACAAAAAGAGCTTTTGTTTCACTTGTATGTTTTTTTGGTTTTGATTTGTGGAAGAGAATTGATGTAGTAAATGAAAGCCATCCTTACCTTTGGATACCTATAGATGGCTGTCATTGACACCGAGAGTCTGGATTCTCCATTTCATACCAACTCCGCTTAAATGGAATGGGAAGGGGAAGGTATTAGCTGGTGGGCTCTAATCCATACTTTCTTCCTCCTTTTATCCAGCATGGTTGCAAGATACTCCTTTAACTCTCAGTGAAACAACTGTAGTGTAACTCTGCTCTGCCAAGGACCTTCTCAGTTCCCCCCACTGAAAAGCTGACCCGAAGACAATGGCGTGTATAGCGATATCAAATCAGGATTTGGCCCCGAATCCATCAACTAATAGTTCCATTTGTTTGACAGCTGTTCAAGAATCTTCTCCAGTGTCAAGGATAATCTTCCAACTATTTTAGAATACTGACGGTTGGATCAGTTGTTCCTTCCTAACAAAAATATGTATAACCTTAACAAAATAGTTTACAGTACAGCTGTAGATAAGCAAAACTACATGCGTGAATGAAGAGACCATGCTCCTGATTCAACATTTTTATTTATTATGAGTAGTGAATCAAATTGTAGGGTATTAATGTTATTTTTCCAGTGACTCATCATCAAAAAAACAATCTCAGTGTGCTAATGGAGATTTAGTTATATGCAGTTGACATGGTTTATAGCATCAGGATGCAGAAAGAAAAATGAAACAGAAACCGTTCACTTAACACTTGGCACACAGATACCTAAGAAGAACAAGAAAATTAACATTACCCATTTTTTTTTCACCCAGTAGGATACAGCTGTGCTATTAGTTAATACCTACTGGCAGATACCACTTCTAGAAACTTTTATTTTGCAGATTCAAAGAGATAACTAGCAGACACATTTCAGAGATAATGTCTTATCTGCCATTATCTGCCACTTCCAACTAGAAAGCTAACTGGTAGATTTAAATGTAAATAGGTCATCAGTGACTTTAGATACGATTCCACAGTCACATCAGGTGAATATCAGTCTTGGCTGCTATAAAAGGAGTGCTACCAACCGCTTCCTCTTAGCGGTGAACCTCCCTCCTGCTACTAGGGGTGCCGTGAGGTACACAAGCACAATACCAACTGTACAAGTGCTAGTGTCGTCACACTGGAAGTAATAGGAATATGTCACTAGATATGACAGGAAAGTGCCAAACCTCCCCTTCGGTGACCCTTACTTATGTCCAAGTGAAGTGACCATGCAATCACGATTGCAGCCATCAGATGTGACAAAGCAGCAGCAAAATCCAAAGGAATCTGCAGGTTAAAAGCAGATGTTTCTGGTTCTTGGTCAGTTACACCATTTGTAGGAAAAGGGTCTAGGAATGAATGTTAGTCAACCTTTACAAGGATTATGTAGATTGTGACAGGCTTCCAAGTCAGCAGCTGTGTCAAATCCACTGACTTTAGTATTCTGGAATGATGTGAAATTTAGTTTCAAAATC
Organism: Aptenodytes patagonicus; assembly: GCF_965638725.1. Lineage (NCBI taxonomy): Eukaryota > Metazoa > Chordata > Aves > Sphenisciformes > Spheniscidae > Aptenodytes > Aptenodytes patagonicus. The sequence goes on along the minus strand of NC_134952.1, from coordinate 31,819,205 downwards.
AGCTTTCTCAAACAGATCCTCTTTTGAATATGCCAGCGAGGATCAAAAAGGAACATTCTGAGCAGATGATTGTTCAGAGGCCCTGAAGTATATCATGCACAAGATGGCGATGACGGTTCTGTAGGAAACATGGCTAGAGTTAATGGAAGTACACTGGAAATTTCTGCATTTCTGGCCCAATGTAGTCCCACCATTCAATAATTCACAAAAGATTTGCTGCTCATAATTTGGCAATGCCTGAAAATTATGTTGGCTCTCATGTAACCTTTGTGAGTGAAACAAACTATCATTATACATCAGAGCAAACTCACATTGACAATAAGAGCCAGAAAAATAGTATTTCTAGGTGGAGAATATTTTCATAAAACCACCACACCATTTCTAAGCTTTCTGCCCTGTTCCTTAAGGAGCCTTTAAAATACTTTCAAAAAAGAAGCAGCATTAAAAAAAAAATGACCTTGGTTAGGCCGTAACTTCAGCAAAAAATGCAAATGTGTGTCATCTCCACAGCTGTGTTGCCTGTTTTGATCTTGTCAAATCCCAAAACGCAAGATGTGCAAGCCACAAAGAGTAATTTGCTACCGCAACATTGCAGTAGGTAGGTGTTACGCTCCCATATATGTTTTTCTGAAGAATTACTACTGGTTACTAAAGATCTTGTGGCAAATTTGATACATACAGCTTGATGCTATTTTTAGCCTCCTGGTTTCTTTGCCATATTCTAGTTCTGGTAATTATGCATTTTTGTTGAAAATATTCCTCTATTTTCTCCTGGATTTTCCACTCCTGCTGTATCCTATTATCTTTACTACACTTCATCATAGGAGCATTATCCTTTGCATGAGTAATGAAATTATTAGATATCACATTTTCCTCAATTGAAAGCTAGAAATAGAGTATTATGAATCAGTAAGTAACAAAAATATGTTTTTACTAATGCTTTTTAAAATTCTTCCAGTGGAAAAACTGAGCTCATTGTTAGCTCTTTAGCAGCATTACCGCTGAAGAGGTTCCTGTCCCTAAAATACCTTTGCATAAGACTTTGGTCACAAGCTGAATCGAATGGGGAAACTGATCTACCTGAAAAGCAATCCAGAAAGAAAAATCCATGAGATTTTGCAGCCAAGTCAAGTTCCTCACTTCATTCCAGACACAAACACTAATTAAGCTTCTATAGATACACATTTGTAATTACGCTTGTTAGATATATTGCTGTTTAGGAGATCAATTGAAAAATAAACCTCCTTGTAACTGAGAAAGAAAACTGGGAATATTTACATACTATTACCACTGAGCAATGTTTTATTTTACAGAAAAGAGTTCGCTGCTATGTTCTGCTGCATGCAGAACAGGTTTACACAAACATAATCACTGCACATTTAAGCATACTCCAGTCCTGCAGTAGGCAGTATGGCTGGAATCCATTACAGTTGTACACAAAGACTGTGCGGTATCAGTTATCTCTCTGATTAACTCTGATTAACCTGATGCTGTTTGTATTTATTAGCTGGGCTGTTTCACAACTTTCTCTGCAAAGTCAATAATACAGCCACATCTGTGGAAACTTACGTGCTGTGTGAGCCTTCCATCAGTTTGGTGGTCCAGAAATGCTCTCAGACTTCAACAGCCTAGTACTGTACAATACAAATTCTACAAACCGTGCAATATTAGTACAGTATTTTAGTTATAGGATTTTATCAGGTGTTGAGATTTTAAACTCAGTTAGGGCCACTTCTTATTTTTAACGTTAGGTGAGACTATTCTCCAAAACTGGTACTAAAAGCACTGTACACAGACAAAAGGACCGAGACGGTCAAGTCAGTTCTCTGCCACTCCGTTAAGTTTTACCAGTTTACGCACACCGATAAAAGAAACCACCGCCAGGACGGGTTGCTCGTATCCCTAAATAACTTGTGGTGGCACATGTTCCCAGAGAGCATCCGAGATGCTGCTTATTCCCCTCTGGGGATGAACGCATGGCCGGGTACCGTGTCATACGTTCAGGGACTGCCGGGAACGGCGGTTTGTACCAGGTTTACTGTTTCAGCAGGGAAGCGCCTCCGTTCAGCGGAACCCTTTCCGAGGGCTCGGCTCCGGGCTCTGCGCCCTCCTGCAAAACAAGCCCCGGAGCATCACGTCCGGCAGCGGCGGCAGCCGCTCCGGCCGCCGGGCCAGCCCGGCTGTGCCGCAAGGCGGCATCGCTCGCAGCCTCCCACGGCGCCGCTGTCCGGAGGCGGAGCGCGGCCGGGCGCCGTCCCCGCTCCCCACCTCGCACCCCGGCTACCGTCAGCCCAGCGAGCGGGCGAGCACTGACGCTCCGAGCCGGGGACGTGGCGCTGCCGGGTCTCGCCGAGTCGGACTTCCCCGGTCCCGAGGCGCCCGGACACGACCCCGCGGAAGCGCCGCCCCCCGCGGCCGACAGCCGAAGGCCCACGCCCCGCTCGGTAGCGCGGCCGCCGCCATTTCCTCCTCGAGCAGAGCGGAGCCGAACTGAGCGGGGTGATCTGAGGCGAAGTGAGCCGAGGTCAGGGAGGCGCGGCGCCCACTGCGCCTGCGCAGCCCTCTCCCTCCCCTCCCGCGCAGCCCAGCCGGCTCCCCGGCGGGCGGGCGCGCACGCGTAGAAAGGCGGGTGGAGAGCCGGGGATCACCTCCCCGGCTGCCGCCGCCGCGCTGCGCGTGCGCGGCGGCGGCCCCGCGCGAGGCGCTGGGGTGCTGCGGCTTGCAGTGCGCCTCGGCGCACGCGCGGTGGCGCGAGGCGCCGCGGCTGCCGGCGGTGGGCTCGGCGGCGCAGGCGCGGTGGCGGGGGACTCCCGGGCCCGGCTGCTGGTGTTGCCGCTGGAGGAGGCTCTGTGCCGGCGGCGGGCTCGGGGCTGCGCGCAGGGAGCGGCTTTCGCCGGGAGAGGTCGGGCGGGCAGCGGCCGTGCGGGGCCGGGTAAGGAGCGCGCTGCGGGGCGGGCGGCTCCGCCGGGCCCGGTTGCGGCGGGGGGGAAAGGCGGGGGACGCCGCGGAGGGGAGCCGTTAAAGTTTGACAGCGCCGGCGGGTCCCCCGCCGCCAGGGCAGCGGCGTCGTGCCGGGAGGGCAGCGGCTGCCCTTGGGCAGGGCGCGGGCGGGGGCGGCCGCCGCCGGGGGCGGGGGGCGCTCGCGGGGCACCCGCTAGGCCCGGTGACCCACTTTGCTCCTGTCACAACTCCCGGGCACGTTTGGAGCCCTGCCCGCCTGGCCCAGCGCCCGCCCGGGCCGCTCCCGCCCCCGCCGCCCGGGCTGCGCGCAGGCAGGGCGGGCGCGGGACTCCCCGGCATCCCCCGCCGCCGCGCCGTGCCGAACCGCGCCGGGCCGCCGCCGGCCCCTCGGCGGTGGGGCGGGCAGAGCCGCGGGCAGAGCCGCGGGCGGCGCCTCCCCCCGGAGCACGTCCGCCGCTGCTCCCCTCCGTGGGGCAGCTCGTCTCGCGGGTGCCCGCCCCCGCCGCCCCACGCGTGGGGGGAGCTTTTCCGCGGCGGCTCCGCGCAGCGCGGTGAGCGTGTTTACACAGCGGGCAGGCGGCTGCGCGGGGGGCTGCGGCGGTAGGTGCCCGCCCGGCGGCTGGGCCGTGGCGGGCCCCCGGGCCCTCCCTGCGTCGGGACAGCTTTGCGGGGCATCGGGCTCCAGGCGGTTAGAGGGTGCCCGGCGCTCCTGCGGCGCGAAGTCTCCCTGCGGCAGGTGGACTGGAGCTGCGGGGTGCGGGCTTGAGTACGCGCTTCGTGGGCTTTTTCTTTTCTTTCCCCCCCCTCTGATAACTTTATTGCGGTGCCTACGATGTGTTCGTGCTCTTAAACATGAGGACTTCTTGGTAGCCCCCGGTCCTCTCCCGAATTACGTGTGTCCTTAAAATCAGTGTGTCAGATACTCTGTGCGTGCGTGTATGAAATGTGGCCAGCAAGGGACTGGAAATCCGTGGTACTTCATTTTTGTGTTTCTGTTAAGGTAGATTTGGATTTTTGGTTGGCTTCACTTTCAAATTGCTGGTACTTTGGGCCTGGATATAAATTCGAAATTTTTTTTTTCAGGAGAAGGAGTGCTTGTAAACTAATAAAACGTATTTGTAGTGCGATTTTTATAAGGCCATTGTTTTCATGTGCATGTTAAAAGTTGACCTACTAAGAGGCACAAGGAAAGTCAGATATAGTTCTAGCTGGGATATGAAGTGGCATGTAGAGGCGGAGTGGCTGATCATAGATCCTGATCCTCTAAATCCTTCAAGTAAGTATTTTTTTTGATGACATAGTTTGACAAGCAGTGCTTTTGGTGGCAGTGTTGACTTAAACAGACCTGTCCGTTCCTTGCTCCCAGCTCTCACCTCTTTGCTGCCCTCCTCAGCTGTACCAGCACGGTGGTTCATGGAACCATGTCCTGTAACTGGGTTGGGGAAATGATCCAGGTTAAAATTAACTACCTTTTTTTTTTTTTTTTTTCAATGTGGTTATATTTAACCTAGATCATTTCTCTGGGTGACAGGTGTGCCAGAAGGCAAGAGGATTGTTTAAGCAAATACTCTAGTGAAAGAAGTACTTGAGAAATACACCTCAACTGTGGTAGTCCTGGCAAAGTTCAATATGAGCAGTTGCAGTTGTTTCACACTGTTCAATCTTACAGGAATAAAATTGATTTTGTCTATGAATATCTGTGGGTTTGGGGCCTGTTATTTGAAATTAGACAGTATTTGATTGTTATAATAGAGGAATTCTACTTGACAGGACAAGTAACTGCAATTTTTTTTTTAATAAACTATTGATTTTCATATATATCCATTTAAGATACTTTCTCAAAAGTGTTACAGACATTGCTTTCAGATTACCAAACATTACATGTTTGGGTTAGAGTTTTTTGGTTGAATGTGGGTGCTAGCATTTTTAAGGTCTGAGAATTTTGTTGGTAAGGCAAGAGTTACCTCTTCTTAACAAACAGTCCAAGCAGGAAAAAAAATAACTCCTGGGTTGATATTTAATAGTTTAAGATGTCATTCATCCATGTCTCATTTTTTATTTCTTCCGCTTCATGTTCTTACGTAGAAAAGTTTAACACATATAGCTAAAATAAAAGGATGTGAGGAAAGCAGAGAGTGTTTTCTTTATTAATGCTCTAAGGACCTCATAAACTCCCTGTTGTAGCTAATTTTACACTTTTTGTACACGGCAATTTAAAAACTGAGTGGCAATTACTTCAAATTTAATTTGTAGTGTTGGTTAATTATCAAGTTAGTATAGAATTTCACCGAAGTCATGAATCTTCATGGATGGATTGGTCTTGCCAAGGAAATTGCTGCTTTTGAGGGCTTTGGGCTTTTGTTATTTTTTTGGCCCTATTCTGAATTTATTTCAATAATTTGAAACTGTTTCATGGACATTCCCTTGTTCATTTGTTGCAGGAGTTAAAAATGTGAAATGTGAATTTGTGCAAAAAGTTGAAGATATAAATTAGTAGTAGAGATATTGACCCCCATGCGTCCTACATGTTCTTTATATGAAGTGTTTTTATCAACTTGAAAAGTTGTGAATTTTTTTACTAAAAATAATAGACTTGTGTTGAAAATAGTTGTGATCAAAAATGCAATTTTCTTCTCTAGGTAACTTCATCATTTGAAAACAGCTCCTTTTTTAGCTATGCACCCCTTCAGGAGAGGTGTATAATTTGCTGTCTAAAGCCTCACAGCTTCAACCTAATTTTGTAGATTGAAGAATATGGATAGTTCTCTTAAAATAGAAAATTAGTACCCTAATACAGTCTTTAATACAAAATACACAATAGAATTAGGAAGAAGTGGAATTACAGCTAAGGTGCCTTCCTTTTCATCACATTGTAATGAGTTAGTTTTTCTTAAGGAAAAGACTTTGGTATATGTTTGAAGTAAAGAAAAGTGCATTTTAGTGTTTCAGCCTTTTTAAAGTACTCGTTTCCATATGAATGCTAGAAATTATAAAGGCCAGATGATAAAACAGATCTAGAAATGTTTCCAAGGATAGATGGTATTAGTAGATAGTTGCGTAGCAAAGACAGTAGTAGTTGTTCCTGTCATTCTTACCTTCTATTTATTTATTTTGCAATGTATTTTTAACCTCTCTATGTTAATTGAGCTGGTTCACCCTGTAGAAAGCTGTACTGGCACCACTGAAGGGGTGGCAGGAGAACAGGAGAGAGTCGCCAGGCTGCTGGGAGAGCAGTAGCTGTTTTAAGGTAGCTTTATCTCTGGAGGGGAAAAAAAATATCTGCGAGACTACAGACAGACAGTGGCCAAACCATTCAACTGTCTCTCTCATCTTCTCCTAATACTGAATTATTATTATTAGTATTGGTATTAGTATTTGGAATTTAGCAGTCTTTCAGAATAGAAAGAGTTGTAGGAAGCGCACCTTCAGTCAGTAGCAGAGTCTGCAATGAAAGATTCCAGTGTCTCAGTGTAACTCTGGCACAAGCAAATCTAGCGACATCCATTGGGAAGATACCTTGTTCACTCTTGTAGCTGGTCCACCAGGGGAAAACGACTTGCTATTGCAGTTGGTTATTTTGTAAACTCAGTTAATGGCGCTCTGTAATAATTTGAAACTGTTTCATGGACATTCCCTTGTTCATTTGTTGCAGGAGTTAAAAATGTGAAATGCAAAATCACAGAAGAGAAAGGAGACTCATGGTTAATGCAGCTGTGAGCTGCCCTGAAGGATTGAATTCTCAACCCCTACTGCTGCCACAAAATTCCTTTGTAATGCAAAGGCTGCTTTAATTTTGGCATACTTCATGCCTGAGTGTTTAATTTTATAGCCTTAATATTCTCTTACCATAGTTTTTGTGTATAATATAAATTCTTAATTATAGCTGCTTTCAGAATATATAATCATATATGTAAAAAGTTCTGGTGCTGTGTGGTTCTTGTATATTTAGTATTATATGGAAGCAACAAGGCTTTGTTAGTTGTCAGATTCTTTCCGCAGTTTAGCACTGCGTACTTTGGACTCTTTCCAGCTGTTACATTTTGTCATTAAAATCACTGAATTAGTTTTCTTATTCTGCACTGATGTTCTGAGGAGCATTGCTGAGTATATTATAAAATCATCATTAGTAGTATTAATATTTTATTAAATATAGATCTTTAAAAATTAGATATACCCTATGAGATTCAAGACTGATAAAGGCATATTTAGAGAGTGAATCTTATGAAGCTTAGTAGTTACTGTGGGCATTCCTCATCTGCATGATAAGAATGTAGTCAAATTAGGCATAAAGGTAGCTACTTAAATGCTTTGTCCTTATAACTATGTGTTTAATAATCTCAGAGTACGTGAGAAGGCTTCAGTTTTGAAGCTAATACTACTTTACCCATAATGACAGCCTGGTACCACAAGATAAATGGCACTAGAATATTATGCTTATGTTAAAACAGAAGAAAACAGTTCCTGGAGTAAGACAGATCCATTTAAAGTGGATTTTAAAAATTAATATATGTGGCCTTGTTCTTCTATAGAGGTCCTTTTAGAGTTCCATTGAAAAGGATATTTGCCAGGTATCTCTGAGAAGGTTTTTGATGTATGTTAGTTTGGTATAAGGCCAGATCCGTAAAGTAATAGAGAGGAATCAAAACTGTGATTTAGATGGATTTTGGGTATCTAGCCCCAAATAAAATTGTAGCCATGTGTTGGCTAAATTTTGCAGGTCTCTAGGTTTTCACTAGTAAAGTTTTCTAAACACCTTGAAATTTTGTTTTCACTCAGATCTTCCATAATCTTGTCACCACTGAGCATCTTGGCATCTAAATCTGTTTACTATTCATAAATTAGGCAATCTGTAAATTAGGCATTCACTTGTCCAAAGGCATGTTCAAACCACACCTCAGGCACACCTATGGGATTGGACTCAGACCAAAACCCTGTGGTGACTCTCCCTTTTGTTCAGAAACACAAAGGGGGGAGGAGGAGGAAGAGGTTTTGTTGATGTCTCCTTAAAAAAACCCCACACAAACAACCACCAAACAAAAACCCAAACCCTAAAAATCCACTTTTCCTTGTGTACAAGATGATTAAAGTCTAATTGGGCCAAAGGGAGATACTAGGCCACTTATTTTCTTGGAGAAAAAGGAGGGGAGTGCCTGTGTTCTGGCCTGTGTTCCAAAAACTTTTTTATATTTTCTTCCATTTAAAATTTTAAATGCCGTTAGGAACTGGAAACCAGGACTTGTCTCTCTCATTTGGGTGCCCTTCTCCCTAGAGAGGCATGCACACTGCTGGTTCTGCTCTGTCCAGCAAAGCTTTACTTCTTATTTTTTCTTCCATGATCTGAAGATTGCCACTGAAATGAGAAGTTATGAGTTGATCCATCTTCCCAGTGCAACATGGAGCTTGCTGAGAGATTATGGTTTGAATCCCTTCTGACAGAGTAGAGATTGGCTTTCAGACTTCTCTGCTCGAGCTTACTGTGGAACTGTCCCTGTGCTGCTGGACAAAATGAGAGCACATCTTTTTCCTCCTGCTGGCATGTTAAAAGAATACATTACTCCTGTTTTGATGGGAAAAGCTTAGCTATGTATGTCAGGGACAGGGACCAGGACTGTGAGTACTAACCTTACCTGTGTCCTGGGCCTTCGGAAACAGGTGAAGATGAAGGCATAATATTGTGTTTGCTGGTTACCTTTATGATTCGCATCTCTACTAACTTTTTCAATAGTCTTGCTGAGCGATGCAACTCTCCCTGGCTTTGGTGCTTTAGAATTGTGGATTCTGTTGTATGAAATCCCCTTTTTGTGCCTTGCTAATAATATCTTTTAGTGAAGACTATAGTTTAGGGTAGTATTGCCTATTACAGCCAGAGCAGGCAGCAAAACTTAATTACTAACTCATCACATGGTAGTGGTGTTGCTGTGGGATGCTTAGAAGAGAAGGAGTACCTGGGAATGGGCTGATCATCCAGCATGATGTCTGAATTTTAAGTGCTTTATAAGTAGGATATAGTATTGCTAACAATGTCATCTACAAGAATTTTTAGCTTGCAGCTCCACAAGTTTGTGAGTATCTCTCAGTTGCTTGCAGAAGGATGATCTCAGATCCCATAAGCATCTCATTATCTGTTGAGCTGGTAGATATCCAGAAAGTTCCAGCACTTTCTTTTAAACACCACCGGGGCAAGTATTTGTGAACATAGAGGAGGCAGGCCTGTAACAAGTGGCTGTTGTAGGAGGGAGGAAAGATAATGTGTGACTTTTCTAACATGTGCATTAGAAATCTTGAGGAAATATATATTTTTACATTTTAAGTTATGATCTTAGAGAATGAGAGTTTGAGATGCTAAGCTGCCTAATAAAAAAGGATACTTTGAAATAAGTTGTATTAATATAGCTAATTTAATATTTCCAATTCTGAAAATGCTGCTGCTGTTGTAAATAAAACATAAGTTGCCATTTTTACATTTGACTAAAGTTTTTAATGACATAGTAAATATTAATTTCTGGCATTTAAGAGCATTTGATAAGTTTGGTGGCTATTTCATTGCATGTTTAATGTAATGTCAGAGACTGGTTTTGCCTTTTTAGTTGTGGCTATTACTGACGTGAACCCTGACAGAATAATATTCCATCAGTTTGGTGGCTGCTGGTGAGAAGGTGGTTGTGAATTCGGAGAGGGTAAACTCCTGCTGGTGTGGTAAGGTAGAAGGTTTGTAATTTTTCAGATGGATCTTGTCAGAGAAGTGCCAAAGGTTTGGATTATCTGACTTTTCATCAATCATCCAAAAGCTTCAAGATATATTGGGGGGGAAACTTTCTTGTTACGTGGAATAACTTTCCCAGTCCTTAGTCCCCTAAAGGTAGATTTGAAACCTAAGTGTGAAGTTGTGAAAAGCCAAAAATATCGGGAAATGTTTCGCCAAAATCTGCTTATTTCCCTTGGCTCAGTAAACAACCAGGAAATTTTCTCCAGTAAAAGCTGTAGGGAGTTGCCTTTTTTTTAAGCCCCATTTCCTAAGAAAACGTGATTTATGCTTTTTCCTTGTTTTCTCTCACTCTTTCCTTACATATTCGCCAAAAGCTTTTGACGTCATTGACCAACTGCAACCATGTTTGTAGGAGGGATAGAAATCTCCAAGACTGTAATGCTCCTACAGGTTTTGGGAAAATAGACAAACTGGGTAGAGAGAAATGTGTCGCTACCCTCTCTTGAGAGAGAGCTAATGCAACGCGAGTTTGGCACGGACCTGTTTTTTTCAGCACGTGCTTGGTCTGTGTTTGATAGGAGAACAGGAGATGGTTGTACGTACCAACGGGACTTGAGGAGACAGGCAGAACATTGGGCTGTTGTGGGAAGGGGATGGGGACTGAGAATATCATGGTTTGTCAGAGGGATGATGGGAGGGGAAGCTGGCTTCTCATGATGGGGGAGAGGAGAGTAGAGCTATCAGAACTGTGCTTTACTGCCTGCTGAAGAACTCGCTTGATGATGAGCTGGTAAAAGATATTTTGACCGTTAACCCGGGAATTATTGTCCTGATCAGAATTAGATGATACTATATTTCACTGGCTGCAGGGTTGCTTGACTCTTAGTTTCGTTTAGTATGTAAAATAAATTCTTCTGAAATTAAAAGAATAGCTTTAAGCTGTGATTAAATTCATATTTTCCCATTGTTTCAGGGAAAGAAATGGTTCTGATGTATTTCTTTGAAAAAACTAGAACTTAGACTTCACTTTCAGGAGTAAAGAGGAAAAGAAAGTGTGACTTGAGCTTAAGAAACAGGACTTTTCCATTTAAAGGCCATAGCGAATAAGTGCTTTTAATAGGGGAGAGATAAAACTGAAAGGGTGCTGTCTAAATATTTCTGTTTATAGCAGTTACTGTATGAAATATGTCCATTAATAGCCAAAGAGTAAGATTTTTCTCTCAGCATAAGAACAAAAGATAGTACCTCCCAAATGGGATTTCCTGTAAGCCCATTCCTCTGTCTTGTAACACGGAGTTATTAGTAGAAAAGCAGAAGGAGCTGGACTTCTGTCTAGAACGACATTTCTCTGGTTCTTTCCTGTCTTGCCTATATTTGCATTACCTATTAATTATTATAAACAGCAGACTGAAATTTACCTCATTATGTTAAACTTGTAAGATTTTATCAAGTCTCAGTGGAGAATTGTAGTATGTCCTGCTGATAGGTTTAGAGAAACTTCTGATAGACTTAGTGATGGTGAAAGTGAAGAAAACTTTATTAGCTCGCTACTTTCGTTTCTAGAGAATTCCCTGCTCAGTAATGTCAAATATACTTTTCAAGCCTTCAGTAACCAATATAGTCTTCACAAATTTTATAGTATTCACAAATTTTAATTCATTAATTTCAAGTATTAAAATACTTTCATTTTAAAATATCATAATGGACTGCAAAATAGTTAGGTGACTTTGACTTGTGCTTATTTTAAAGTAGTTTTCATAGTAACAACAAATATTCTAAAGGAAACCGGATTTTCCTCTGACTGTGAGTAGAAAAGCAAGTAGCAGCATGAATCACAGCTTCCAAGAACTGTCAGAATAGGAATGCAGATTCTCCCCCCCCACACACACACACGCTTTCCTCGCTGTCAGTTTTAATGTAGTAATGTGGTTTAATAAAGTTTTTCTTGCCATCCACAGCAGCAACATTCATTATATGTAATCAAGCTACTACTAGCAGTTGCATGGTTGAGGATGAAACGAGAGTTTGGAACTAGTATGGTAGTTCCAATGATAACTCTAATATCTCAGCAATTTTGCTTAAAATAACGTTTTCTGAAAATGTTTTTGTTGTTAAAATACTGTAGTTCGGTGTTTTTTAAAATTGTTTTTTTTTTTTTTCCAGCTCAGAGGCATTAGTTAAACATTTTGTGCAGCACTAAAGCTTTGCATGATGTTTCATAGATAATAAGATACAGTTCCAGCCTTGAAGAGCTTGTGATCTGAATTTCACTGACATAGAATATGAGAATGACCTCAGAAAAGGGGACAAGGATTCAAATGAATGTGAGTCATAGTGAGTGAATTAAACAAGTTGTCGTTTCTAAGAACAGAATAAGGTAGATCAGCAAGGAGGAAGATGAGAATATAGAAGCAAAAGACAGCATAAAGCAAGTCCAAATAGTACAGGGATTTGAAGGAAGAGAGGGAAACTGTTATTTTGCAGGATCTAGAAAGCATAATAAAATCAGAAGAGTCGTCTGAATCAAGATGAAGAGTAACTAGAAGGTGTTAGGAAATGGGGCAGGAAAAAGATATGTAGAAACTTATAAATTATGTTGATAGGTTTGGCTTTTATGAAGGAAAAAAAAGATGAGACAGGAAAAGGATTTGAGAATATGCTGGTTTGATCGGTTTGGCAGGAAAGTCAGGACACAAATTCTAGTACTAAGAATTTTTTTTAACCCCTGAAGAAATTTAGCTCTCAATTTAACTTCCTTTTAAAGTGAGTGGCAAAACAACAGGCAACTGTGCCTGAAAATTCAATCTCCAGCATTCATGTTGCTCTGACTACCTCCTATTACACCCAGTTTTTGTATAAGCTGGAGGACTTTTTATGAGTTTCAGTGCAGTTGAGGTGGGGCTATAGAAGCTTCTAACACCAAAGGTAATTGAGGCACTACCACTTTATCTAAGTCAAAAGGATCACAAACTTTTTTTCATTAAAGTAACTGAAATTGCTTTTCAAAATTATTTTAGTTAAACTGGTACTACCTTTATATGGACAATTAAATTTATGGTTGATTTATATTGAGTTATGTTAATCTTTGTGTTGCTGGCCTAAGAAATGAAAAATAATCTCTCATAAACTTGTATAGATTGTTTTTTAAATTGGCATCTAGACACTTTTCCTGCCCCACAGAGTATAGTTTGCCATTTCTTATCTATATACTGGTATTTGATTCAAAACATTGATTTCTAACATTAGAATATTTCATTTTACTGTATAAGTAAGTAGATGATAAAGGCTACCTTTCTTATCCCATTAGGCTTGTCTAGTAGACCTTCTTCAAACATTGGCATTCTTCTTCCCCAGCTTGACAGCTGCTTCTTTCTACATTGTATGTACTGGGGGACAAAGTGGTAAAGAACAGGGGTTTTGAAGTTCCTTTTCTTTGTTATCTTATGTCAAAGGAAATCTGCCTATCCTTGCATATGGTGGAAGAAGGAAATAGATTTATGTATACCTTAAAGGAGATACGTTGTCACATGGGAATGCTGAATAGAAAGTGTCAATAGTGATAACTAGCAGTAGTTTTCCCAGCAGGATTGTCAGCAGTAAGATTATATTACCAAATTGGTGCATGCGTGTTTAAAACACAGCACTGTATGTAGTAATACAGAATTTGTGATCTGTAGTAGATGGGGAGCTGTTTCTTTGTGGAATAAGTAGAGTGTTTGTGTATAGAAATATCTATTGTGTAGTTTGCTTCTGCTCAGTACAGCTTACTGAAATTAGTTTTTCATTAGTGAGGGGAAGATATTTGAGACTTTCTTATGCTGTTGTGTGCAATGTTCTCTGAGAGTTTTAAACTGTGTTCTGAGGTAGATCGCATGTCCTGTTTGAACCATAATACACACACATAGTTAAGATTGTATTGATGTATTTTCTTTCCAGAAATTTGCCTGGTGTATTACTGATGTTCTGCGAGGTCATAATATACCCCAAAGCAGTTGTAATATAATAATTGTAATATTAATGTTTTGTAGGCAGTGTTAGAACTGTAACTTTAATGTTACCATTAGGCTGTTGCATTTGTCTTGCAGATTTGGATTTCAGGCAGTGCCAGAGCTATGTAAAAGGTGGTATGCAATTTTGAAGTTCTCCTTCATGTGTATTTACTTCTTTATGTTGAATAGAGGAATTGGAAAGTGAAATTGTGGACAGTTTAGGGATGGAAATAAAGTGACTGAAATGGCAGGAGAGGAAACGGAGAACAGCAATCAAGGGCTTACCTCTAAAAGTTGTTTTGAATGGATTCATCTTTATAGAACTGTAGGTTTTTTTGTTGTTGTTGTTTTTCAGAAGACTGTGCCAAAGAAGACTTTTGCTCAGATGACATCACATTTGGACTACTAATGCTATCCGCCCACTCTACAAGGCACAATGCATTTCTAGGTAATTTAAGTAAGTATGTAGATTTTATTGCTACTAGAACAGTAACGCTTTAAACAGAAGCATCTCTCTTTCAACCTCAGGCAAGGTAGACATTCCACTTCAATTTGAGATTGAAATTAATGTTGTGTAGGGGCAAGAATAAACTTCAAATAAGCTTTTAATAAGCTTTCATCCTGTACACTGGAGCATGGAATGAAACAATTGAACTAACTGTACCTGAGCTGCCTTGGAAACTAGAAGGAAAAAAAAAAACCCACCAAACTTCATGATGGTAGTGTCCCCAGCAATGAAGTGTGCTAATGTGGCCCTGTGGTTTCTGGAGACTGAATTAATATCTCTCCTGGGGATGTGTTGCAGTGAATGAGCATATGTATTGCTGTGCTTACAGCTTTTTTGAGTGGCTTTTTTTCTTGCAGATGCTCTTTTTAAAGTGGCGATGGGCTTAATACCCCAGTAATGTAAGAATATATAGAAAGCAAAAGAATGCATCTTAATAGGTTCAAGTAGCAATATCTCTGATCATGCCATCTTACTTGTGAAAGGGTTGCATTTCCCCACCTCCTTGATTGGACACTGTGTACCATCCAGCTGAAAATGGGCCAGGAGGTGCAGATTTTCATCTTTGCAAGATTTGTCTTATCTTGCAATAAGGTTACTGATTGCTTTGTACATCCATAGTCATGCAAAGAGAAACATACGACAGACAGGGTCGTTTGTTTAAGGTTCATCTTATGAGTGACAAAGGGGTTTTGATTTGATGTATCATGAGGATCATGGCCATGGCCCCCTGTAGCCTTCATGTATGTGTTTATATGCTTTTTCTTTCTAAGTAGATACTATTGTTAAACTTTTACAGATGTTCCGTTGTTTTTTTGACTGGGTCAAAAAAACCCCAAGAAACTGATCTATTTAGGTAGATCAGACATTGTACCGATCTTGCTGAAACTGGATTATTTTGTCTTGCTGACAGAAAGCCTTCCTATATTCCTAATGGCTTATGCATTGGAGGTGTTTGGTCATGCATGAAGTTTGGTCATGAATGGAGTTACAGGTAGCAGTGCTTGTAGTTAATGATGCTTGACACTTTCTATTCTAAGACCCTGGTTTTAGTTGCTTATAATTTAGCAAGACTTAAATCATTGAGCAGTAATTCTTTGCGTTGTATATCTGCTTCAGCTAAAACTTTACCAAAAGTCAGCTTGTGTCTGAGAATGAGATGAGGGGGAGGAACGTACTGTTTTCTTGATTCAAAATGCGATGAAAATCTTACCACTGGGAAGACAAAGCACCTGCATATGTTAGAGCAAGCACTCAAGGTTTTAGTAAAAAACTTAAACTGTTATGCTGCAGTATCAGGCTTTTTTTTTTTTTTTTTGTGCCATCCCAAACTCTTACATTAGGCGGCACGATAGATTTCTGAAAATACGGTTTGTACCAGTTCAATGATTTGCCTAAATCCTTTTCATCTGTCCAGATCAGATGAGGTAGATATATTCCAAATCCTTTTAGTCATAACCAGACAGAGCTACTGAGCATGTTCTAGCTGGACTGTGAGAAGTAAACAGGCCTAATCTCCTCCACTCCATTGTAATGTCAGGTACAAACACTGAGTAAGGAGACTTTCTTCTGCACTCCTTGTGCTTTTCCTTAAACCCGTCCCTCATCTACTGTTGATTCTGTCCTTCAAATGCTGCTTCAGTAGTATATAACTTTTGTGCATTTTTCATTCAACTTTTCTATATACTTTGATTTTTTTTTTTCTTCTTTATTGCTGCTCTTGTGTTCAGAACAGATCATAATAAAATAGTTTTGAACAATGCATACTGTGTGTGGTTAAAAGTTAGGAAAGACTTCTTTTTGAGCATCCTGAAAACTTATGTGTGCTGTGCATCTTTGGTGTTGCTTTTCAGGTAACCTTTTTAGACATGAGGACCTGCTTTGTTTTATTAAGAATTTGTGTTTTCCAGGGTGTACTTCAGCTTTATTTACTGCTTGTCTCTCCATGGGCTGTTTTCTTTCACCTTTACATTTTCATTAGTCCATTTACTTGCGTTTCTTCCTGAGAGCTTTTTTTTTAACTTGTGCTGAAAATCCTCAGCTTAAAACTGTTCTTAAGTTAACAGAACTTTTGTGTTTACTTATATAAAAACATCTTTTTATACATTTTTTCTAAATGTTTTTCATAGAAGTGTGAAAAGCAAATAACTAAATAGAGAGAAAAGGCTTTTGACACTGATTTGTAGAAATAGAAGAGAGATTTGAAAGTTGTTGTGCTCTTTCCCACTGACTTGTGTGCATGTGTGAGTGCTTGCAGTAGTGCCTCTGTGCTTCTCTGGAAACATGCCCATGTCACTACTTGGGCAAAACACATTTACTCAGGAGAATAGTGAAGTCAAACCACTCTTACTCAGATTTGTTCTTACACACCTGCTGTAGAAGTGCAATGAATAAGGAGTAGCATCCCCACAATCAGAGCCCATCCACAAAGAATGGGAGATGTAGTATTGTAGGGCAGTTAGTTATCTTGGCTGTAATTATTGGGGCTGCTCTGCCTATCACAGTGAAGAAAAACTTCAACTCATTAAATCAAAATTTGTTTAATAGGATATAGAGAGCTAATGATCTGAAAATGGTCTCTTGGTTCCTAACTGAGATTTAAGGGAAATTAGAGATTGTTTCTGAGGAAGTGAAGAGATTATCCTGGGTTTTACATTTGGATCAGAGGAGTTGACTTAAATTAATGAAATAAAGTAGTGGAGTTGCTGACCAAAGCAAAGGTATGCTCTAGGCCAGGCAGAGAGGAGGGAGAGGTGCTATGTGGGAGAAATCACCGCCTTGTTTGTCTAAAGATTGAAATTATGAAACAAATGAAGGCAGACTTACAAGACAGGCTGGAGACTCATAGTTCCACTTTCTTTTGCTGAAACTAGAATGTATAGTGTGGAGGATATCTTAACATTTCCGCCCCTCCTTTTTGCTTATTATAGGACTGCACTGAACTTTCTTTTCAAATACTTTGGGATTTTTGTGTTGAAGTGACCTAAGAGGGTCTGGTGTTCATGAGTTACAGGAAGACGGAATTTGTGTTCAGTGTAGGAGTAAATGGAATGATTTATTGCTTCTTAGATTTTTATGGATTAAAAATGCAGTATTGAATTCATAATTGAATTACAGTTGAATTCATAATTCAATTACAGTTGAATTCTGTAATTGTTTAACAGGGTTTAAAAAAAATCAATGGAATAAGTTGTATTTAATGTTGATGAAAATTGCTGCTAACTGGTTTTTTTTGTTATTAAAACCAGAATTACTTACAAACTCTGGGTTTTGCTTTGAAGCCCAGGTCCACACAGAAGGAAGCTTCTGAAATGAAAAGGATTGTGGTTATA
The DNA here is from genome assembly GCF_965638725.1 of Aptenodytes patagonicus. Classification (NCBI taxonomy): domain Eukaryota; kingdom Metazoa; phylum Chordata; class Aves; order Sphenisciformes; family Spheniscidae; genus Aptenodytes; species Aptenodytes patagonicus. The sequence goes on along the minus strand of NC_134952.1, from coordinate 31,801,712 downwards.
ATTAAAATTTTCAATTTATGTTCATGTGAAGGTTTGTATAGTGTTGTTTTGTGGTTTGTTTTTTGTTTTTCTTAAAAGACAATTTTTCTTTAGGAATTGCTTTAGAGAGCTCTGACTTTCTTTTCATCTAAATTTTAGCAAATGCGGAGTGAAACCCATTCTTTCATTTGCAAAACTCTTCTGGAAAATTACTTGGGTGCTGTATATTGAATGTCAGTGAAACTAGGTGAGTCTGAATATTTTGATTATTCTAAGCAACTAATGAGTTAATTGTGTGTGGCAAAATCCTGTTTATAACTTACAACGCTAAGGGAAACTCTGGCATTTAACCTCAAATCTAGAAGATTAAATTATTACATAAACAAATGACATAGCTCAGAAAGGGGAAAAAAAAAAAAGGGAAAGATTAAGCAATATATTCCTGGCTTTACTCCTAAGGTAAAAAGCTGTGTATACACCAAATATATTTTTATCTAGTGTTTCTGTAACGAAGTTCTTCCATAACATAAGTTGCTTGATTAGTTTCCCTTAGCATTTCTGTCATGGTGTTCCTGTGGCTGTTCTCTGAGATGATGTTTAGAACCAGGCTAATATCAGTCTTATAGTAGACTAATATTTCTGTGTCATTAATCTGCTTTTTCTCAATTCACATGGTTGCTTAGCACTGGATTTAGAGATCAATTTGAATGATTGAAGCAAACACATGTTCATCTTTAGCCCTTTTAAATTTCATTTGAGTTAGGGCAAGTTAAATCACAGTAGTAGTGCTTACATGCCTGTCTCGGTCTACACCATCTGAATTTCCAAATATAAAAACAACACTGACAGCTCTGTCTGAAAGGTCAGAGATGCCAGAATCTTCAGTTTTCTCTTGCTATATTTAATAGCACAGGTAATAGGAGGAAATAAATAAATAAATGGGAGAAAAATCTGAAAGAAATAAGGGGGGAAACAAGAAAAGAAGTAAAATATTTAAAAGAAAAAAAAAAAAGACATAAAAGATGGAGTGAAGAAATGAAGCAAAGAGAAATGAAGCCGAAGTGGTAGGGCTATCCAGTTTTATGTTGTCTTCTGAATTCTGGAATAGGGGAAATAAATTCTTTTTGTGATAGCCAGTAGATTGCCATGTGAGGAGTTAAGAATAAAAACTTACAGAATTTTTCTAGAGTCTTTCAGTGCCCTCAAGTATTCTGTTTTGTGAGATGATACCTGCTTTGGTTAATCTGGTTTGGAAAGGTAGGATACAATTCCAGTGCATGCATTACCATTTTGATTTGGATCATTAATACTGTTTTGGAGAAAATCTCTCAATTATTTCCCCTTACCACATACTTGCTCAGGGTGTTTGAACTACATTCCTTTCTCAGAAAACTAGTTTTTAAGTTCTGCTGCAGGTGCAAAGAGCTCTTCTGCTCTACTGGGGACATACAGGTCTGAATCAATTATTTAATCACTGGAAAACTTTGAATGGCCTGTGTAATGGTGATGTTTGCTTCTGAAGACCAGGTGAAATCTAATCCAAAATAAACCTTCTTGAACAGCTAGCATGAGTGTCAGCACCAGCTGCTTTGATCTACTGCTCCATTTCTACTGCTCCAGATTACTTGCTAATGGAGACATAGCCAAAATTGTTCACTTTGGTTATAGGTCAGTAGATGAGGGCAATGAACATCTGTGATATAGGTGGATTTGTAGAATAGATACGTAAGTTTCGGTGCTAATATTTACAACTTTCAAAGTGCCACAAATGTTTTTTGCAACTTTTGTTAATACAAACTGTCAAGGAAACAGATAAATACTACAAGTTGCAGTAAATCAAATGGCGAAATCATAACTGCCTTCTGAAATTTTGATTGTTTAGTCTATTTTTATTCCCTGCTTATATTCTTAAATTGTTAAATATAGGAATATTCTGATTTCTTTCATTTCATAATTTTTATATAGAATTCTAAAGTTTGTATACTTCCTACCCCACGTGGTTTGCTTGAGCTGCTCATCTGCATTGAAAAAAAAACAGCTCCAGTGTTTTATTGTAGTCATTAAGTAGGAACAAGACAAAAAATGAAAGAAATGGTCTTCACAGGTGTTTGCAGTTCTTACAATCTTTCTGTGCATTGAGCTGTCATGAATCAAGACAGTTTTGTTTTGTTTTGTTTTTTTCCCCTGGACTGAATTCCTCAGTTTGAGGTTGTAGATGGCAGTTGTTAAGGTTTTGGAAATTTAAGTAATATTTAGTTGCCAATGTTAACTCATGTTATCTTGGAGTAACAGTTGTTAAGTGTTCTCCCCATCTGCCCCATGTAATTTTAAGTTCAGAGGTTCCTGAGAATTTTGTATACTTACTGCTAGTGTAATATCCCGCATGTCTAAGCCAATGATTAGGACTAAACTCAGTTGTATTTCATGTTTTTTAGATCTTTGCAGAATCTAGGCCTTAGCTTTCAGCATTTTTTCCAGAAAATTTCCAAGATTCAAGTAAGATTTCTATCAATAGGGACATTTAAAACAACAGCCCTTTAATATAATCATTAAAAGAAAATATCTAAGGTTGTAGCAGCACAAGTATCAGCAGCATTTTGGAGAACTTTTTTTTTTATTAAAGCCAGTGATTTTTTTCAAACGAAGTTATTTGCAGTGTTATTTAAATTGTTTTTATTCAGTCTATTCCCTCATGTTGTAACTGGCATAAACATATTATAAAAGTTAGCATATTTTATTTTCCTAGGCTTAAGCATCTCTCCCTTCAATTTGTATAATCCTTTCTAAAAGAGGCATTATTACTGCCACGTGTGTATGTAGCACTTCAGCTAGCAAAAAACCAATGCATTATGTAAAAATGAAAATTTAGTACTTAGCTGCTTCATGTAGCAGCTTTGGGAGGAGGCCTCACTGAGGCAGGTACAAGCCTCAGTTTAAAATGAAGAAAAATGTTGAGAGTCAAAATGTGAGAATTGTAAGCCAGCAAGTTATAAAGAGTCCTCATTATTTTAAGTAATCTTGTCTTATAAATATTGCATGGTTATGCTGAAGCGTATAGTTCATTCTCACTCTATTGGCATATTTGTTAATGTGTTAGGCATAACTGAACTGTTTCAAGCCTTAATGTATGCTTAAATACATACAGCTGTTTTACCCTGTTAGCATGTGGCCTCAACATATAATTTATATTAGCTTCAGGATTTCCTGTGACTATTGATAGCTTTTGGAATCCCCTTCCTCAATACCAGTGTTAAATAGGCTACTAGCAAGATCCTAGGTCATTGAAACCATATTCACAATGTTCTGAGCAGAAGATAATTGCCATTGAAAATAAAACCTGATTATAGTTTTACTTTTTGATAACTGATAGATTAACTGAAAATTGGAATAGCTATAATGCCTTTATAAATACTTTCTTAATGTTACTTTTCAGGACTTAAGTGCTGGACGATCTAAGTCAGGTTCTGTTAATAAAGTGGGAAAAGAGCCTGTGAGAGGTGGATTATCACATTTGCTTTGATTTAAAATATTAATTGTAAAATACGTCTAGTGCAACTTGATTTTTAACTAGGTCCTACTTGCTAGTTGAGATGGCAGTCTTTTAAGCAATGCTAATTTTAGCATCTTCAGTAATGACCTGGAAGGGAAGGTTCCAAATGTTTGCAAATAAAACATGGTGGTACTAATTTGGGAGGTGTTGAGAACTTGAGAGTGCAGAGGAGGCTTTGAGGGGCAAGAAGTAAGCATACCGAGATGTGTTTTGGTAAGTAGAAATAGTGTGGTCTGATCATTCTGTGAAAGAAAAGCTTGGGAAGTGGTAAAAGAGAAAAAGAAAAAAGCTGAGGAAAAGAGTTTACAGTCATGTAAATGTAGTGAGTATGGTCCCAAGTAGTTGATATAATTTTGTGCTGAGTATTGTAGATGGTAAAAGGGACTAATAGTTCTCACATAAATAACTTTGAGGACTCCTCTGAAACTTTTTAAAGTTTATATGGAAGTATCAGGACAGAATCTGAATTTCCAAAAATACAAAAAGGAGCTGCACCTTTTTTTTCCCCCCCATGACCTAATCCTGAAATTTCTTATCTCGAATATGGTAGCAGCAAAGCTTAAAAAAGCTTGGCTTAGAAATTCCTCAGTTATAGTATGTTTTATGCCTTTCAGTCAATATTGTGATCTTAAAATATTTTTGAAAGAGCTGGGGGAATGGGAAATAACTGACAGATTTGTTGGGTGTTGAATTAGTCTGCAAGGTCCAGAAAGCCTGCATTTAAAAAATTCCTAATGCTTGAAGAGTAATACTGTCATCGTAACTAATCAACTTAATTAACAATTAAATTGACTGGGCTCAACATCTTGAAGAGCATACTGATCTATGGGAACAAGGAATTTGTTTGGTCTGCTTTCGCTGCCTCTCTGGTGACCCTCAGAAGGTGAATTCAGTAGGTTTTCTGGACTCGCTTAGTCAGCACGAGCTCTGAAAGTTTCTGCTCATGTCAGTAGCAAGCCACAGAGGAGGAGTGCATGCTGCTGCTGCTCAGGAGAATGAAGAAAGAACTTGGGCAAATTTGATATCTACACAAATTGATAATGTTTTAGAAACACAGAGTGCTAAAGAACAGTTGGTTAAATGTTACAGTGCTACTTCAAACTATAATTTTCCTTTGAACAGTGTTTACTGAACATTCAGAAATTCAGTTGTGTTCAGTGCTCTAAGATTTGAATACTTAAGTAAAGATGTTCTTCCTTTTTATTTCCGTATATATGCAGAATGATTGCAGTAAAATTACGTTAAATTTAGAGTTGACTTTATATGCTATTTTCTATTGCTGCATTGCTGTTTCTGCTTAGTGCAGGCAGTACTATCCCTTTTGTTAAAATAATGCACCATCCTTCCTGCCTGAGCAAGTCTAATTATTGACTAAATATTGACTAAATAATAGTCTCAATTATTGACTAAATGTTGGCTGATGTTCCATTTCCTTCTGATTCTTGCTTATACCAGGGTGGCAAAAGCATACCTAACATCTATCCCCAAAGTGGTTGCAAAGTGTGTTGCAAATAGTTTCCAGGGACAAGAAAAGTGAAGGCTTTCTGCCTTGGTTTTGTCCATTTTTTAGCCAAGACAACAGTTAAGACATTTCCTCTCTGCACCAATTGCAAAACTTTTTTATTTTGTTTTTTCCCTTTTCTATTAAGGCATTTGTTGCCTGTGTAATATGAAGGACTTGTCCTGTATCTCAGGTTTTGCAATCGCTGTAATTCCAGTTGAGCCTGGATTGTTATATCGAAAGTTCTGACAAAAGAGTAACTCTAGTGTTTTGTTTAATGAAATTAAGGAGTAGTGCAATGCAGGGGTTTGGAATTCTGTAACTATAGTATTGAGTTTTTATTTAATGTACAAACTTGCTTTTTCTATAACAGGTAGTTTGTATTGGGGGAAAAACTGAAGGATGCACTGGCAAACACCAGAATTTTAGAAAGTCTTTACTTTTGTTACATCTTGTTAATCTTATGAACATAACAGTAAGCATGCTAAAACAGAAGCGTATTTTGCCACATCTTTTTTTGAATACACCGAAGTTAGCATCCCCTAGCGTTTCCCATATTTTGTTTTGTTCTGTTTTTCTACTACCTCATTCTTTTTTCTTTTGTTACTGCTTTCTGGTGTCCAGGATGAAGTGCAGGACTTCTAGGGGAAAGGGGTGGGGGGAGACAGGGAGGAGGAGCTGCTTGTTTGGTAATTTTTTGACTTGGACTGTGCTTCAGTGTTGGAGCTTAAAATGGTCCTACTCTCTCATTTTATGGAAATGTGAATGTGAAGCCTCACTTCTTTCTTTTTGAAGACTCTTTCCAGTGAAGTGCACTGCCTACTCCATTCTTCAGGCAGTCAAACAGTCCACTCTTCATAGAAGCTTTACAGAATAATTTAGCTGTGCATGAGTCACCCATGCTGGGAAATCTAAGCATCAGAAGCACTTCCACAGCTGCACAAATCAAGGATTGTGCAATGAACTTGGAAAAAATTATGCCCATCACTAAATATTTTTAAAGTATTTTATTTACATGTTTGCATTTCTGCATGAGATGGATAATTAAGTTTCAGATTAAATACTAGCTTTCTGAAACACCTGTCACTTGTTCTTGTGTGTTGCTGTTAGCAACTGTCCTTTTTTTATATATGTCCATTTGGTACACTTGTACAATTCTAAGACCTACAGACAGCTGCTGTTGGTATAAATCATTCTTTCATTAAATTTTCTTAGTTTCATATTACTCGTTTAGGTGAATACCCTTGTATAAGTATCTGTACTGAGGATCATCTTAAAACAGTCACAGTTCATGCTAATTAACATGTTACTTGATAGATAGGTTGATAACTACTTAGCAACACGTCAGGTATGTATACTCCTGTGCTTTACATTTTGCCTGAGTTTCCCATTGACTCTAAGGCTGAGTTCTGCATTCAGAAGCTGATCCATGAGTCTGGATCAGTGTATATAAACAAACCTCATTCTGTCCAAAAATTTCATTTGTCATGGGTTGCCACATGAGATACAGCAATGCATGGGGAGAGTACAGATGTTTCATTTAAATATGAAGCAGACTTCTCAAGTAGTAGCTACAACGCTTGTTTCTTTGAGCACAAATTTAAATCTCATTTTTTCCTAATTTTGTTCTCTGGTAGTAATTTAACACATGGTGTAGGTCAGCATGAAATGGCATTATTGCCAAAAAATGTCTAACCTGGTGATTCACTGCTTCCCCTTCCCCTGTGCCAACACAGCTTTTGAGCCGCCATATGGTGAAACGAATTTAGCTGATTTAGATGAATGAAACAGTGTTTGGGTTAGTTTTAGTTTGGACCAGTTTTAGGCTGTGTTGACTGTGTGATCACAGATACTAATGCTAGCAGAAGAGAGGGAATTTAATATGGGTGTGGAAATGAGTGGTCAAAATAATGATCAAAGGCTAACATTATGAAAAGTTGCAGCTTGACCAAGGAGTTTGGTAAAAGTGCTTACAAATATAAATAACTGTTAGGGTGTGAAGTGCCTAGTATCTGTAGCCATGTAGTTACCTGCATGGTCTATGTATGTATTGGTCTTGCTATCTTATGTGTGGTAATTCTTCACCTGCGGACCGATTCAGAGGAAGTAGTCTGTTTCTCCCACATCCTAGGTGAGTACCCTGTCCATGAGTTAGGAATAAGTCTGTCACCTGTTTAAAAAAACAAACAAAAAACCAAATCAACAACCCAACTTGAGATCATTTTATTGGGTTGTCTGGCATGGCATGCCGCTTTCCCTCTGCCCCTTCCACCCCTTTTTAATGTGTCCATGACTGAGAAGTGGTAAGATGTTTCTTGATGTCTGGATGTTCTAGATAATGATATCTTAAAGGAATAAGTTGTTGATATGAAAGAGTTGGTTGCCCCTTAAAAGGTAAGGTGGATTATAAATCAAGCAAAACTGATTTAAGACTCATAGCTATATCCTTAAAATTTCTCCTAAATAGACTGTAAAGGCATGGGATGCAGAAATCACTTAACTTCTTACAAGACCCTCTTGGCCATCTGTTGATTTCTTGGTTTTCTGAAGATATTACAATGCAATAGTGAGATATGCAAAAAGTATAAGTGTTCATTTGGATATAAAAGCTAATAAGTCTTCATTGGGTAGATTTTTCTGGTCTAGGATAGAATTTTAGAAAGATTCATTTGTGTGAATTTCAAAAACTGCTTTTTAGCTACCTTTCCACCTCGCAACACACACATGCATACTTAAAGTCTGGCAGTTAAGGTGCTTGCCTAACATGTAGGTTCATGTTTTTCTGCAAGATTAATTGTAGTGGATGGCTGAGTGTTTGTTTTTGTTGCAGTAATAATAATTGTAAAGTCTCATTTCCTAAATTTAAACATGAGTTTATATCAACACCGAGCAGCAATTTTGTATGGAATGGAAGAAGAATTTACTTGGCGTTATCTTGCTTTGAATGTGTAATAATTATGTCTGTTGAATTTGGTAATGAATTTTCTCCAGGACAGTTTTCAAAAATTAGTTTACTTTCTATATCTAGACATTGTTCTCTCTTGTTGTTGGGGTAGAGGAAAAACAGTGTTCAACTCTTTGATCTGTCTCATTTCTCGGTGAATTTTCGTGTCTATTTTTCAGTGTAGGAATAAAGTGTTTAATTTTTCCTCTTTGGTTAGATTTATTAGTATTCTTGGTATTATTTATGCTCTGAGGAAAAAATGACAAATCATTTTAGACAAATTGTTGTTTAAACTAACATCTGTATCTGATACAAAACATATAAAATTGCTAACACTGTCTCATAAATATGCACATTTGTAATTGGATGAATCATTTCAAAGTGTTGTTAACTCCAGGATACATATCTTGGTACCATATTTTAAAGGTTTCTTCCTTAAATTTCTGTTAATATTGATAAATTGTCAAGTGAAGAACTTTTTTTTTGTCTGGTAACTTTATTCTGTCGAAAATCATTGTTTTGTATGTAGCAGACAATTTTCTGGGATAATTAGTAATATTCAGTGGGAATTTAAACTTTTGAGCATGTGTATATGGTATTTTTTCCCCTTTTGAACTTCTGAAAAAAACCTGTCAATTGCTTACCTTCTCAGTTCTATTTAAGGAGCTGGAAGAAGGAAGCTGGGATTTTATTTGTTCATTGTAAAATATACCAAGTTTAGATGCCTCCTGTGAGAGAGAATAGCAGAATCTCCAGATTTTACACCATCTACAGCACTTTTTCCACAGCGCAGTGTTTATTTACTATCTGTTCTTGAGCTGACTGGCTGCAGGATGTTTCTGCCCAGAATCCCATTAAAGGAAATGGAGATTTACAGATGTGCAAACACAATGCATACACTTAAGTCTAACCCATGGTTCCCTGTTACAGATCCAGCAGTGGCAGATGTAGTTAAGAGGTTCCTGCTCCTCTTTGTAGAGGGGTACTGTTCCTCAGCTGTGCCAATTTTCAAAGGTACATGAAGCCACACTCTTTAATAAGAACAAGACAATAAAGATTGTATTTAAAACTGTGTGATATGTGGGTTGTTTTAGACACATCATTTCACAAATCTACTTCAGTGTGTGGCCAGAGCTGAAGGGGTGTGCCCTTCCAGTAAAAGCCACAGAAGGGTGGCAAGAAGCAGTGTGGAGCTTTATAAATAAAAGTGGGTGCAAGTGGAATCGTAACATGTAGCCACAGTCTTTCTCTTGTACAGACTAGTGGCACAGGATTTACAAGCATTATTTCTGCCACACTTACGGCTTTGTTATTGAAGGAAGGGGATCTCCAGTAAGGAATTGTGACTACAAAGGACTGAGAAAGTATTTTAAATGAGAATATGGAAGAATAGCAATTGTTTCTGATGACTGGATCATTAAACACTGCCTTTCGAATTTATTTTATAGACTTAGGTTTGTACTCTTTCTTGATTATCCTTTACAGTTTTCTGAAACATGGAGAGTGTTTACTGACAAACTCTGAAAATCAGTATTATAATTACTTTCTTTTAATAATCTTTGTTAATAGTTTGAAGGGAGTGCATAAACAACACCTCAGGTATCTCCAAATGTAGTTAATTTGGATCCTAGAAGGCAAAGATAATACAAGCAGCCTGGAAGGGGATGGAGGGGCAAAAAAGCCTGGTAAGTGCTTCAGCACCCTACTGTCAAGGACCAGTTTTGTTAGAAGCCTGGCAACCTGCTGAGTGCTTTCCTGGTCACTCCCAGGGAGTTGGAGGGGCAGGCTGCTCCCAGGGGAAGGCAGCCAGGCTCCGTCAAGTGCCCAGATTGCCAGCGAGTTCTTGGAGAGGAGGCAGATCTGAGGACGAGACGAGAAGTCAAATCAGCGAGTCAGGCCAGAGCAGTGGTGTACGTGACCAGGCATGGGCCAGGCTCCAACGTAGCCCAGGCGAAGAGTCAGAGGCTTCTTACAGCTTTCTTGCACATATCTTCACTGCAGTCTGAACTAAGATTAGAGCTGCACCCTATCAGGGAGGGAGCTGTGGGCCCATCTCTGTGGTGAGGAAGGGGAAGGAGATGCAGACTCCAGAGAAGAGTGGAATGGTGGTAGCAGAACAGCTGATCAAGCAGAGATCAACTCAAATGATCTGGAACAGAGGAGTGGTGGGCAGGGGTGTTTCCTCTAACCGTGAGCTAGAGAGGTGGAAATTGCAAACTGCATTCAGTCCCAAGTTACAGAGCAAACTTCTCTCCTGATGGCAGGACAGTCTAATACATGAAGAATGCAGGAGAGAATTTCTTTTTCCTCTAATCCTCATCATCTATGTTTCTAGGAGGATATTATTTACAGTGAGTTTTACCAAACTTGTAAGAACAGCTTGCTTAGGTCTATTACCTTTGCAGGGAGTAGACAAGGACACATCTGTATGACAAACCATTTCTAAGAACGTAACCTCTTTTCACCTCTGTGGTTGCTATGTTGCCTCCTACTCATGGTGATCTGTAGGGTCGTCTAACTGCTGCTGTTTATTTGGACTATCTACAAATAGGTCTGTGGGCAAATAGTATGCACTCTTTCAAGTGCCATTGTAACTCGACTAAATCTGTGATATCACTGACCATTACCACAACAGGCCTCCTACCAGGCAGTTCATCTCTCCTATAGACTGCTTGGCCTTGCCCTCTTTCCCAAAAGTCCCTCAGGAACAGACTTGAGACTGGATGAGTTATTCTGATAATGGCAACCCACACCGCCTGTCATCTGTCCTACTGCCCTTTCTTCATTATATTGTACACAGATGCGTCGTTGTCTACTCCCTGCAAAAGTAGTGGCCCTAAGCAAGTTGCTCTGCCAGAGCAGGCTGCTCGTGTCCACTCACAAATTTTGCTATTAAAAGCCCATCTGGGATCAAGTTGTGTGGATGTCTGCACTAGAAGCAGCTCTCTCCTACTCTGTTTTCATGTGAAGCAGGTGAAGACGTACACCTGGTGTTACAGTGCATTTATCTACAGAAAATGACATTTCTGGAATGTGTCAGCTCTTCTGCACAAGTACAGACCAAGATTACAGTTGGTTTGTTGGCATGATAGAGAAAAGGTTGCAATATATGACTATTCCCAGCTGCTAGAATAACCTTTTCAGCTGCAAAGTTTGGACAGCATTTCTTGAAATTCCTTTCAGCCCTATCTTCTGATATTTTTGTTTGGTTTGCCTTTTTTTTATTTTGAGGTAGAAAATGAGAGACATATGTCCATTTTAAAAACATAGTATTTTAACAGATAGCCTTTGATTAGTGAGAAGGGATCAATCAGTCATTACCCTAATTTGCTTTCTGTTGGTGTGTATACCATTGCAAGCAAAGGAGCAAGTATCTCGAAACCTGTTAGCTTGTTCTATTAGGCCAAACTGTATCTGATTCGAGAGCAGGTCATGGTTTACCTGTCTAAACATCTCTTGCTCTCTACAAAAGTCTATGGTTACTAGAGAGGAACTAAACCAAAATAAGTTCTTCCCCTTCTCCGCCCCTCTACCCCACCTCCAAAAAAGAAAAAGCTAAAGAGAAAAATGGTTGGGCTGGGGGTAAATCTATGAAGCAAAGAGCAAAATGGAAAACATGAGTGATAGTGATGTGCTATTCTGGGGACAAGATAATGGATGGATCTCTGCTTGCCCATTATGGTGGGATGTCCCAGTAGAGTAAAACCCCAGAAGTTCATAATCCGAGTTATCAGAAGCAAATGTTTCTTTGCTCCTGGAAAGGAGTGTCGAGAAGGTTTATAATTATCCTCAGAATCTGTATAATGAATAGGGCTTTTGGTGCTGGCTTAGCTGTTGGCTCACAGTGTGATTTTTCTGCTCTTTGGCTTGCTTACCCTGGTATGTAACTAGTGTTAGAGCTCTGCTGGGGCATCAGGTGCTGTGGAAGCACAGACTGGTGTGCTGTGATTTTGATTCTTTAAACAAGATCTTCTCTAAAGCTAATCCTCAGTGATTATAACTACTAGTTTTTTTCCCCTGACAAAATGGGATTATGGCAGCGAGATCAGGTTGTATTAAAGAAGTTAATCTGTTTCTGTTTGCAGAAACTGTAGTGTTGGAAAACTGTATTGTTTCCTGTATTTTTCCTGTGGTCTTTCCTGGGTGAAATTATTTGTCTTAATAATACATGTCACCGCACATTAATTCTGTCTGAGGGCTGTAATCTGTAAAGTCATGAAAATATTACTTATAAACCCAAGACATTTATGTAAAAATCTTTTTTTACAATATAAGGGCAATGCTGATTCTTCCTCAAAAACATTTAGCAATGTTACTGTTATGGTGAAGTGCTGGAGACGTAAGGGTTTCAGTCACTGACTATATACAAAATTAAGTACAGGCAACACATTGACTATTGTCCAGTCCTGACAGAACATCTGTCATGAGCAAGACTGTAGTGTAATTTCACAGTTTGTTCAGTCTTTGAATTTGTTTCTAAGATTTAATATCGCCAACGTGCATACCAGTGTTGACAATAAAATTGGACTGAAGTTACTGAAATTCTTTCAGTCTAAAACATGGAATGTTTTATCACATGGTGTGAGCTTTTCACTATTACCTTAGGTTGGATTGTGGCTTTTTACCCTATGACTTATTCAGAACCTTGTTTCTTTGGCCAAGCAATAACTTGGCACCCAATAACTTATTGCCTCTCCATGAGTGATAAGTCAGCATAGTGCAGAAGTTGCAGCGTTGCTAGTTTTTGTGATTTTGCTACAGATTGAGCAATGTTGTGTATTAATAGTTTATATATCCATGGCAGCAGCTAAGGTTTTTGATTGAGGACCTCAGCTTTCTTAAAGATAGTAAGTTTCTAGCCTTCTTGATTGCAGAAAAGTTTGAAAACGTGCACTGAATGTGTACAAAAGACACAGTATCTAGAGGCAAATACACATAATTCACTGTATTTAAAAAAACCTCATGAATTGTGGAGACAGACCCATGACCTTTGAACACTTGTGGCTGACAATGCTGGCGTGTAGGCGTGTTAACCTTTCTGCTGGCTTTCACACGCATGCCATTTCTACTGAGTTAGAGATCTATGTGGTTTTGGTTACAAAAGCTTTTCCACTGTGATTAGCTTTCCTTTTGGTCTGGTTTAAGGTTGCTTATGTTCATTTATGACATAAGCATATTCCTTTCCTCCTCATCTTAAAATCCCTTTTTGAAATATCCTTAAAAACTTCCCTTTTTTTTAGTTCTGTTTTAGACATTATCAGATACAGTTCTGTGCTTAAGTCCTGTGGTGTTTGTCTTAAGAGTTTAGTTGTGATTTTTTTAAAAATGCACCTCTACATACTGCAGAGATGAGGTCTAAACTTTTCCTCATTAGAACTCTGTTAGGAGCTGGGTGAGAGTTGGCAGAGTTGTTCGACTCCAAGCAGTTTAAAAACACAGGTTTCATGTTGCAGTCTCTGTAACCTAGACTTCCATGGGACTCTTTGTCACTACTAATGTTTGCACTTGTCAAACGGAACAAAACAGAATAGGAGAGGAGGCTGTAAGCACCTAAAAAAGTAGGTCAATGGGCCAGCAGGTTATTTGGCCAGAAAAGAACGAGTGGCTTCACTGAATCATGCTGTAATTGTTTTTCTCCTGTTGGCTGATTGTTCTGCTGTGCTTTAACTTCCTATGTTAATATTTGCATCTGTGTTTTAACCGCTTAAGAGCCTCTGTTAGGTGCAGGAGAAGGAGAAACCTAACTTTTCTAATCAAATAAGAGATAATTCTGGTGTTTTCCATAAAATCCATTAATTAATTTAAGAGTAGCATAAGCTTAGTTTTTAGATCCCAGCTTCATTTTTAGAATTTAATATACTTTAAAATAAAATTTTTCAGAAGTGGTACAAGTACATTGTATAGCGAATACATTTTATTTGAAGAACAGTAAGCAAGGCAGATAGAAACGGGATAAAGATGAGAGAAAAAACTGATTTCATGTAACAAAAATGTGGAAAGTAGCATGGTTCAAGGGAAGAAACTTACAAATGAAATGTAGTGGTATAAAGAGACTGGAAGTTGGTGATCACTTATACTGGTGCTGAGTTTTTTTATGGAACGAGTGCATTTGTGAAGTAAGTTTGGAATACATTATTGAAAGTGTTTTTGAAGTGGGTTTTGAAAGAAGGGGTTAATGGCTGTGTCTGAGGGAGTAGCAATAATGCAGCTGGGCAGCTTTCCTAGTTGCCAGCAGCAGCATTCTATACAGTCTGGAGTCCTGAGAGTGGCGATTTTGGAGACTTGGAGAGGAGAAGATGTAACTGAGAAAGCCAGGAGAGGCCCAAGTAAGAGTTTCAGCGGAAAAGGTGTTTAAATAATGGTATAAAGATATACTTTGAAGGTCACAAGTGGAAGTGAAGACATAGGTGGTGATACCAAATTCAAAAGTAAAAATGACGTCAAGATTAAAGATAGGCGTAAAGTGATAGCTTAAAGTAGAGATGAAATTGTGTCAGAATATCCTGATTATCAAGGAGAAGAGCTTTAAAACAAGGTGAATTCGGATAGTGAAATACTTGGGATATTTTTAATAAGCAGAATATTGCATTTATAAATTACTCTTGTTGGAATGATTACTTCTCTTTTATTAAAAAAACCCAAGTGATCATTTTAAAACTCATTGATTTTAAAACTTTCCTTTTTTATTTTTTTACAGTTCAGAATTTAATGCTTTTCTGCAGAAGAGGATACTTGTAACTCCACATTGTTCTTCAAAGCAACCAGGTTTCATCCTTAAACCTCACACTTTAACAAGTCCTAAAGCGTAAAAGGTAAATTTGTACTCTTATAATTAATAAGGTTCCTGTGGCTTTCAATTATCAACACTGAAGGGCTGAGTAGCAGTGTTAAGTAGTGTCTTTTGTTCTCCAGAACATAACTGAATTTGAATCTCAAAAGTAGACATAGTCCTTGATTTCTGTAGTGTTTGCTTTAAACTTGGCTGGTTTCATTGGAATTATCTCTGCAGTCTTATCCATTGGCATGTATAAGCGCTGAGAATGTTCAGTGTCTTGCAAATTTGGATGCAAAGACAGAAGGGTCAGACCTTGAAAAGTGAGAAACAAATGCACTACAGGTGCATTTCCTGTAGTCTTTATGTTCTTTTAACTATTTGTCTTGGATACCAAATCTAAGTTGCAAGTTCTGACATAGGATCTGTATACTGTAACAAGCAAATGATTTTGTTGAATTCTAGAAATAGAGTGCTTTGTTAAAGTGAAAATACTGACTTTTAAATTCTGATTCTGAATAATGAAGATGTCAGTTATGTCACAGGTGAAAGTTTTCTGTACTTAGCTGTACATGTATTTTTCTTTTGCAGATTAAGAGAACAATGTATCATTTGTCCTACAGAATTTCATATTACGCTTGATCCCTATAATGTTAGGGATCAAATTTGTTTAAAAATTAACACAGGGCTAAAAGTGTAATTAGTGCATACCTGTATTAGTGCATACTATGTAAGCTAAATGAAAACAAGTTTCTAATTGGTGTCTTGATTTTAAACTTAATTCCATGCCAGTGATTACTGCTGAGCAACCTGTCTGTTGTGTGCTTTTGACAAAAATTCAGACAAACACTTCTTCATAATGTACTTTTCTCATGCCATTTCTGGCTGGTTTTCAAATAGTGCAACTCCATTACTTTATAAACTTGGCCAACTAATTTGGAGAATTTCATTTGTCAGTATGGCCAGTGTAATTGTTATTTTGAAGAATTGGAGTGAAGGAATGGTTTGCTTCCAGTGTGTCTTCAGAGCACGAGATGTTGGAGAATAAAGGCAAGACGTATTAATTGAAGAAGTGGGTAAGAGGGCTCATGGGGCATTTGGGCAAAACCGCATGCACACCTTGCGATGCATCTTGAAAGAGATTGTGCTGCAGCACAAGCTCTCCCGTTCACTTTCCCGCTGCACCCAAGTTATCAAACTTTGCGGGCAAAAATACTAGTCTTGTGAAGCAAACCTGCATAGTATGTGGCTGTTGTAGACTCTGAGACCGTTTGGTTGAAACATAAGCTTTCTTCCTCAGTTTCCCCATATATTAAAAAACTGGGATAAGATTTTCCTGGAACATTTTGCAGACTGTCTGGATCATGGAGTTGCTGCCATATTTCTTGTGGTATTAACACTGCAAGTTCCACTGGATTTGGCACTCTCAGAAACAAACAAATCCTTCCTTCTCAGAAACTATGAGTCACTGAAGTGACTAAAACCAGCTCCTTTGAAATAAATGCAATGCCTTTTTACTATTAAGTTTGTAACATAGTAAAAATTCCTGAAGATCTGCAAGTTCAGCTCATATAAAACTTCTTGCTGCCATGCAGTTGTTCCTTAATCATTGACAATGTTACAATCTTGCTGCTCCGTTTAAGCAGCCTCTGACAACTGACTTTTCTATATCAAAGAAAAAGGTTTAATTGTATTGGTTTATGTTTGACTTTCAACCCTTCTGTAACCCGTGTAATTTTGTAATTTTTGGTACTTAAAAGTAGGTACTTGTTGAATTAAATACTTACTTTAATTTTGTATTCCTATGCTCACTATTAATATTTAATTCACATTCTTTATTCAAAATCATATGTACAGCTGGAAAACCAAAAGCTTCCTGCTGAAACTTTGTAATGAGTAAGTGACTGCTTTAAGAATGGCCAGGTTAATTAACTTTCTCACAGTATGGAGAGCACATTCTAATACGTATCTTATTGTTATTATTTCACAAGTCTATTATAACAATGTGCTCAAGAAAAAAATACAGTAAGAAATAAATTATAGCTGTAAAATGCTACATCCCAAATACTTTCTGTTTGCACAATTTCTAAATATTACTACTGAGGAGTGTATTTTACATCTGTTCGACCTTCAAAATTATAAGTCTTTTAGGTAAAAGTTAAAATAAAAATGAAAAGCTATATCTGAAGTCAGAGTCAGAAAAAGGTTTGTATTGGTTTAGTCCAGACTTATTTATCGTGGCATTTAATAAAACAGTGTTCTCTTGAACTCTCTGTCATGTAAAATGAGGTATTAAAGTCCAGGTTATGATGGTAATGGAGACTGCATTAGAGAAGGTAGGAGGGCAGAGCAGAAGGTTGGAAGAGAAGGGAAGATTAAGAGCAGCTTATAGAGCAAATGAAAACTTCATGCTCTACTGAAGAACATGTTTGTTCCTCCACAGTCACATTTTGATATTTTTTCTTCTCTTATAGGCAAACGTACAAATGTCTACCACAAGACTAAAGTGTGATATGTTATGTTTTTTACCATAAGCACCCATAAAATGAGCTCCATTGCAGACAGGTATGTTAATAGATACTGAGAGTTTTGGGGGAATTACTGTTCAATGCTTTCTTTAATGATATTTTTCTTATGGTTAATATATAGAGAATATTAATTTATGCAAAAAGTAAGAGGAGTGAGTTTTTGGCTATTTTTGACAAAGTTATTTTGGCAGTTGTTAGACATGTTGTTTTGATTTTTATTGTTTGAGATGAATCTTAAAATGTATTACTTGTTTTCAGCCATGAACAGCATCTGTGCAAGTTGAGCTGATTTTTAATGTTTACTTGAATTTTTTTTTTTAGTATTTCAATATTTGATTAAGGAAAACAAATACATTTAAACAATTAGTGATGCTGCAGATGGTAGTAAAGTGACCTGCTAACCTATTTCAAGGGAAAAGCAATAGCTGAGACATGTTTTTCTACTTGATTCCTTGCGCTGGACTTTCTTACCAGCTTAGGTGAACATCTGTCCTTAATTTTCTGTGTACTACCATTTTTGAGACTTCAGGAAATGAAACTTGCATCAAATTTACAGAAAGTTAAACCTGATCAAAATAAATAACAGTAAAAGCAAAGGGTAAAACTTTTAAGATGCTTGTCTGACTTGTCAGTTATTTTAGTGAGGTTTTGTGGTATTTCACTGAAACTTCAGCCTTTTGAATATACGAATTCCTTTTAAAAGCTTTATGTTTATGAAGTAGCATACAAAATAATTACTTCCTAACATCACTGCTTATCATAATGTACAATTGCTTGATGATTTATCAGTTATAAATCAGAGAGATGAGGTAAGCTTTTTAGAAAGACAGTTACTTGCCTTAAGGGAAGGAGACATTAGGATAAAAAAAATTAAGGGTGGACACACAGAGGTCGGTGTGGACAGCACTAGATAGACTGAAAGCAGAGAGAAGAAGTCAGAGAAATAAAATGTGAAAGTCCATTATACAGCAGTTTTGGAAAACAGAACAACAGTTTTGACTTGACTTTTAAAACAAAAGGAAATGAAACAAAGGTGTTGTATGAAGTATACTGAGGTATCTTCAAAGGAAAACATGTTCTCCTTTTGACATTTTAATACGTCTTTAGCAGTACGTGGACAGTTGTCAAGCTGAGGAAAAGTTCTGTGATATTTGGTGAGGAAGCAAATATAATGAATAATTACTGTTACTGTTTAACATGAATATTAATTGTATATTTATAAAATTACATACATGGATGAAGTATAGCATATTCCTCAGCCCTCTTCCATTAGTAATACTTCAGTATTTAAGAAAAATGTACTTTCTTGCTGTAAATATTTCCAATAATTGGAATAGAAGTTGCCAATAAGTGAAAGTAAATTATTTATGTTCTCTCTCATGTTTTCAAAAGGGTAAGGTAATGCAAATAATCAAGAAGATAGAAAAATAAAATTAAGTAGTGTTCAATTAAGTTTTTGCATAGGGTTGTAAGTTCTTATTAGAAATAGTGTGAAAATCCTTTGAGTTGTGTCAGAAATGTAAGGTTTTTTGCTTTCTATTTAGTAAATGTCCTACAAGGAGAACTTATAGCAGACTTGGCTTCAGGTTATTGATGATGGTCCTTGTGAGACATCACAGTAAAACAGTGCTTTAGTTTCTTGGTGTAATGGAGGTGATGAATAATGAGCTCTTCCTCCCCTCCCCTTCATTGTGATGGGACTCCACAAGAGAGAAATTCTACACTCCAACATTTATTTCCTTTTGTTTCTTTCAGAAATGATGGAAGCATTTTTGATGGGCTGGTGGAAGAAGATGACAAAGATAAAGCAAAAAGGTAAGTTTTTAAGTTATTTAAAGCTAAGAAATGTCCTATACTTGTACACTTGAACTTAGGGTGATTTCTAAACAATAAAAATGTGATTCTTTTATACATAACCATATTACTTAACAGCATTTCTTTTACTGTTATTCTTCAGATATGTTGTATATTTATAACTGTGGTTCAGTGATTTGTATTTTTGTAAAAGGGTGCTTTATTCCAAAGGCTTCGCTGCACCCCTCCATGAGAAGGAGGAAGCCACTCTTAAAAAATAGTGTCAGAAATACAGAGTAGGTGTTTTTGAGACAGTTCTCACAGCAGAAATTCTTAAGGGGCTGTTTGCATCAGGAACCTGGCAGTAGTATGCAGCTTATTAGAAGAAAGTTTCATAGTTGTTATAAAACATTTTTTGTTTTGTTTTTCAGAGTGTCTAGAAACAAGTCTGAAAAGAAACGTCGAGATCAGTTTAATGTACTTATTAAAGAGCTGGGTTCCATGCTTCCAGGTAATGCTCGGAAGATGGATAAATCCACTGTACTGCAGAAGAGCATTGACTTTTTACGGAAGCACAAAGGTAATTATTTGTAACAATAAAAAAAATATTTGTAAATTCTTAATTTTTTTTTAATGATATTCACTTAGTACATAAAACATTAACAATTTTGCAGCTCCTTTAAGGAAATTGTCAAAAAAATATAAAGAGCTCCTGAAGAAAGATATTCTTAAGATCATAATTTAGGTAGCAGAGATATAACTGTGGTTTTGCTAATATTTTGCAAAAGGCAGTACTAATTTTTTTTTGTCCCATAGTTGTCAAAGAAGTCTATTTCATAAAGAGAAGCATTTATGTTTGAAATAACCTTGAAGTTTTTTATTCTGGATGGATGGAGACCTTTAGAATATAGTTGCTTCATAAGGTGCAAGTTATCAAAAGTTTTGCTTCACAGGAAAACTGCTGATCCATTTCAGTGGAAGTACTTGCTGGAAGTACTTATTTTGATATTTAGATAAGGCTGGCTTGGTTTGAACAGTTGGTTTGTCTCTCCAAGTTCCACATAAAGCAAGATAAATCACTGAAGAAGCTAGTCCGAGGAAACTTAATGCTCCGTCTTTTCATGTCAGGTATCTATGCAACTGGCTGCTTTAACAAAGATGATAAGGCAATAGGGCATTGTGGACTCCAGCAAGTGTTACTGGGTAGGTTGTTTGATGAGAGAGGGTGGCATGCAGTGGGCATACAGACCAGGAGCATGTACATTTTCTTTTTTCCTTTTAGCTGGAAAAAAACCCCAGAAAATCTATAAATACTTTTAGCTGAACTTTCTAATTTTCAAGACACATCCACTGATGTGTAAGCCAATGAGTGTGTGTTTGTTGTTTTGTAAACCATCATGTGAAATGTCAAAATGATGAATGTCTTTGAACATCCTTGCTATGCTTTTTTTCTCTGCTTGTTTGCATCAGCTGATGGTGGGATATACCCAGATATGTTGTACTGAAGTTCATTACAGATTGTTGTTTCTGTCACGAAAAATTCTTCGACCAAGCATACACTTATTTATGGCTGTTTGATATTTATGTATATAAAAAATCCCTGTTCCTGTTCCTACACTTGTTCTTAATATGGCACCTTGTGGTTCACACTGCCAAAAACAAGATTAAAAATTCAAGAAAATGAACTCTTTTGCTAGTTAACCCATTTCCCTGAGTAATTTCTGAGCATGCATACTAACTAGAAAGCAGTAGGGACAAAAGAAGCAGCTGTAAGGTTATAAAATAAAGTAAGTAAAGCTATTAAGTGCATGAATTAGTATGTATTTATCAACAGTATGTGTGTCAATTTAAGGTACGTTAAGGTATGATAAATATTTTTCCATGCCCTAGCATGTCTCTTCCATTAGTGTTATGGTTCAAGTAGCACCAGATGTGTGCTGAATAGTGCCATTAGAAGGGTAAACATAACAATTAAAATGGAAAGGGAGGGGGGAATAATTTGTGTGAGAATTTATAGGTTTGGGGTTTTTTTTGCCAATTAAATATTGATTATGCTGTTTTAATTCTCTGAGACACGTGTGTCTCATAACAAAAAGAAAAGCAGTATGAGGGGTCCTTTTCTGTAAAAGTCAGTTCTGTAGGTTCTAAGGCCTTTGTGAAAATTGGTTCTGTTTCAAAATCACTTTATCTTGTATTGATGATTCCTATCATAAAATACAGAGTGTAGAATGAACACGTGTCAGCCAGCCAGCAGCACCAGTCATACTTTTTTCTCCAAAGTGCTTTCTGAGATTATTTTTTTAAATCATTATTATTTTTTATTTTTTTAGGATAGAGGGGAAAAAAGCAGCTCTGGAGATGGGTGCCTTTTAGAGCATGGCGCTTTTGTCCTTCACCTGGTGGGACAGAGTGCAGCTTTGTGTGACTGCACATATCGTATTAAGGTCTCTAAAGCTCTGGCTGCCAGTGCTTACTGGCATTGCTCTGTACTGGTTTACATTAAAATGTTTTGGACAAAGTGTTGGCAAAGGTCAGAAGCATATTTTGCCTCCTGAGGTGCTTGGATCTGTTACAGTAAAGCAGAGTGACCCTAGCAATAAATGAATTGTTCAGCGTTGATTAGCTGCTTTATTGTTGAAAATCCTACTGCGTTCAGCCACCAGGTTTTGATTAACTGCGTTGCTTCTGGTTCTTTCTGGACCAGTTCCACCTTGGCCGGGCTTGGTACTCTGGCGGCAGCTCCAGATGAACTATCTGAGCTGGTTATTGGCCAGTGTGGATTCTGTTCCTCATTGGGAAAAAACAGCAGGCTAAACACACTGAAACTATATTACTGAGAGCTTCTCCTTGACTAATACTGTCTATCATCTTCCTTTGAATTTGTAAACAAGACATTTTTGAAAATTATGAAATGCTGAAGAATTTCGCTGCTTATAATTACAACTAGTAGACTGATACACATAAAACCCAGAGATAAATGCTACAGATCTTTGCCTAGCTGGCAATTTCTTTTGAGGATGCTCAGTGCTGATGTAGAATTGCTTCAGATCCAGGATTTGAGACTGGAGTTTAATGTGCAAGTTTGGTTATGGTCCTCTGTCTGGTATCTAGCTCAGGAACGTGACCTCAGTGCCATTTATCTTTGAATGCAAACTTTTGCCAGAATTTTTAGGCACTTCTCTGAAGTTACCAAGTGAAACAAGTTCTTTCCATGTTACTTTGGCTCTGTTTTCCAATATCATACTTGTTCTAATTGTGGGAAATGTAAAAGAACACCTGTACTTGTGGTAAGATAATTCAGAATGGTTTGTTAAAGGCATGAACTTCAGCTTTTATTTAGTATAAATCCTTTCTACTGCAGAAGCCAGACTGACCTTTTTTTTTTTTTTTAGTTCTGAAGTAGGATGGTTATATGGGTCAGAATGAGCCAATGAATCAGATTTTTCCAATTCTAAAGTGGAGATGATCTATGTCCTGTGGACTGAATGCATTAAGTTCGTTGAATTTTGCCTCTACTTTGATGGCAGAGCTTTTCATTTCCGTGTCCTTTGACTTGCCCCTCAGTGTTCAATGTATTTGTTCTGACTGAAAAGTTAGATTTGGGGTTATACTTAGGTTACCCTTATTCTCCAGCCCACTCTTACTGCTTTGTGATACCATTTCAAAAGAGATAGCAAAAGCCTGATCAATTTATGTCTTTTGTGAGATCTGATCGTTGGAAATTCTGGTCCATCTTATTCGTTGATATTTTTTTCCCCTCTCCTTGCAGCTCTCCACTTCTTGCCAGTTACTTGCATGATGTTGCTGCTGTTTACTGTTCTTTTAGTTAAGTCTAAGGCTCTTTTGTAAAGTTTCCCCCCTTCAGTCTGGGAACCAAAATTCTGAACTGTTCCAGCCCTTTGCATATTTAACTCAATTCCAGGTCTCTGTGCTCTCTGAGCCATCTGAACTAACAAACTAGCTTACAGCCTTTGTACAGACTTGTCCTTTAGAAAACAAAAGCATTAAAGACATGGTTTCGTTCTTTTGATTCTTCTAAATACTTGATTCACGATTACTTGTTCAAGGTTGTTCTTACAACCAGTACTTCTGTAATGCCCTTGTTGCTCATCAAAACTGAAGTACTACGCATTCTTGCTTCTTGTTTCAGTTATCAGCTGATAAGGAAGCATCAGCTTTCAGAACCTGGGGTCTGGTTTTGCTCAGCAGCCGTTGTTTCTCCAACCTATGTATGGGAAGTTAATCGATATATTTCTTTTAAGTCCTACAGAATCTCCGTTCAAAATTCATCTCTGTGTACGAATCAGACAGTAATTCTGCAGTGGAGCCTGTCATACAGCTCTTAACAGTCTCTGTTGAAAACCTACTCTTTTTTTAACGTAACCTTATTTCTTTGCAGAAAAGAGTGGGAAGAAGAGAAAGGACTGACAATTTTTAGGGCAAAGGTTAGAATGACGAGGGTTGGCTGAGATACTTGAGGATTAGCCATTTTTTATGACCTAAACTGATCAGGAATTTTGGCTTTCTAAATCTTTGAAAACAACGCTCTCAATAAAACATTTTATTATGGTCTCAGAGGAAAGAGTATTTTTCCATTGTCAAAATCGATTACTTACTGTCATTAACTTCAGCATTACCTTGAAGTCTGGCAGGGCTGTAGCACAAACTGGTAGAAGGAAAGAGAAGACAAATCTAATTATGACATAGGGGAGAAGACATTTGTTTTCTGTTTAAGGAACAACATCTGTAGGTAATGAATGAACAACAGAGGAGACTGGAGAACCTTCTGCTATTTCCTACTGTGTATATGTAGCTTAGTGGGAAAATAATGGCTTTTGGAAGTGTGAATCCTTATATTGTATATATGTTTGATTGTAGAAATTACTGCACAATCAGATGCCAGTGAGATTCGACAGGACTGGAAACCGACATTCCTTAGTAATGAAGAGTTCACACAGTTAATGTTAGAGGTATGTTATTTCTGGTTTTCTGGGAGTAGAATATTTCCTCACAGGGAGTCATTCCATGATGAAATTTTTCAGTTTGATGACATAACTCTTTATTTCCGTATTTTAAGTGTAACTGTACGTTTTCATGAAGATAAAGTTCCTATGTATGCAGTGTAATGCAAAACAGTTTTTCTTTTAACTGCATTTTCAATTACATAAAACATAACAGCAAAGCCACAACTGAACATATTTACTGTCAAAGGAAAGTGGATATTTTAAATTATCAACATAAGGAAGGTACTTGTTAAATGAAGAATTGTTATGCATAAATTAAAATCTTAATTATAAAAAAGGCTCAACACATCCATGTAACTTGTGAGCAATAAAGTGTTTAATTTCTTTGCTTGTTACACTTTCCAAAAATGGTGTGTGAGCATTATTTTGCTAAAGAAGATTACATGAATAGTTGGATTACTACTAGAAATAAAGTTTAAGTATAAGCTATCATTTCCTTGGAAATGAGAATAAGTCATTTGTATCTTGTTAGTAAAACAATTTCTAGTAATAGTTAAGTGAAAAATATTAAAGTAAATGAACAAGCACTTTTAATTTTCATTCCATAGTTAAACCTTTTCTTTGAGGCACAGATTTAAAAAAGTAAAAAGTTCTGATTTTCTGTACTTAAAAAATTTTCAAAAAATCCTCTGTGGTGAATTTGCATATTTCTTCCAACAAGTTAGTGAAGTAGTTGCTTCTGTTTTTCAAGGGGTTTTGTAGCTGTTTTTGGTGTTTCTCAAGTACTCTTACAAAATACATGTCTGCAACTAGTGACTGTAAAGCTAGAACAATATGATATAAAAATTTTTTTCAAAGATGCGAGCTTTAAAATTTCCAATTTAGAAATACAGTTCTGTCATGCTTTTATGTTTGGTAGCGTTCAACTAAAAGATAGTTGTGTTATGTTCAGTGGAAATAAGTTTGAGTTAAGTAGAAGATAAGACAGTCAGAACTATCTCAGTTTTCAAGTCTCAATAAAATCTTGCTACAAGTTTCTTTTCTTGAGATTGGGAATATTGAGATTTTAAATACCGAAATTCATTGATTTCACCACCTCTTTTACTTGTTCTTCTCTTAGTTTTTCCACGTTTTCTTACTTCTGTCTTTAGCTCATTTTTCTGAGTTTTCTGATGTTTAAAATGATGATGGAATTAAAAATAACAGGCAGGTAGAGTGGGAGATGGGGGAAACAGTGGCTAGCTGTATATGGACTTGCTTCTGAAACCACAGATTAAGAACAGAACAGTATGGGAATTGTAATGCTCGTAGTGTAAAAGCAAGACTAAGAAGTTTCAGTATTGAAAGGCATTCTCTTTTTTATAATATACTAAACTAAAATTGGTCTAAATTATTTTCCACGTTGAATATAGCTTAACATTTTTAATATGCTCTGTTTCTTTTTATTTAACTGCCCATTATGTTTAATTTCAGGCTCTTGATGGTTTTTTTTTAGCAATTATGACAGATGGAAATATAATATATGTGTCTGAAAGTATAACTCCCTTACTTGAACATTTGCCAGTAAGTACAAATTGCTTTCAGTAACATACCAGTTTGTCTATGGATGGTGTTCTGCTATGAGTACTAATTAATTGTTAGCCTTTTTGGCATTAAAGAACAGATGTATACTTTGTTCTAATGCTTCTGCTTTTTCTTCAGCACAACTCCTTCCTACTGGTCTGTCTCCTATATTAAACATTTCCTTTGGAAACACAGAATGCAGTCGGCACTCTGTTAGGCAGGATTATGAAGTGCCAGGCTAGCATCAGTTTCTCTTCACCATAACTGAAATAACACAGTTGATTGCAGGAGACCCTTTAGAGTTCACACCTATCACAGCCTCTACATGATCAGAAGAGTATTGCTAAAGGGCTGTATCCTTGGAATTCTTTTAAACTACTTTTTTACTCCTTTCTTGCCAAAGAACTCTTACAAGAAATACATTGCTGCTGGTTCTGCTTTTTAAGATAGGTATATACTTTGGGTTTTATCACATTCACTCATCTTTTGTCTTGGTGGCATTGCTCACTGGTAAATTTAACATTCTAGTTTTTAAAGTTACCTTTGAATAATGTTATTCTGAAATGAGGCAAATTAGTACTCAAAAATGCAAACAATTGATGAGTGAAACAGTGAGTTCTTTTCTAGAAGAGAAGGACAAGTTACTGTTAAAGGCGAGTTGTCTTACTGTGATAAGAGTATTTTGTAAAACTTGGAGTGGCATATGTAAAAAATGATTCTGCAAAACCCAAATTCCCCTAAGGTATGCATGATATCAGCCTGAGAATTTTGAAAAATGTACAGGTACTGGTGATTTTTTTTTTTTTTTAAAGTAGAATTTACCAAGTTCTCAGAGGCACATTTGTTCTTTGCTTTTAGGTGTGATTTATATATTCTAAACATACATTCTATGATCTCTCTTTTCTGAATACTTAATCAAACACATTTAAGCATATAATCAGTTGTTCAGTTGTTCAATTTTATGGCATTCATCTCTATTGTTACCAGTTTTGTGTACATTGTTGCAGAACTGATTATAAAATGTATTCATAAAATCAATTGCAATTGGATATAATTATTGGTAACATAATAACCTATATGATGTAGGGAGGGGCTATCTTTGTTCCAAGATATCATTTCAATGTATTGGATGCCACCGACAGGTTACAGTGCCCTAGAGCAACACCCTGTAATTTCTAATTAAAATGCTCCTTTACTTGGAATTGTTGCATCCCAGGGAGGTTAATGCAAGCTCCATTGTAGTTTAATGTGTATGTGTATCTGCTGCGTTCATGGTGTTTTTCATTAAATGGTTCGCGGTGTCAAAATTAAGACAGATCAAAGTGACATTTATTTCTTGCAAAATATTCATGTGTATTCCAGCAGGTGGCTTTGTTGAGTCAGTAATGTTCTTCTGAACTGTGGAATTGTTTTGCATTAAAATAGTAGGCTTTGTGACATTATACGTCTTGCATTAGTTTAATGCTTATTAAATCTTTTTCTTTCAGTCTGATCTTGTGGATCAGAGTGTATTTAATTTTATCCCAGAGGGGGAACATTCAGAAATTTATAAAATATTGTCTTCTCGTCTGCTGGAAAGTGATTCATTGACACCAGAATACTTAAAATGTAAGTAGTTACTGCACGTTAACCCCGGTAGGCAGCTCAGCCCCACACAGCTGCTCGCTCACTCCCCCCCGGTGGGAAGGGGGAAAGAATCAGAAGGGTAAAAGTGAGAAAACTCGTGGGTTGAGATAAAGACAGTTTAATAGGGAAAGCAAAAGCCGCACACGCAAGCAAAGCAAAACAAGGAATTCATTCACTACTTCCCATGGGCAGGCAGGTGTTCAGCCATCTCCAGGAAAGCAGGGCTCCATCATGCGTAACGGTTACTTGGGAAGACAAATGCCACCACTCCGAACGTGTGTCCCCCCCCTTCTTCCCCCAGCTTTATATGCTGAGCATGACGTCATATGGTATGGAATATCCCTGTGGTCAGTTGGGGTCAGCTGTCCGGGCTGTGTCCCCTCCCAGCTTCTTGTGCACCCCCAGCCTGCTCGCTGGTGGGGTGGGGTGAGAAGCAGAAAAGGCCTTGACTCTGTGTCAGCACTGCTTAGCAGTAACAAAAACATCCCTGTGTTATCAATGCTGTTTTAGTCACAAATCCAAAACACAGCACCGTATGAGCTGCTATGAAGAAAATTAACTCTATCCCAGACAAAACCAGTATGGTAGTTGTTAAAAATAATCTGCTTTGTATCACATGTGATCAGTTCTTTTTTTCCAGTGTTATTTAAGCAGAAACATATGGGTGAGCCCTGAAGAACAGAAGCACTTTTTTTGTGGGTTCCCTCCCCCCGAAGAGTAAAATTTTCAGCATTGCATTGCATTTCAGTCTATGACTTTCCCATGTATTAGAAATGTTCATCTTGTTTATATAGCTTCTATTTAGACAGTTGTAGCCCTTGGCGAGAATAAAAACATAGCAGCCTAATGGGTTTTGCAAGTGCATGCTTTAGTAAACTTAAGTTTAGGGCAGCTGCTTCTTTAAAATAGCTCTAGTTTTCAGGGGTTTTCTATGTCATTAGCATTCAGGCCCTTCATGCACAAATTCTAAAGGAGTTCTCCTTTTCTTTAGGTTAGTTAATATTGCTCTGGTTAAAAGCAGAGGCTGTAGCCATTTGTAATCACAGCACTTACAGTATCTCAATAAGTATGCAGCTTAATTATTCCTGCTTTCCATTTCATGTTGCCTGTGCGCTTCATCAAGCATGTAGCCTATTAATTTGTTTATTCTTTTCTCAGCAAAAAATCAACTAGAATTCTGTTGCCATATGCTGCGAGGAACAATAGATCCAAAAGAGCAACCTACATACGAATATGTAAAATTTATAGGAAATTTCAAGTGTCTGAATAACGGTAAGTAATTTCAGCGATGTTAGAGCGGAATACTTAGGCAGCTTCACAGCTAAACAGGCTTGGGACCATCGTGGAGAACTTAATGATGAACTAAAATCAGTCTTTCAAAAGAAGAGCTTGAAGCAGAGTTATATCACTTCTATATTGTTTCAATGAAAAAGAAGAAAAACTGCCTATCAGGTATTACAGGTCTGTGCGTTTGAATGCAAAATGTAGTAATTATGCTTAATGCTTTCAATTAAAGAAAACTAGTATCGTGTAAAACATTTTTAAAAAGAATTTAAGAGAAATTTAAGTAAATGCTTCAAAATAAAGAGCCTGAATTTAGTTAAGCATAATCCATACTTAAGCAGGTGACTAGGTAACTTGAAGATCGGTGGTACTGAGTACCTGCAGTTCTCATTATGCAGTGAGCTGGGAAGTAAAATGTAGGTTTCCTCCCATTTCAATTCTGTGCTTTTACTGACAGGAGTTACCACTCAGATGAGTGGATGGGCCAGTACAGTTTTCCGCACTGAGTTCCTTCTCCCTTCCATTGAAGTTATTTTTATTAGTTATGTACTAATATTATTCTTCCCTACTACATCTCTAATCTGTTTGGCCTGCCTGTGCTGACTATTTAATTGAGAGGCATGTTTATTTGGTCAGCCAGACAAATGGGCTGTGGAGCATGGTCGGTAATAAATCTTTGTAAAGATCACCCCCAAAAATATTATCAAAACCAATATCTTGTAAATAAACCTATGTTTTTTTTACGTGATACCAGTATTTTTCTTACAAAATGGGGAGAGATTGAGTGTTAGTGCCAAATGCAGGTATGTAATATTACAGGAAAGACAAGAAACAGGCCTGAAAACGCCAATTATGGTGCTAGTCTTGGAAAGAGGAGGAGTTGGGAAACTGCAGACCTATCGGTTGCAATTCAATATTGGGAAATATTCCAGAACAAATAAACTATATGTGAGCTTCAGGAAGCTAGGAAGGAATGGAATAGCAACCATTCAGGTAGGAACAGCATCAAATCAATTCAGTTTCCTCTACCAAAGAGTAACACACTGTGTGGATAAGAGGACAAAGCGCAAATAAATGATGGACTTTTTTAATATGCTTTTGGCAGTTATCATATTCTGTTCTCACAAACATGTAAGGGAAGCACATGTTAATTGAAATTGCTGGAGAGTAGCTGCAGAAACTGTTTGGAAAGGTTACCAATGTTCACTGTCAAAATGGAGTTTTAACGGACTTCTGGATTTGATGAGTATTTTCATTAATGTTATGAATAATGGAACGTAGTTTGCAGTCATGAAATGATGCAAGAACACTAAAAACAAGATAAGAATTCAGCCCCAAATTTAGAGAATAAATTATTTTGGGGAAAAAACCCCAGACAAATTGATAAGAACAAATGCAAGTTACTACATTTAGGAATAACAAACTATATGAACAGGAGAAAAGGTTACAGTCAGCTAGATAGCAGTCCTTTAGAAAAAGGAGTTACTGTGGAATGTAAACTGAACGTGACCAATCACCAAATTGTGAAAATGCAAAAGCCTTTCTAAAATATAGTCTAAACCACATGAAATAATCCCACTGCACTTCTTAGCACCTATATGTCCTCATCCAGTTTTTGGCACTATTTGTCGGGAGTAAGTAAAGCAGCTGGAGAGAGTTCAGAGTAGAGCAATGAAAGCAATCAGAAATTTAAAAATCTAACTTACAAGGCAAGATAAACTCTGAAGAACAAAAGAGAAGGGATAAGATAAAGAGGAAGGAAATTACCTGTTTTCTTTCTGCTGGAAAGAGCAAGGAGCTGTAAGCTTAAATTGCATGAAGAAACTTCAGTAGAAGTTCTAATCTAGAGTTGAACTAAAACCTGTTAGGCTTGGATGAGCCTGACAGCGTTTTGGAGTCACCATCATTAGACCTTAGTAAAGATAAACTAAATTGATATCTGCTGGAAATGAAAGATAAGGTTAATCTGTTTTGAGGTCTAGTCCATCCTTTGAGGCCTTATGATTCCATCCATCTCTGTGATTCAGTAAGTGGAATTTGTTTGTTCTCAGCTCGGTGTCCTGATTCTTTCACGTACATAATTGTTGTGCCTTTGACTGTTCTGTTACTCAGTTTTGTCTTCAGCTCGCGTCGTTTGAATGTGATGGAAGCCTAGAAAAGAAATACTTACCTCAGAGTTCAAAAGAAAAAGTTAGCAAAAGCTGATACAAAAGAGAAACTTTAAAGATATTTTTGAAGAAGATGTTTTCCAGTCATCTTTAGTAGTTACCAAGAAGGATTAGAATTGTTATTAGTTTCTTAAAACTGCTTTGTCACAGATAATACCATGTTAACTGTAATCTTAGTTCTTTGAGAAAGGTGATGGTTGTGTTCCCATTACTACTGTACAACTACTATTCCTGTGCATATATGTGTATATATTATATGTAGCAGTTTTCTTAATGCACGTTAAGTTATAAGCAAACCACATTAGATAAATATTGGGCATTTGTCTTGTGATATTACTGCCATTTTCCTCCATGCTTATTTTGTAATCTGTGTTGACCTCATCTATCTTCCCTCAGTTCCCAACTCTGCGCACAATGGTTTTGAAGGAACTATTCAGCGATCGCACCGGCCTTCATATGAAGACAAAGTTTGCTTTGTAGCTACAGTTAGATTAGCTACACCTCAATTTATCAAGGTATGTACAAATGAAATCACTTTTATATCATTTTTAAATGTACTCTGAACAGGAAAACTTCAGAGAGAGTGCACGCAGCATTTCAAATACTATTAATGAAAACCATAAGGCATTTTATTATATGAAACTAGAAGTGTCTGTGTTTCTTACTTCACATACAAATAGGTTAAATATTATGCAAAGTATCAAATGAAGTTGCTATGGTGAGTGCCATTTCTAAATAATCATATAAAATAGTAACATGCCAGAAATAAATTTAGAAGTCCATAGGAATATAATGTACCAAGTTTAACTTAAACACAATGAAAGATAACACTGAGGTTCCACTTTCACTGGAAAAATTAGTAATTTTAGTTGACATTTGGATGTGAATTTTATGCTGCTGCTGATCTTGCTGTAGTTCAACACAGAAGCAAATCTTTTAGGGCTTAATGAAAGCTTGAATTATTTGTCAGCAACTGAGAGTCAGGTTTGAGGTAATAAAGATCTTCTGTTTTGTTTCAGTACTGTTTGTTATTCAATAACTCAGTTGTTTCAAGAGAATGTTTTGCTTAACTGTTAATGCACAGTGAAGATATCTTTACAAGTTTAGAATTGGATGTGTGTGAAATTTATAGACTTTGCTAAGTATAAGCCTGTTCCTCACCAAAATGAATCAAAATAAATACTCAGGATACAGTATTGGATAGGCTGTGATTGTGATTCAGATGATATGTTTTCTACAAATATATTAGTCAAGGTACAGAATAGTCTACTATCGAACATTTTTTTTACAATTCAGTTGTAAAGAAATGCCATGAAATGTATATGGCACCTGGTTAAGCTGCTGTCTGTCATGCAGAACTCTGAACATTTAAATATTCTGCATATAAGTTGAATGCACTAGTGTCTTAAACTGAAGATTGTTGGTGGTATCCTCTGAAGACATGGTCTACATACTTTGCACTTTGAAAGTGTAGTAGGGAGCCTGTGGAGCAATCATATAAACTTCTTCAGTTCTGTCAGGCTGAATAGGAATTGGATCGCTCCAGACTGCATGCCAGAGAGAGTTTGTTGTTTATTTTTCCTGAAGCCATGGAAATCTTTCATCTGACATTTTTCTTCCCACGCGGGTCTAAATAATGTTCTTCCTGTTGTGCCTACAGTTAGTAGAGATGTTAAATGTGTGATTTTTGCTTCATGAAATACTTGGAGAAAAAAGACCAACCCGGCAGTATTTGCAAATATTTTTATCTTTTAAAGTCTGACAGTTTAGAGTGTACTATAGTAAAACTTTTGTGTTTCCTACTTCTGGAACAGGACATTTGGAAGTTGAGGAACATCCATTTATGATCTTTCAGGTCTCAGTCTCCTGAGGGCGAAAGCCTTACAGATTATACTCTGGCCAAACTTTCATTCCGCTTTACTTGAACTTCTGAGCCCCTAGTGCCTAAGGAAGCTTTCATGTTACAGAGGTTTTAAGATCCTCTCAAGGGCTTTGACTAGTGCTGTTCATCTAAGAAATATTCTTGTGAAGAAGACTAACATTAGAGTGAAAACTTTCAATCTGACAATACTTGTTTATACTCTTTTGATACCTTCTGTTATTATTGAGGCTAGCATTGACTAGACTCTAGCAAATAAGTGTTATGTCAGGATCTTTACCATCCCAGTAACTTTTACTAACAGATGCGTGATGCAGCCAGTAGTAAGATGTGTATTTTAGTACTGGATAGCCTTATTTAAGGTAGAACCTGCCTGCTCATCTACTACTTTTTCTCTTTATTTCAGATGGTATACGGTTCTGGGGTTTTTTTTACCTAGAATGTAATTTCTCCAGGATATACAGTGCTTTTGCAGAAAGCCGTAGTATTCATGAGAATAATCTCTGAAGGTTCACATTTTTATTTTCTGCATATGACCCCACCACTTTTCTAACAAAATGTGCCACAAATTTTGCTCCCCAGTGAAGGAATTTGGTTCTACACATTCTTTAGAACATTTGTCTTGCATTTTGGCTGGTAAATGATTGAATCCTATCAAGAAAGCAGGATTAATCCAGCCAAAAGGATTCTACCAGAATACTTTTTGTTACAAATGAAAGTCCTTTCTTTTCTAGATGCCTTGTTGACAACTTCAACAAGATGCCTTGTTGAACGAGATAGCTTCTGCCCAGGGGTATTTTACAGTGGAATATCTGTAAATCATTAATATAAATGCATTGAGTAATCGGATACTAACCTGCTGCCAGCTCCTCTCTAACAATGGTGTTTTTACTGTGATTTTACTGCCTGCATTTAAGTTACTTTTACTTTTGTTTTGACTTGTGCCAAAATAATTAGATTAAAAGAAACAACAAATCAAAAGTATATCTCGAGGATATACGCTTGCTCTGTCATTTCTTTTACTTTGCTATGAGTGGTGCTTTATTAAACGCTGTAATCTTAGGAAAGTAGATGAGCTTTGGGTTTTAGGGGTAGTTTCAGTTTCGAAGGTTAAGTCTTGCTAACTGGAAGTCACACCAAGAGCCACAAATTTGTGCCCAGAGTGATTTTGTTCATTACCTCCATCATACTCACCTTCTGGTCATTGTCTTTAGATTTTACACCGATGAAGGTGAGGAAAAAACATTGCCTAGATATGTTAACTTTTTCTTCCATAGAAAGAAAACTTAGAAATATCTATTTAAAGAACTGCAAAATATCCACTTAAACTCTTTGTATTACAACCTGAAAGAATGAAAAGGAAGGTGGTCCCTTTGTAGGAACAACAGTTAGTCTTCTACTGTATTTTTCCGCAGGACTATTTTAGTTATAGATACTTGCAGAGCAGCAGTGTGCTTGTCTGTCCTCATCTGTCGTGAATATTATGTCAGTGCAGCAGGGGCTTCCATACTGCAGTCTTTAGGAAACTGTTGTATCTGATCATCATCTGTGTTCCTGGCAATGGGAATACCATTGCAAGCTCCTACAAGTGTGACAAACGTGTGCAGGTGTCCAAAAAAAGAAAGATTTACTGATCTTTAATTTTATTGTAATTCTTTGAGGGGTGTTTTTGTATGTATGCATGTATTCCATCATCCATCTTTCTTCTTGTAAGGCAGTACTAGAGGAGTTTGCAAAAGAACCGACTGGCTTGGGGTACTTAGCTCCGTTACTATCTCAGCATGAGGCACAGTACTTGGTGGGCCGTCTTTACCTCTCTGGAAAGGGACAATAGAAATTGACTGACATGCACTGATTGCACATATGTCTGAGCGGAATACATTTAAAACGACGTATAGAATACTTCGAGGATTTGTTGTAATAGTGGAAATACAATCATTCTCTTACTGTTCATGAGTTCTAAACATAAGAATAGTGTGGTGTTTGTAGTACATGTCTGTGCCCTCAAGGCAAAGTGATTTAGAGTACTCTTTATTCACTAACAGGAAGAATCCTGTTCCTAAAGTCAAAATAATGTGACCATCTTGCTAATGTTGGGTTTTACCCATTATAAGCATATACTGTAATCAGAGTGTCTGGTGGGAGTGTTTCATCTCTTCTTTTGCTTGTTACAAGTTAAAAGCATAACTGCAGGAACTATTGATTTCTGCTGGTACTACTGTGGTTGTAGATACTGAGCTGGAGTTTAATCTCACGCCGGGGTGGTTCCATTTAAATCAACTGAGTGTCAGCCTGGCACAGCTGAGATTAGATTCTACCTCAGTACTATGCATCTAAACAAGCAAAAACAATGAAGCTGTCTAAAAATAACTTTATAACTATTGTGGAGTTACCTACTAACTTTAGGCAAGTCTGAATTTCGAAAGACCTTATGAATTAGAATAGAGCAGTTTTGAGAGAGATTTTTATTTTTTTACTTTTTAGGAAATGTGCACTGTTGAAGAACCCAATGAAGAGTTCACATCTAGACATAGCTTAGAATGGAAGTTCCTATTCTTGGATCACAGGTGCAATTCCTTCTATGTATAGCAGCAATAGTAGCTGAATCACAGTGGTGGCTATAATATTTAGAGTTCACTAATCAGCATTAACTACTCATGGCTTGTGTTGAGTTTAATTTTTAATTTTTTTCAGAGCACATACTGTAAACAAGAAAAGTTATATAATGAAATAATTTTTGGTTGGGTTTTTTTGTGTGAAAATAAAATTACATTAATTTTTGTATTAATTAGGGCACCTCCGATAATAGGTTATCTTCCATTTGAAGTTTTGGGAACATCAGGCTATGATTATTATCATGTGGATGATCTAGATAATCTGGCAAAATGTCACGAGCATTGTGAGTATGACTAAGTTGCTACAATGAACGGGTTTGCTTTATAGGTGTCCATTTAAAGTTTGTTAAATTGTACAAATGTTGTAGTGAAATTTTGTGTGAAGTGCCTTTACTCCCATTCATTTGACATTATTGCACTGCTGATCTTCATCTTTTTTCTTTTGATACAGAACTACAAAACAGATTTAACTTTATCTTATAATTTAGAGTTTTCATTGTGGTGAATTGGAGTGCAAAGCACTATGACTAATACTTCTCCAGTTCTTCCAATAGCATTTAAAAGGCTCTGTGATGTTTAATGAATGCAAAAATTGTTTAAACATTTAATAAAATAAGCTTTCTGTTTAGCTATGGTTTTCTTTATAAAGCTGTATTTAAATTTTTTGCACATAAATTTTTCACAATATGTAAAAAAAAAAAAAAAAAAAAACAACAGAAAAATGGAAGTTTGAATTCTCCAGTTCTCTGAAAAATGCAGTGTAAACTTTTTTTGGAAGAAAGCTATAGTTTTAAACTTGTTCTTACTCATTGTCATAATACTGGATTTGGACATGGTTTTGGGCCATATGGAGCTAGGAAATAATGTTTATTATGTAATTGCAATATTTACAGACTGGAAAGACAGTAAACTTTATTCTTCACTTTTATAGTAATGCAATATGGGAAAGGGAAGTCATGTTACTACAGATTCCTTACAAAGGGACAACAATGGATTTGGCTGCAAACACATTACTATATCACGTATCACCAGTGGAATTCCAGGCCGGAGTTTATTGTCTGTACGCACACTGTTGTAAGGTAAGTTATCTTTTAAAAATCTGTATTAGAGAAATTCTAATGGCATGGGAGCTGTATTGCTGGTTTTTTTGGAGGTAGAGAAATCATAGCAGTTTAAAGAATCATGGGAAAACTTCCTGGGATACTTTGTAAGTAAGGTACCTCTGAGGAGTTTGTTTTTTGAATCACAGAATCATTTAGGTTGGAAAACACCTTTAAGATCATCGAGTCCAACCACTAACCTCACACTGCCAAACAGTGTCCCTAAGCACCACATCTACACTCTTTTAAATACCTCCAGGGATGGTGGCTCAACCACTTCCCCAGGCAGCCTGTTCCAATGCTTGACAACCCTTTCAGCGAAGAGATTTTTCCTAATACCTAAACCTCCCCTGGCACAACTTGAGGCCATTTCCTCTCGTCCTATTGCTTGTTACTTGGGAGAAGAGATCGACACCCACCTCGCTACAACCTCCTTTGTAGAGAGCGATGAGGTCTCCCCTCAGCCTCCTTTCCTCCAGGCTAAACAACCCCAGTTCCCTCAGCCGCTCCTCATAAGACTTGTGCTCTAGACTCCTCACCAGCTTTGTTGCCCTTCTTTGGACACGCTCCAGCACCTCAATGTCCTTCTTGTAGTGAGGGGCCCAAAACTGAACACGGTATTTGTGGTGCGGCCTCACCAGTGCCAAGTACAGGGGGACGATCACTTCCCTACTCCTGCTGGCCACACTATTTCTGATAAAATCCAGGATGCTCTTGGCCTTCTTGGCCACCTGGGCACGCTGCTGGCTCATGTTTAGCTGGCTGTCGACCAACACCCCCAGCTCCTTTTCTGCTGGGCAGCTTTCCAGCCACTCTTCCCCAAGCCTGTAGCGTTGCATGGGGTTGTTGTGGCTGAAGTGCAGGACCTGGCACTTAGCCTTGTTGAAGCTCATACAGTTGGCCTTGGCCCATTGATCCAGCCTGTCCAGATCCCTCTGTAGAGCCTTCCTCCCTTGAGCAGATCAACACTCCTGCCCAACTTGGTGTCGTCTGCAAACTTACTGAGGGTGCACTCGATCCCCTCATCCAGGTCATTGAGGTATGTTTTTTAAATCATCTAAGAATATAGTAGTCATATTTGTTTTCTTGTCTAGTTATGCAGAAGTTAGAGCAGAAAGGCGACGAGAACTTGGTATTGAGGAGTCTCTTCCAGAGATAACAGCAGATAAAGTGAGTGTGTTATATAATTTTATTTTACCTCTTCTTTCTTTCATACTAAAAATAATATGTAAGCAAATACACAGCAGCAAGAAGTGTTTTGTCCTGTTACAGATGAAGTAATTATTTTGATCTCTAAATAATATGACTATTTAAAATTATCAAAGAAGTCTAGGAAGGGTGTTTGTTTAACTGTATTCTGCCCTGAACACTTACCCTCCTCTTTTCAGGAGTTCATGTGCGTGTAGTTATAACACGGCAACATCCATAAGTCCTTATTACGATCTGATTCCTGCAGAGTTTGATTTATAAATAAATGTTCTTCCTTACTGGAAGCACCCATAGTCCAAAAAACCAAGGTCAACACACAAAGATGGCTTAAAGGAATTCACAAGAGGAAAGCAGGAACTGTTCCATTGTGTGACTGTCCCACTTTGTAGAAGTATACAAAATTCATTTTGAATTAAATGTCCTTCGAAGCTCAGTGAGTCTTAGATAAGCCAGCTTGTGCAGATGCTCTGTCATGTTTTCCTCTGGCAGTTCAGAAATGTTTTCCCTTAGCAGTTCAGCAAATTTCATTTGACAGTGCTCCTTCTAAAGGAATTAACTCATCCTTCCTCAAAAGAGTAAGCAGTTCACTCATGACACAAGTGTTCAGAGTGAATTGAGTTGTTAGAGAAGGCGGTCAGCTCAGCAGTTTGTGGCCTATGTCTGCATGCATTTTGGTTTCTAGGCTTATGTGGCTTTGGTTTGGTTTCTTTTCTAAGGATAAAAGCCACAAATGCAAACTGAGCTTACAGATATCAACCAGGTCACTACTTCTGCACAGTCACCTGTGTAAGGGGGTTGATTAGACACAGCATGGTCTTAGATATTTGCTAACAGAAATGTACATTGTGTGCTGAATCAGATAAAATAATTGTTGTTTGTGTGTGTCTCTTCAGAGTCAGGACTCTGGGTCTGACAATCATATAAACACAGTGAGTCTCAAAGAAGCACTGGAAAGGTTTGATACCAGCCCCACACCTTCTGCTTCCTCCAGGAGTTCAAGAAAATCTTCACATACTGCAGTATCAGATCATTCATGTAAGCACCAACTGTTGGTAATATAATTGCCTTCCTAGTGAAGGCTTTTTCTACTTTACTTACTTTAATTAAATGCATAGCTAGCAGTTAATAATCATTTTGTGAAAAGTGTGCAAATGAAAATGTCCTTTTTGATGGGTCAGTGATCTGCTGACCACTCAGATTTTCAGAGGTTGTATAGTGACTTCTACTTCTAAAAGTACAATAGCAGCCTATTTCAGTCCATCGGATTGCATTATTGTTGGATATCCGAGTAAAAAAAGAGCCCAAGCCTTAAGCCTTTTTTTATTCATGAAAAGCTTCCTGTGATTTGATTATTGCATTGCAGAATTGACATCGCTGTTAACATGTCTCTTTCTGTTGTAACTCTGTACATTGTCAGCAACACCAACTAAAATGACAGTGGACACTAGCACTCCTTCAAGGCAAAGCTTATCTGGTCATGAAAAGACT
Organism: Aptenodytes patagonicus; assembly: GCF_965638725.1. Lineage (NCBI taxonomy): Eukaryota > Metazoa > Chordata > Aves > Sphenisciformes > Spheniscidae > Aptenodytes > Aptenodytes patagonicus. The sequence continues at coordinate 31,762,748 of NC_134952.1, read as the reverse complement.
GCGCAAAGAAGATCATCTCTGAGTAGTCAGGTAACTCTTCAGAGAAAAATTTTGCACTTAATCAGTGTAATTCACCTTTAAAAGGTATTATTAAATCCATATAACCTTTGTTTTATTTCGTCTGAAAACACATAATTTAAACTGTAACAGTTTCACTTGGAATACGTGAGTATCAGAATTGTATCATCAATGTGCAACTTGGGTGTACTACATTTTAAGGGAATACAATAATTAAGCATATAAGTATTTTTTAGCATTAGGGTTTGCAAGTTTGTGTATGAATCTGCTTTCACTCATACATAACTTCTTTCTACGATTCTGCATTTTAATATATATATGTATATAAGCAATTATATACATAATTACACATATGTATATATGTATTATGTACATATGTATATATACACATATATAAAATTGCCAATGTAATGCTTTGTATCCCTATAGAGAATTCATGTAGATTTATTACTCTAAGAATATTAGTGAATACTTTCATATAGAATCATAGAATCATTAAGGTTGGAAAAGACCTCTAAGATCATTGAGTCCAACCGTCAACCCAACACCACCATGCCCACTAAACCATGTCCCTAAGTGCCTCATCTACTCGTCTTTTAAATACCTCCAGGGATGGGGACTCCACCACTTCCCTGGGCAGCCTCTTCCAATGTTTAACCACTCTTTCAGTAAAGAAATTTTTCCTCATGTCCAATCTAAACCTCCCCTGGCGCAACTTGAGGCCATTTCCTCTCGTCCTATCGCCAGTTACTTGGGAGAAGAGACCGACACCCACCTCGCTACAACCTCCTTTCAGGTAGTTGTAGAGAGCGATGAGGTCTCCCCTCAGCCTCCTTTTCTCCAGGCTAAACAACCCCAGTTCCCTCAGCCGCTCCTCATAAGACTTGTTCTCCAGACCCCTCACCAGCCTCGTTGCCCTTCTCTGGACATACTCCAGCACCTCGACGTCCTTGTAGTGAGGGGCCCAAAACTGAACACGGTAATTGAGGTGCGGCCTCACCAGGGCCGAGTACAGGGGCACGATCACTTCCCTCCTCCTGCTGGCCACACTATTGCTGATACAGGCCAGGATGCCAGAACATAGCATCCTGGCCGTGGCATACATTATACGGAACAATATAGTTTCTGAAATCTTGGTAATGTGAGAAAATGTCATGCTTCATGTACTTGGTGCTCATGTTCCAGTTGAACTAATACATTCACTTCAAAATTAGAATGCTTATTAAAATATGCATTTTTTTAGATTATTAGTTTAAGAATAAATCAAAGGTTTCACCTTCCAAACTTGTTGCAAATGTTTTTCCCTTCCTACAAATAAGACTTTTAAAACAGTTGTAATTGTAATTTCTGTTTTTCCTGTTTTATACCTACTGGTTTTATATATTTGTAGCAGTGGAAAAGTTTTATATATATATTATGTATATAATCAATTGCTCTTGTGTTCTTAATTCTCTAATATTTAAGGTTAGATATTTCAGGAAACGTTTACTTATTTTTATCATATGTTCATATGATGCTATTTTGGAATTGACACTTTATGTAAAGAAATATTTCATGTCAAGTATGAAGTTCATTCTCTTCCAGTTATGGAACAATTTTTTAAATCCTAGTCTTTAAGCTCCCAGTCTCTTGGACAACCAGTAGCACAGCCAGCGATGTCTCAGCCTGCAACTTTACAGCTCCAGTCTGGCATGTCCCAGGTATGGATTAAGTTGATTTATTGTTTATTATTTTTTAAACAGTCTTGTTCTGAATATAAGGATAATTTCTCTTTCAGAAATTGAGGTCTTGGGTGCCAAAGTCACCTTTAACATTATTCTCTTGAAATGAGCAAATTCCCCAATTTGACACTTTTCCTTTATTTTTTTCTTCCCGTTATTTGTGTGGATATAGTTTTCAGCCTTGGCTATTAGAAACATAGATAACACGACAAAATATTTTAGGATATTAATTTAAAAATCCATCTACTATGCTGTTAACTTTCTACACATACGCTTGTAACACAAGGCAACTTAGTGTATGAAAGAGTTTTGTGAAATAAGAACAGCGGTATCAGGTCCAACTGAAGATCTATGTCCTGTAGATAGGATATAAGTATCAAAAGGTTGTATTGTCTTGTAGCCCATAGCAGATGTCTAGGGAAGAATAGAAGTAGCAAACACCGTTCCTCTGTGGGCTCAGCCTCAACAGTTCATGACTGAGGGTATTCCCAATTTATTTGCATATGTTTTAGCTCTGGGTGAATTTTTTTGGTAAACTGGTACAATTCTCATTTTTAACCTGAGAGCGCTTTAACATCCGCAGTGCCATGTAAATTAGTAAGGCTTTTTACAGAGTCTTGGTGATTTGGACAGCAGTCAATTTCTTTTGCCACGGACTTTTTTTTTGGTTCACCAATTCTGATGCATCAATTAAATGTGAAATCAATTAAATGTGAGTTCTGTGACATTTTCATACTAATGAATTTGTCCTCATATTACGGTTATTAGCAGTTTAAAAAGCAGTGCTTGATTTCTTTGCTACTGTGGAGGAGTGTATTTACTGCTTGTATATAAAATGTCATTATTTTTGCTGAGCTTTTAATTTATTCATTGCACTACAGCCTGTGTTTCAGTTTTCAGCTCAATTAGGAGCTATGCAGCATCTAAAGGACCAGCTAGAGCAAAGAACACGCATGATAGAGGCAAATATTCATCGGCAGCAGGAAGAGTTGCGTAAGATTCAAGAGCAGCTTCAAATTGTCCACGGTCAAGGACTCCAGGTGAGTTAGTGTAACTCTTACAGGCTTGGTCTGTAGAGAATTTAGGCATCTAAAATGAGACTTGGGCACTTAATTCCACAAGGTGATCCTCCCTACCCCCTGTCAGCTGTCATCTGGACCTAATGTGCCTAAAATCCACAGCATCTGAAGCTACTGTTCTGAGGTACCTGCCATTTTGCTTCTGAATGTATCTGGAAGTGCCCCGGTGTATCTTTTCAGTGTTGAGCAGCTCAAGCCTAGCTTATGCCTAAATGTAAAAGGATGCAGTGGCTGTTACTTCTTGTATAGTTTTGCAGCCATTAGAATATTCATCCAGAATGTGCAAGATAAGCATTTATTTCCCCTTTTAGCTCAAGGGTGTCAAATTCATACCTTTAGTTTCTTAGGCTGTCCTAACTACCAGGCTGTGGTCCTCCTATACACCCTCCTGGTGAAGTGGTTCTACTTTGCAAGGTGTACTGAAATAGTTACTAACCCAGAAAGACAAGAAGTCTAGAGGATGCATTACGTAGTCTAGCGGCTGACTACCTGGTTTCTGTATTTTAACCAGTATATTTTTTTCTAATTTTGTCATTCTCTTTTCAGCAGCTGTCTTTGGAAGAAAAGAATGATCCTATTGGGTTTTTCTGGTTAAAAAAACCCAAACAAACAAAACAAACCCAAACCAAAACAAAAAACTAAAATACACCTTAAGGAAAGAATATAAATATTTTCAGTGTGAACTGTGAATAAAGAGTAGAAAAATTTACTTTCTGGAAGTATTGAGTATGTTGCTTACATTCCTGGAATGTGCCGTTTTCAGTGTTTTATTGTATCTAGTGTAAGCCTGCCAGCAGTAGACTGCCTTACAAATGCCTCAAAAGGAGAGATTCACAGCTCTCTTCCCATGCACTGTGGAGGGACCTTATTCAGGACTGTGGAAACTAGGGAAAAAATATCCAAGTGCTGCACATTCTACCTTATTATCCTGTCTCGTTGCAGTCTTGGGCCTAACTTGTTGTAAAGACTCAAATATTTTTGTGCTGAATTCAGTTTATTACAGTGATGTTGGAAAATTCAGTATAATAATTATGATTTCTTGATTGCCAAGGAAGATTACGTTCTTGGTGCTATGCCTGGATCTATTGATTCTGAGATTTTCTTCATTTGAATTAGTATCACTGCTGAAGATCCTACAAATGGAAATGTGATCTCAAATACATTTTGTCTTTAGGCAGTTGTAGACTACGTTACAGGTTAGTCTCTAAATAGTACTTTTTCTTTAAGAACAAATATTAAACAGTGTTTAGGGCTCTAGAAATCAGGATTCTCGTTCTTCTCAGTTAGAGTCGAGTCTCTGAATACTGACCCTATACGGGAGTTGGGCCTCTTGCTCTTGGTGGTTGCAATGCTGTTTCAGCACCTCTAATAACTAAGATGAAACTTTATCTTATATTGATTTAAAATAATTAAGTTTAGTTTCTCTAAAACTTCTTGAACAGATTTTTCTTAAAAGCTAACTTGTGGATTTTTTTTTTTAAGATGTTCTTGCAGCAATCAACTTCTGGACTCAACTTTGGTTCTGTGCAGCTTGCTTCTGGAAATTCTTCAAATGTTCAGCAGCTTACACCAATAAACATGCAAGGTCAAGTTGTTCAGACTAATCAGACTCAAAGTGGGATGAACGCAGGCCATATAAGTACTCCACACATGATACAACAACAGCCTTTGCAGAGTACTGCAACACAGGTAAAATTCTCATTGTTGATTTTGCTGGGTAGAATGTATACTCAAAACCACAGCTGAAACACAACAATAGCTTCCCTGACATCCCCCTACCAAATTTTTTTTGAACAACGTCCTTTGAATCATATTCATTTCATCATGTTCGAAGTTTTACAATTGAAATGCATTTCTGTTCTTGCTAATGCAATTTCAGCTCTTGTTTTTATTTTAAGACTTAGGCATGTAAATAATAACAAGTAGCTTTTTGGAAAGACCAGTATCAAGAAAACTTTTAGCTTGCCTTTTTTTGAATGGCTATGAATTGTCCGTTGACAGAACACATAACAAGAGATTTGTACTAGGTGTGCTTGAAACCCAGTGTCCAGACAGTGGTCTACAGCAAATACCTAGAAAAGCGTAGGAACAGGACAAGCATACATTAGGCTTCTGCAGTTGACTTTTCTACTCTTCAGTTTCAGTCAGATGCCATAGGTGTATTGCATCTGTAATGTAATAGCCTTTGATGGATTTTTCTTATATGAGTTTATCCAGTTTCTTTTGATTCCATGTAAACTTCTGAAATGCACAGTATCTCGTAGTGAGTTCTACAGCTTTACTTTCTGTGAAATATGATTATGTTTGTTTTTTAAACCTGCCACCCAGCTCATATACTGGGAAACATACTGAGCAGCTATTCACTTTTCATCTTCTCAGTCATACATGATTTCAGTCCTCTGTCACATGTATCTCCTGTTCTTCAAGCTGAACGCTTCTAATGGGTTTGACCGTTTTGTGTATGGAAGCTCTTTATACCTCTGATCTCTGTGGTCACCCTCCTCTGTACCTTTATCCAAATTCCATACTTTGTTTTTGAGATTTGTGAAGAGGCAGACTAGTGGTGGACAGTGTTATCATCTCAGCAGTAAGCTAGTTCCAAACTTTCAAGTAACAAATTGATTGACGTGATGTGCACGTTTTAGTCTGTCTGGCACAGAGATGCTGAAGGAGTGGAAAATAAGATTGTGAACAAACAGTATGCAAGTAGCTGAAAAATTGAGGAAAAAAATAACCTGAAGAGAAGAGGTTAGTCTAATAGATTTTCAGATGCCTGAGGGTCAGCCCCACCTCCAAATCCTCAGCTGGTAGAAATACCTGTCGACTTTAAATTAAGAATTCATTTGTAATAGAAAAACATTGGCAGTTGTGAAGTGTGGCCAATAACAATGAGGAGGACAGCTGTAGTACCTGGCTATTTTCAAATTACTATCTCAAAAAATACTTTTTCTTTTCAGCATAATCAACAAAATGTACTTAGTGGACACAATCAACAGTCTTCTCTTGCCAGTCAGTCACAGAACACAGTCTCGGCACCTTTGTATAACACTATGGTGATTTCTCAGCCAACAACAGGAAATGTGGTCCAGGTTCCTTCTAGCTTACCACAGAACAATAACCAGAATGCTGCTGCAGTAACCACTTTTACACAGGATAGACAAATCAGGTAAATCTTCAAGACCAATATTCAGATGACTTGCTATAATGATATGCTTGCATACCTACATCATATACAAAAGGAACTAAAGTAGTATTAAAAATCACATGATTTATTATTTTAACTATATATGGATACAACTGCTAAGCTAAACCTTGCCCAAAATAACATGTTCGCAGGCTTATCAAAACCCATGTTGTTATAGCAAAGTATGAACCTGACAAATCTGCATTTCTCAAGTGCACGTGATGCTTGACTTTTTTTTTCCTCAAGGGACTCCAAATGTCTTTTTCCATTAACAGATTTTCTCAAGGTCAGCAACTTGTAACAAAACTTGTCACGGCCCCAGTAGCATGTGGAGCGGTAATGGTACCAAGTACTATGTTTATGGGACAGGTGGTGACAGCTTATCCCACTTTTGCTGCCCAACAGCAGCAGCCACAGACTTTGTCAATAACGCAACAGCAGCAGCAGCAGCAGCAAAATCAGCAAGACCATCAGCAGCAGCTCACCACAGTTCAGCAACCAGCTCAGCCACAGCTGACCCAGCAGCCCCAACAGTTCCTACAGGTAACGCAGCATTCTCTACAGATTTTTCGAAGTCCTGACACTTTCAGCATTGCTGGCTTATCCTAGGGGTGCTTTATCTGAAAACAGAGTGCTTAAAATAGTAACCTATGAACAAGCCTGATGCATGAGATAAGTTTATTCCATAGACGTTCTCTAAAGTCTCACTACTTAAAGGAGAGGTGGTCTTTCCTGCAATTTCACTCTATGCTTGTTCCTATTTTATATCTTCTTCCCTTTGAATTGCTGCTCTTGATTGAGCATGGGATGAAGAAACAGACGTTTTCCTTTAAAACAGCTTGTGTTTTCTTTGCATTCACGTATTAATGCAAGAAGGTATGAGAGATGATCTCAAACAGAATTGGTTGGTTTGGAAAGCAGCATGCAGCCCAAAGCAAGACATGGCCCCATAACATGGGGCATGAACATCTGTCTAGGCTACAGGGGAGGCTGAGCAGCAAGTAACCTTGTAAGCAGAGAGTAGAGAAGAACTTTGGTTTAGAGGAGAAAGAAGAGAGATTGGATCAAAAGAGAAGGAAGGCAAAACCCAAGGAGTTTAGAGACAGGAAACGCCTACAAAAAGAAAAGAACCAGAGGGTAGAAAGAATTGATGGGGAAATCTGTTGCCATTTATTGATTCCAGTTAATCACTGGCACATAGCTCACCCAGCAGATGATTTTGGTGAGGGAGATGCAGTGGTAGCTAGAACACTAGAGAGGAAGGGCCTCCAAGGAGGCGTGGGTTAAAAAATCGTAATTTGGCCTCTGATGTTGCCTTCTCCAAAGAAAGATAAAGTCCATGTAACTGTCACTGTCAGTTTGTGCACATTCTTAACATTCTTTAACTACTCTGGGAATGTCAATTTTTTTTTTTACTCTTTAAGAGTATACATAATTAAAAATCCTTATTTTGCAAGTATTTCTTCTTACTATGTGTGGTCTCCCATTTGCACTAAATGAGGGATCCTGTGCATAGGTGGAATATATACAAATGCCGTAAGTAATTGGAGGCTTAACCTACATTTATATGTGCAAGGAATGGTTACGGTTCTGTTTAGGGCTGAGTAAAGTTTTCTTTCACTAGGTCATTGATAGAAAATACTGACTTGTTGAAAAAATCTTTCATGGAAACATACCAATTTCAGTCATGCATCAGGCAAAGGCTTTTCAGCTGCAAGCTGGCTCTCAAAAAGAGAGCTGAAGAATACCTAGTGATTTGAATTTCAGCACTCATTTATGTAGTGGGAGAGTCTTGAACTGAATCAAACTAGAGTGCAGATTTGAATGTGTTCTCTGACAACTCAGATAAATACTGGAACAACAATGCTGCTTAGCAGGTTGGTGGTATCTGTAGCTGTTTCTAAATTAAAAATTTTGTACAATTTTGATTTCATTCTGGTGAAAAACAGAAGATTTGTGAAAGATGAAGATCTCCAAAGGCCTGTTCCTGTCCTAGAATTTCTTTCTAGGCAAAAGTTTAGTATTTTTAATACAAACTATTAAAGTGCTAGAATTTGAAGTGAAGCAAATGCTCTTTAAAAATGGAGAAAAGGAACAGTGCTTTTCCTGCCTCTGCTCACTGGGGCAGATCACAGCCTGATTCTGTGGGTGCAGCCCACGAGGTAGTTCGCTTCCTGCTGCAGAACGTGTTTCTGGATTGAGACGTCCAAGTGCATTTGTACCCATCCTTCATTGCTTTTCTTCAGTAACCACCATCTTTTGGTTCTAAGAAAATGAATACTAAAACTAAGTACTGTTTCCAATAGTAATTAATCCCCTTCCAAGGGGATGTTTGGGTCTGCAAATGCGGCAGTTTCTTTGACTGTTCGTTTTGGCTGTGGGGGATACATGTGATCTGTGCCAGGTCATGCACTGTTTTTTCATTTGATTGCAATGACAGCCACCTGCACTTGTTCAAATAGATTCCTTAAGCCCTGTTATGCTCTTGTGGTTTGAAATGGTGACAAATTGCCATGTGTTCCTACCCATTGTCACGGGAAATTACGAAGACCAGTTACAGCTGCTTTATTAATTGGTCAGATGCGCTAATTAACTTTATTAATATGAACTAATCTTTGCATTGTCTGCTCAGCCTAAATGACCAAATCAGAAGTTTATTTTGATTGAACCCTTGTGAAAAGTTAAAAAGCAGCTAGGCCTGTGTTTCTCAGTGCAGCAGGAAAAATAATCTTTCCCTATTTGCATGTTTTAGACATCCAGGTTACTTCATGGAAATCAGTCAGCTCAGCTTATCCTCTCTGCTGCTTTCCCACTACAACAAAGCACTTTTACTCAGTCCCACCACCAGCAGCATCAGTCGCAGCAGCAGCAGCAGCAACTGTCGCGACACAGAACTGACAAGATGACTGATCCTTCCAAAGTTCAGCCACAATAGTGTGGGGCTCTGCCTCTTTTTGAAGCAAACCACCAGGAGGGGGCTGCTCCACAAACGGTTGCACTGAGGCTACAGAGGTAGCAGTACGAAGGCTTTCTAACACCGTGGTGTTGAGACCTACTTCTAACTTCTGGAATCTGTTAAGAAAAGCCAGAAGACGACGATGGGGACACGGCCAACTTTGATAGTTGCCCCAGTTTCTGTGTTCTAAAGGATTTGCTGCCATGTGTTAATTTGTCCAGGTGAAATCTCAACATGTGACTGAAATGAGAGGGATGCTGAAAATATTGGTATTTTTATCAATCCTGTACATTTTTAAAGTATTAAAATGGACATGGAGCAATTGTTTGAATTAGCAGAAAAAAATGCCAGGAATATAGTCCAAAAACCATCTAATTTTTTTCAGATGATTATGGGACAGTAAATATTTTGAAAATGTTGTGTGAAATCCAGTTCTCTGTTGTACAGATGCTGTAAAATATTGTGTATATGTCTGCATAAAAGAAGAAAGAGCAAAATATTTTATATGATGCATGAAAATGTAACCTGTTATTTGTAGGTTTGAATATGTTTCCCTAAATTCTCACACCATACTCAGACTAATGTTTTCCTCTGTTCTACCCTTTTGTTTACAACATGATGCATCATTATTTTCACCCTAAATGTGGGCACAAGTCTCCTGTTTGTGCTTTGTCTGTGATGTCAGGGTTTGTTCGGTGAGGTATAGTGTGTTGGTTAGTTGACTTCTCGAGGTTAAATTATTGATTAAGCTGTTTGAACTGGTGATCATGCATCAGGGTTCAGGACATTCAGATTCATGAATATCATCCATCATTTCATAATTAATTCATCATTTTATTTGAAAAATAGGAATTTGCACTGCTTTCTCGCGGATGGTTTGGAATTTTATTCCCCAAAGCTATCTTTTGATATAGTTCATAGTTGGAAATATTTATGTAAAAGGTTTAAAAAAAAATGACAGTAATTTTCAAGAATGTTTCAGTTATAGGAGTAATTTGCACAAAAATATATTTACATTTAATAACCTTTTGGGCACTTTTTAACCACTTTCTCTGTGGTGAGAATTGTAACTTGTTAAAATATGTTGGAATCTTTTTATTCTCCTTCAAAAATTAGTCAGAACTAATTCAGGGTCATTTTAACAACAACAACAAAACCCATAGTGCCTTGATTTTAATTCAGGTGATAATGTTAAACATCTTGAATTACAACGTCTTGAATCTGTAACCATTTTCAATTTTGAAGTCTTAGTACATTGTCAACCAAACTTGTGTATCTACTTCATAGCTATTTCTGTATTGTGTTGATTTTAATAATGGTCTGAGTTGAGAACATGAGCATTTTTGAGTGGTAGTCCCCCTCAAACACTAGCCAGAAACAGAAGAGTCTCTAAAATCTCAGACCTTGGAGGTAATAACTCTTAACAGATCAAAAAATCTAGAAGTACACATTTCTCCTTTTGCAGGAGGAGGAATAGTAAGCTGATTTTGTTTTGGTTTTTCTTGTAATCATTTTTGTAGCGTTAAAAGTGTGTGTTGGGGGAGATCATGACTGCATTTAACACTACCAGGCTATTGATTTAAGAGATATCACTGAACTAAGACTTCAGAAGGCAACTTCACTTTATAAAGAAAATAAAAAGTTCCAACAGATACGATGTGCTATTTTAAGTAAATGTTCAGTAGGTTTTTATGGTACTAGTTTGTGGAAACCAGAACTTCAAAGGGAAATGAATCAATGCTGATAGATCTGATAATTAAAAACAAAACCAGTAAAGGCAGTTAAAATTAGTACTAGGGAGAGAAAGCTGGATTAATCTTGAATACTGAGGAGGAGTTGAATGAATGTAACCAAACGGTGATGGACTGTTTTGTACTATGAAACAGTTTGATTGTATTACTGGATGAACCAAACCCGCAGGAAGGTAATACCAGTTTAGCCAAGCATTTGATACAGTTGGTTGCGTTTTGAGGCTAGCCTTTGCCTCTGCACGTGTCCCACCGTTAGATCTTTGTTATTCCCCAGTTATAAAGCAAGAGTTTGGCACCAAAAAGCACAGTAGCGAACAAGGAAGGAGAGTGTGAGAAACACAGTACCAAAGAGAATCAGATTGTTTTCTGCTCCAAGAAGCCTCTTGCAACCTGGAGCAAGGAACAGATGCCAATACCAAACATAGCAAGGAACACTTCCCCTTCCTTAAAGGGATTTCTGGCATTCTCTGGGCTGGAATAATTGTCAGAAACCTGTTTCTGTACAGTTCTATGTAAAGAAATCCTGCCTTGCTCTTCTATCCCTACCACGCTGTTCCACCTGTTTCTAAATTAAGCTGCGTTGACTAGAGGTCTGTGCTATCAGTACTTTTGCTTAATGGAAAATAGGTTAGATGATAGATAAAAAAAAAAATTAACCAATTACAATGATAATATAGCACTAAAAAAAGAGAAGTGGGAGAGCTTTAATAGTGCTGTTAGAACTATTGAATAGTGGTAAAATAGGTTTATTAAGCTATTACACTGAGAATTACAGAAAATAGAGATACCAGCCAGACAGTTAATGATGCAGCTTTTTATATAAAGCTTCATTCAAACTTCTCTTCCCATTTCCCCCTTCCCAAATACTCTGGTGTGCTGCTATAGGTCTGTCAGTAAAAAGGCTAAACTAGGTGAGAGAGAAATTCGATGGTGACAATAGCATGGCTGCTGAAGGAGAACTATAGAAATGTACGCTTTGATCAAGAAGCTTTTTGTAACCTCAGAGAGAGGCCATTCAATTACAGAGCTACCAGCTAGTAGAGAAAGTATAGGGGATGGGGAAATTCAAAGAAACTGGAAAAATACAGCACGCATTTGAAAAATTCTTGCCACGAATCAGGCAAACTTTCTACAAAAGCGATACGTAGAACTTGGTCCAGATTCTGTGCAAGGATGCAGATGCTTTGTTTCACAGCTAATGACTAAAAAGCGTATCTTTAAAGGGTCTGCAGCTTCCCCTGTTGCTGACTCAATTGCTGAACTGTCCTTGATTTTTAGTGGGAAGAGGACCAGGCTATCGCCTCTTTCTTAACCAGCCTTTTGCTTCTGCCCGACTCGTTTACTACAGTCATAGACTTATTTGCAACATCCTAATAAACAGCACGATGATGAATGCTGTGATGCTGCAGGTTCTGGAGCGTAAGCGTTACAGAATGAGTCTGACAGAAGGGAAGGAGCCTGTTAGGGAGAGGATTGTATTTAAGAAGAAATGGGCTGGTGATACATAATGGAGTGAAAAAGACAGCATAGTTGCATGGCGTTTAGGAGACAGACATTGTTTGCCTGCGATGGGTGAGGATTTGAAGAAAAGCTTCTAGGATAACTTCAGAGAAAAAGAATATAGCTATTTTTATATTATATTTAATATATATTATATTTGTATATAAATATGAAAGGATTCTAGTAGGAGCTCTCCATATGCCTTCCATTTCATCTAGAAGGTTTACCTTCTGCACTACGGTTCCAGTATGTCGCCACCTTCTGTGGGCAGCTTGCCTACTGCCAAACACCAAAATTAGTAACCCGGTATCCTTACGAGAGATGATAGGTTTCATTTCAGCTTTATGTAAAAATGAATAAAATAAAGCTATATCAGGCAGTTTTTCACAGAAAAAGAAATTCTTTTAAGACTCAAATAGCACTTTCTCTTTTTTTTTTATTTTTGAGTAATAACAAGCACTTTACTGAAAAGACTATTTGAAAAACAATTTCTTTAGTCAGTGAAACTGTTAAAAAGGGGGGGCATCGAGGAATAACATGCATAAAACTGTCAAGAGAGGCATTTCTGGGAAATGTTTCTTTAATATGGCGATCCTTTGAGGCTCAAAGTGCGAGATTAAAAAGGCTTCTAAAACCAGTTGGCTTTGTGTTTTATACGGCCAGGGGGAGGGATTAGTGATGATAGCTTCCTTGGAAGGAGACTTTTTAAGTTGCACAGTTGCCTATGAGAGAGGATCATCCAGAGGCTCCTTTGCCTGCTCAGTAATTCTAAGTGTCCCTTAGGATTATAGTTTGTGTGAAAATGTTCTGAAGGTTTAAAGATGTGGCCTTTTTCAGATGTTGAAGTCGATTCAAGAACCATTTATATTTTCAGAGGTTTAACCCAGGTATTGTTATGAGTGTTTTAAATGTCGTGGCATCCGGAGATGTCAAACATGTCAGATTCATAAGTTTCTCTATTTGAAATCATTATTAAAATTAGACGTACAGTCAGAGGGCTGGAAAATGGTTATTTTGATTAAAAGGGAAAAGAGACTAGTTTTAATAATTAACCTTTTATTTTTTTACTTATCCCTGGTGGAAAAAAGTTGAAGAGAATTAAATGAATTTGGATTTAAAAAGGCGTATTTAAACAAATCGTAGTAGATGAGACAACTGTGAGAGAACATTTGAAACTGTCTTGGTTGTCCATGAGACTGGATGGTTGCTTTTTCACTATCATGATTTTTAACACTACATTCCTTGTCTTTTTTTTTTTTTTTAAACAGGTGATTTTAAGCTCTGCTATGCTTCATGCTATGTCATCTGCATGAATTTTGCCAGCATGATATGCTATATTCAAAGAAATTGTACCTAAATAAAAAGGAGGGGGGAAAAAAACACAACACAAAACAAAACACTGTGTCTGAACAAAATACTGTATGGCCTAATATGGAGACCCCAGCTGAGACTGACAGATGCTGCATTAATAGACAATCAATGGGTAATTATTTATGAAACACTTCTGGGAATGGTCTTAAAGATGTTACTGCTTTGAAAGCAGTTGGCAAGTTGTCTTTTTTTAACAAGAAAGGTAAAAATTATTTATTTTCAAATATATCAGATTGAATTTTGAGTTTTTAAGCAGTGTTGATTTCACAGTGTCTTGGGTTCCAGTTTTGTTTTGTATTTTTTTAACTGGCATTAGATTTGTATACATAAAAGAAAACAAACAGAAAAACCCTAGTGCCGCTCATATTGACGTCAGGAAATGTAGATACAGTTCCCTGGTGTTCATGTGACCATTACTAACTGTCAATTTTTTAACTGAATAAATGTAACTCATTTAAAATTTCACTTTTTGTAGCTTCTAAGGTTCTAGACTTTTTTTTTCCTGAGTTGCTCGATGTCAGTTTTATCCAAGTTTCACAGTGAAGCGCTCTCTTACCCTTCCCACGACTGTAACAAAGGCACTCTCTCTCCCCCACCCCCAGAACCATCTTTTGAGAAGCTGCTTGATGCTGACTTTATCTTCCCCCCCCCGCCCAGACAAATGATTTGTGAGACTTAGTAAAAATGCATACTGTATTTTTTTTTCTTGTCTTCTCTCTGTGTATCTATAAATTGATGCCCCACTCTAAAGGCTAGAGACCTTTGATTTGTGTATTTACATTACTGCCTTGGAATTTACTCACGCAGCACTTGTTTGAATGTGCACAACTTAAAACTACTTTTGTATCTTCATGCGTACAGTCCCTGTCCTCTCCAGATGATGGAGCAGCACTGCAGAGCCTACGCGTGTGTGCGGGAGGCTTTATCAAGCATAGCCCTCCCCTCACTTTCTGGCATGGCCAAAACACCCTCCTTTAATTCTTTCAACTCCCCTCCCTGGGTATTCCCACTGCTGGTGAATTGTCAAATACTTTTAAAGGAATAGAGATGATCTGAAACGTCGGCTACGCCACTGGAAAAGGCAGGAGAGACTTGCATTTAGCTGAGAGCACAACTCGTTAGCGCATTGCTTTGAAGAGCTTGTGATAATGTGTAACCTGCCAGGCTGGTCTAATCCTTTCTCCCTCATCCTTTTGCACTGATCAAAGTGTGAACGTCAATAATAAGCATTTAATAATTTGAAATTAATTAAATGCTCAAGGAAAGGTGGGAGGGAAGGAAATCCTGTGGTTGAAGCTGAATGCCTGGAGACAATGATAAATATGCTTAGCCATTTTTACAGTCTGCAGTCCTTTTCTTTCTGTAATATCACACTAGATATTATGTGTGATATGTGATATATGTGAAGATACTGATCTTTTGCCTTCAGGAATTAAATAATACTTGTGCAAGTTGTATCTGCCTTCTAGATGCCATAAACTCCCTGTGCCCCAGGAGTCGAAACAGAATTAGCTATAGAAATGCTGTAGTTAAAAACTGTCAACGCCCACCAGCGATAAGGCCGATAGCATGTAGCAAGCAAGATTATCAGTTTTCTTAAAATTGAACTTTGGAAATATCAATATATTTTTCCATGAACTTATCAAGAAGAAGAGCTGTAATTATAACTGCTGCCACACCTGAAGCAATGCTGTTCAATGGCGTTTTGCTGTCGTGCAAACTTAGAAACAAAAACCACACTTACACGAGAATGCAACTGTTAAGTACTTGTAAAGATTAGCAATCCAAAGGTTAGTTGCACTTCTGAGTCTCGGGCATTAGTGATACAAGTTCCAGAAGTTTTCAGCTGTTCGAGGGTAACACATAACAAGAACAAAAATTTCCATGGTCTTACGAGCATTCTTTGCAGCACACGGTCTCTATCACTGTCAGACCCTTTGGCAACTATATTTTCACTTGGGAAGTACAGCTAAATAATCCAGAAGAAATACACATCTGTACTACATGGCACATACAGATGGAAAATGTTACGGGTTAAATGTAACCTGTATCTGCATTAGCAAAAGCCTGTGGCTGTAACTTGCCAAGGGTGCTGACTTCAGGGGCTGTACGAGGTCACCTATGGAAACATGCCATGTCAGTATGGCAAGTGCCATTACATCGTTATTTCCACGTCTCTGGAAATTAAGGACAACTCGGGTTATATTAGGATGAAACTGCCCGATTCTCTTAATTCAAGATCAGAGATTTTATTTTTTTTTTTTAAATATACAAAAATCTGAGGCTCAACCACCAACCCCTTTCTAGAAATGTGTTGTAAAACACATGAATACAGTGTAAAAAAACCCGTGAATACGGTGGCAGCATTCCAGCTGCTGTGCAGCCTGCCCCAAGCAGGAGGTGCAGCTGAGGCGCAGGGAAGCCTGTACAGCAGCAGGCTGCCTCGTACAGCACTGGGTGAATAGAGCTGCTCATTAACTTTTGGATTTCCAGACTTAGTATCTGACTATTCTACCTCAAAACAGCAAGCCCAAGCACCAGCCCAGCATATGCATACCTGGTTGCATTGCCCTAGGAGGAACAGGCTTGCTTGTGAACCGGACCTGTGCTTTGGTTCAATAGGTTTCCTTTGAAAAACTTTGTCCTGGCAGGGCAGAAATTACAAGTTTACCTTAATTTTGCTTATTGCACTTTGCCACGTACGATGTAGTGAGACAGGCTTTGCCTAAGGATTGGTAATAGGCACCTTCAAAAAACAACAAGCACAAGCTCTTTCTCATTTTAAACATCTCAGTTGATGCGAGGTTTTTTTTCCATCCCAGTAGGACCGTCATCGTCTCCACTTTGTTTCTGTTGCTCAAGCCTGGAAATGAGTAGTTCCAGGTGATGCGCACTTTTAAACCGCTCTTGTGTGCGCATGCAGAGATGCACATTCCTGCGTGAGACACTGCTTTGGAGGTTCCTTCGGCAGCAACAGTGAAATCGGCTGCAGCTGCTAATGCATCTCACCCCAGCAGGGAGAGCTGCAAGACGGATGGGAAACCCGTGGTGGACAGTTGCCCGTCGATCTCCCATGTTGCAGGCGCAACGATTTGCAGAGCTCTCCCTTCAACACCTGCTCGCTGCATTCCACGTTCTCCAGCTACAAAAGAACAAGAAACTGCACAGGACTGTGACAATTAAAACTTCAGCTACTTACCTTAAGTGTTTCTTTCATATTCTAAAATGCAAGGCAACCCCCAAACTTACCTCCATTTAAGAGGGAAAGAGCACTAGTATTTAAACTTTTTCTATACTTTGTTCCTGAAAAAGCTGGGCCTTGGCTGGCTAATACACCAACCAGCTCCTTCCCCAAACGTACCACCATCTAGGAAGTAGCTACACGTAATACCTCAGGACAGAAGCATTTATAAAGGACAGGTTTCCCCACCAGTACGGCCTCAAGCCTGCTCTGCCATCCTGAAACCTTGAGATTTTGCAATTCCCAGCCCTGCAAATGCTCCTCCTACCTACCTGAGAGCAGCTCAAACACTGCCGCTACAGGTGTGGTTGTATTTCTTCCCCATGAGCAAGCTGATGTGGCCAAAAGCACTAAACCACTCTCCCCAGGCACTTGGCTACAATTTCATAGCTTGAGCATCTCTACAACATCACATCTTCCCCCCTCTCCCCACCCCCAAATCTGGTCATCCGCATACTCTGCTCAGCCTTGGTGCTTTAATGCACAGGCTTAATGCTCCTGCAAGTTGGTAAATAACTCGTCAGGACAGTATCTCGGAAGAGAGGAAGAGAGTGCTACAGCTAGCTGCTGAAAAGACAAAGAATCCATTCCCTTATGCCCAGCCCTGCTGTTAAAACGCATTTCAGCTCATTTGAGGATCTTGAAGTTAGATAAAGGTGCAACCCACGAGCCTGCTGAACGGCATAGCACGTTCAATCAGAAAGACATGCCCCATGGTTCCCACTTTATCTCTCGGCATAAGGAGAAGTAGAAAGACAGAGTTTCTTTTACTGAGAGATCACTAACTTCCACTTTGGGCACAGGGTGGGGAAAGGAGGGGCAGGGAATGAATTATTGACACTTGAGATGCTGATGCGTGTGAGCAAAACACTAGCTTTCAGCTCCCCACCCTCTGAATTCAGAGGGCATCACAAGTCACTGCACCATCGGTCCAGATCTCCTCACGTTCTGCCTTCAACATCTCCTGCCCTGGGTGGTTTAGCCCAGGGGCCAGTGACCCAGCTCACGTATCCTCCCGGAATGTGCTTTAGCCCTAGCAAGCAGATTTACTTCACCCTACCAACAACAACTCTTCAGTTAACACCCGCTACTTAAGGAAAGCGTAGGCAAAGGAAAGGCTTTAACAAAATCTCAAGTTTTTGATGCAGACTCACCCCAAAGGGTAAGCTACGTATAGCTAGCTAGCTAGATATATGTATGCACACACACACTCCTTAAGATATTACCTGTACATCAAGTATCCAGGTATTTCGAGACAGAACAGCCACACACCTCTCTGATGGCAACGCGCTAGAAATAGAAGAAAGAAGTACAACGGAAGCTGCCAAAATGCCAACCCCTGAACCAGCCACCAGGCAAGAGATGGCCGGGGCGCAAGTGCTTTGAGACACCGTGGCAGGACACCATTCGTGCTAGAGACAGCGCAGCAGACAGTGCTGCTAAAAATAGGTCAGCGGAGTCCTCCATCACCTTCAACAGGCTTCGGCTACATCCCAACTATTCTTTAAATTGTGAAAAATGCCAACAAGCACTTCACAACATTGTCACTGTAATTAGCAGCAACTACTAAAGCACCTTTCAAAGCTTTTACTAAGATTTCATGAGCCATCTCATTTTACAATAGATTTCCAAGATAAGTCAATGTTTGTGCTTTTTAAAAAAAAAAAAAAGTAAGACCACTGTTCAAACTAACTCCTACCTGCCTAGCTAGCATTAGAGAGCAGCCAAATACATTGCTATGACTGGTCAAAAGCAGTACTTGCATCACGTGTAAGTTTGTAACAGTAAAATGCAAGTGTGGAAGTTGCAGAGATTTGTTCTGCAACTTCACACTTACCTCTATAAACAACACATTAAATAGATTCATTTTTCTGTTGATCCTAATCGTTTTCATATTGAAACAGCTTTAAGCAGCACATATAAAGTTTGGAAAGCTTTGACATTAGAGAACGGCCAACCGGTTTGGCTTTTTTGATTCTGAGCAAGAATTTTCAGCAGGATGAACCGCGGTACCAGTTACCTTACACAGGACACATCTGTATGAACCGTACTGTAGCCCAGCAGCACCACTTCTGATTAATACAACAAGCAGTTGTCCGCTGAACAGTTAAAAGTTTAGGCTCTTCCCTATTTTGGGTTCCCTGTTCCTGCCCTGTTTTAACATGACCTCTGCTACAAATCCCCTCCACACAGGAGCTGAAACACACCACAGAGAGCATGTATTTCCAGGCTGTGGGAAAGAAAAAGCTGCAGGTTTTGGCTACAGGGTTTGGTTCAACAGAGAAAAACCAAACCCAAACCACCACACCACCAAACCAACGCAGTGCCTCACCTAGTAATTAGCGTTCATGCTGCCAGGGGCACCCTTCCTTCAGGCCAAGACATGAACATTTAGACCTGGAGCCTGAAACTGCAGCCTGTTTTCATACCAGCGGGCATGACAGGCATTGCGCTGCTGCCATCTTCAGAGTTTGAGAAATGTGGCATTAAGGGGTTTTCTGGGCAGAGAAACCTAAAAGAAGGATTAGGGACTGCTCCGTTTGTGAGCTACAAATGGACTGGTCAAATTTGTAATGCTCCGTATTGGCTTTAGCTTCAGTAAGGCAGATTCATAACACTAGAAACCGCATCTTCTATTTTACAGGACTGCTACTGAGTAGATCTTAGTGGGTTATTTAAGCCATTGGCTCAGAATCCAAATCACTGAAGAGCAGAGGAAGCCATGTATTTCAGCAACCCACATATCCTCAGTGGTCAACATTTTCAAAGTTTTTATAACTGGCATTTACAACAGTATCCAACATAAATTCAGTAAACTTTCCTCACCTTAAGTACATAATCGCTAGGTAAACCTTTGTGGCAGGAATTATGGGAACCATCAAAAACAATACTGAAAATAACTCAAATGGAGACACTATATTTTATTAATACTCTTCCAGATTACATTTCTATTCCTAAAAAGCAAAAATAGGAACACATCTAAATCTAAGAATTCCATTACTGTTCAATCCCGGGAACGGAACATTGTTAAGTTGGACCACTTTATTACTTTCCATATACTTTAATATTTCAAAATTTAAAAAAAAAAAAAGAGTCAAATAATACTTGCTCCAGACAGACTGCATATTGAACATGGTAGGTTGTTAATCACCACACATCAATTTCCTGATAAAAATCCCTGATTAAGAAGTCTTCCCTCTAAATTAAATTTATAAAACTCTGTCGGTGGCTCAGCCACTCAATGGCATAGGAACTGCTCCCAGGTTTCTTGTTGCTTAGGTTATCCAGCCTCGGGTGCACCCTGGAACCGAAGTCCTTGGAGGTGGGAGCCAGCAGTTTTCTCCTTAACGCCGTCTGTTGAGCAATATGGAACAAGACACAGTCTGCTTCAGGAAGCCTTAAGAATCAGCTCTTGAAGAAACAGGCACGGTGGCCATGTGTAACAGAGGAAGAAAAGAGGAAGCCTCAATACTTATGAGAGTAGATCCCTCAAAACTTAGCTGAGCCAGGTCCAGCAAGCAAGAAACCCACGCAAATCCCACCAAGGGAGCAGGCACCACAGAATAAACAAACCAGACAACAAGCAGATCTCCGCTGCGGAAGCTGTCCATGAATCATATGCTATAAAAAGTTCAGTGTCTCATCTTCAGTGCTTGTTTAACTGTAATTCTGTACATTATATACAAAAGTGCACAAGGATAGCTGCTCGATGCTTCCAATCCTTGCTCTTCTGCAGTGACGAAAAATTTTAAAAACCAGAGTCTGGACTTATAAATAGTGCAGAAAATGCAAACGCTAAGAAGACAATGCCTCCTATGATTGTCACTGAAAAGAAAAAGCAAACCAAAAAGAAATCAGATACTGAAAGTTAAATATCTTCCATGACACATTACAATTTTTTTTTTAAATGTCTGATTCCCAAATAATCTTACTTTAAAATCTATGCTGCCAACAGTGGATGTTGTTTCTAGCTCAGTGTCAGGATGCCCATATACCATCCCATTGCCTACCTGCATCTGCAGGAATATATTCTGGTCCTTGGAAGGAAGCTTTGTTTTACTCTTATTACTTTAGCTAGTATAAAACCAAGGTTGACACCTGCTGTTGAATGTTTGGCTGTATGGGGGAAAATAAGATACAATATTCTCATGCTGGAGCAAGCATCAGTTAAGGGTGGCACACTAATTAGCATTTTTTTGCACAGTTCAGGTAACTATATTGAAAGACACAGTATCAAGAACATTAACTGCTTGCAATGGCCACAGTCTGCTGGAGGCTGGGACAGTATTCCAGGAAAGCACCACTGTATTTGGACCGTTCTCCTACTCTTCTCTAAATAAGCTAAGGAGCTAGAGAGATCTTTGGTCTAACCTAAAAAAGCTATTCCTGTGGTAAGTGAATACTGACAGTTTCAACTGACAGTTGAAACAAGCTGAAAACTAATCTAAGAAAAAAAAGCCCAACCCAGTGTAACCTTACGGGTACTTCCTGTTACAGATGGCAGGTATGACAAAAAACCCCAAACCATTTATGCCACACAGAGTAGCTTTTAAAGCTTTTATATAACGACATAAGTTGCAAGTATGAAGTTCTCTTGCCCACCTGAAGGTCTGCACTCAGTATTACGACAGAATTTCTATCACCCACTGTTGAACAATACATACCGACTATTCAAAACACTGTATTTCCTTCCTCTGGTCTCCTACAAGCTAGCTAATAGTGAAGCAAAGTGTGCTTCACCTGTGTCCATCTTTAAACCTGGAGCTACAATACCCATTTTGATTCCTTAAAATCAGTCAGTAAACCATTAAGTTCAATTAAGGCCAGACCCCTTGGAAGCAGCCCGCGCAGGGTGGTGGCACGCGCTCGGACTCTGCCTGGCAGGAGGGCCATGCAGCCCTGGGAACAGCCCAGGGTCACCCCCCCACGAGGGGAGCTGACTATGGGGCGGGGGGAGGTGGGACGGAAGACAAGACAAAAAAAAAAAACCCAAACAAACAAGCCCACAAACAAACGTTTTTGCGTTTTCCATAAGTTTTGAGAAACACTGTTCCCAAGCATGTAGTCATTTACACCATAGACGTTACCAGCATTAACGCCTTTTTTTGGATGGAGTGAGTTTTCACTTACCGGTCCTAACAGAAATTTTTTGTGCAATCATTCTCCCTCCAATAACTGCTAAACCAGTGCATAGGCAATGTCCCACTGTTCCTCCTACCGCCACACCGTAGGGGTCCTGTGGGAAAAAAAAAACCAGAAGAGAAGCATCAGCACGGCTGAAAACCCACTCGTCCTACGGCAACCTCCTGCCATGAAGGAGCAATGCCTTGATTCCTCGGTCGCACACTGTCAAGCATGGAAGATACTCTCTGGTGTTTGCTCTGCTATCCATCACTGCCTTAAAGGCCAGTAACAGTGTGCATCAGCTAGCGAGACAGACTTAAATCTAAATCTGACTAATATAGGAGCATATGGCATGTTTCAACCAAGAAGCATCTTCAAGTCGTTAAATATAGATCCAGAAATCACTCTGCTGTACTTAAACAATTAAACAACCTCTAGAGGGAAGGCGGCAGCTGTTGAGAAACACAATATGCATCAGCTGGAAGAACACCAACCTAATTATAAAGAAAGAGAAAAATAAATCCATGAACTGCAAATGAAAGCTTTCAGCAGCTAAAACAGACTCCTTTGTCCAGCTTCACAAGCTTGTGCTCTACACTCTCCCCCCCAATCATCCAAAGAGGAAAGTATAAAAGAATGTAAGTCCAGAGGATAATAAATTGTTTTCAAAGTTTACTGTCAATGACAGCTTTCACATCACTGCATAACAAACAGCTACTCAATACGTGAACAAGTCTGCTACGTGAAGGAGTTTCTCAGATCTACTTACAAATTACACAGTTAAGGGCAGCATATGTATTGAACAGCTCAAAAACAGAAGACTTCAGCATTTGAAACAGAAATCAATCTTTTAATGACTGATAAAGAAGGCAAGGTAGGAGCATGACTTTCTGCTATGCAAAGATAAATGACGGAAAGTGGACTTGAGTCCCCTCCACATCTCTAAGTGAGACTTTTAGCTCCAAGAGGAAAAAAAGCTGCTGCCTTCACATGAGGAATGCATGAAATCTCTAACAGGCAAACAGCAAAACTATCTAGGAAATGATACAGTACGAAGAAAACAGACAACATCGACTGGCCAAGAGAACCAAAACCACATGCCAGTGAGAAAAGGTGGCGAGCACCGAGCAGAGGACAGGTAGGAAACCACCAAGAAGCACAGGTCAGAAGCAGGGCTGTGCCAGCAGAACACACTTGCCTCCAGGATCAGGAGCAGGACCCAAAGTTCCTGGAAATCCCTGCTTCCCTCTGCTGGCAGCAGTTACCTGTACAGCCCCCACTGGCAGAGGGTAGATCTCACACCCCCCATTCCCTAGAGCTGTCCCTTTTAGGTGGCAAGTTAGGACGGCTTCCCTCAGCGTAGCATCTCCAGGAGCAGAAGTGCTCAGACGCAGCAGCCGAGGCAAAGCCAGTCTAGTAGGACACTACGGAGTTTCCTTTTCTGTTTCCTTAAACAGATGAACAATTCTTATACACAGTAAACTATTAAGGCGTAAAATCAAGTTCTTAAGGACTGTTGTCAGGATTAGGTTAAGACAGACTTAACTCCTTCCCCTGGTGTATACACCGAGGCAGCCAAATTATCACCTTTTTTCCCTCCTAAGGAGCCCTGTTTGTTTGTTTGTTGTGACAAGATGAACACTACTCACTTAATGAACATTCACATAGTATTTTGTTTTCTTTTCACTGAAGAATGTATGGTGCCAGCTGACTTACCACACTACTCAAATCTCTGTAAGAAGATAATTTCTTTCCTCATAAGCACTGCTGTGTATCTTAGTACTTCACAAACTAGGATTTATCTGAATATATTATGAAACAAAGGGGTATAAAAGAATCTCACAGATAAAGTGAAAAAAGATCCAGATCATAATCATTCACTAATTTTGAAAGCCAAGATCAAGATACCTTCAATTCATTTTTTGTAGTGTTCGTTTTTGTAGCACTTACACAAACACATACAGCAAAGGCACAACATCCACAGTCTTTACTTGCAATGCTCAGCACTTCACAGATCAGACCACAGAGTCTGATGGACACTTCCTAACTGGACACTCAGAAAATGCAACCCAGAAATCAACCACCATCTGTGAAAAGATAGGCTTAAGCAACTTGCCTAGCACCATATAAAAACTTGCGCAGAGGCAGTAATAATTCCTCATTTTCCAAGATGGCATGTAACTGCCTGAACAATATCATCCTCTCGTCCTGCTGTTCCCTGCCTCCTGAGCTCTAAGCACCTTCCCTGCACTGTAATAAAGAGGTTCTTACAGATTATAGCCTCCTTCATCACGCGTGCCTGATTTATCCCTAGGGAAGGTCTAAAAGTGCACTGAAAGAAGTATGAGTCCTAGGGAAAAATGTAAATTATCTCAATGCATGAAAGAGCACAGGCAAGCTACTTATGTTTATTAAAAGGTTGACTATAAGCCTTAATTTTCCTTTAAATATAATAGTCATATACATTCCAATCATCATGCTGAATGTCATTTCATTTACAGTATTACTGCACAGCAGTTTAGAGTTTATTTTAGTTCTATACACCGTATCGTAGTCACTTAGATTTTTAAAAAGAGGCATCTTTTTAACAGCTTTAAGTTTGCTGGGACGAAGGTCTCTTTTTAAAGCTACTGTGTTAAAACTGTATGACCACACAGATCAAAGAAAAAGGGGTTCTGTAACATCTCTCAACACTGTAACAAAAACAATTGTATTCAGCTGCATGATATAAAACTACTTCCAGAAATGCCTGTGCAGTCCCAATCATGTAACAATAGTTTTAATAATACACAGAGCTTCAGTGCATTTATTTTCAGGTGTCGGCACATCTGTAACACTAAGTAAGGCACAGCAAGGCAGCAGGCGTGAATCTGATACCTCCTGCAAGAGTATTTTGTCTCTCCCGCTTCTCTGCAGGCAACCCAAAGAGGGCAAAAGAACAGTGGGCATTCTGCAACACTCACCTCTCTGGCGGCCAAGACTATGGTTGTTAATTGGGAACGATCACCCCATTCTGCTAAAAACGTTAAAGTAAAAGCTTGAACAAAGATTGGAGAAATAAAATGTAGCCACTTCTTCTGAGGTATAGTAGTGCCTGGCCCTGATTCCACATCTCCTGGCCCATTTAACAGTTTAGTTCTCTGAAGCTGCGGAGGACAAGGGGGGGGGGGAAACAAACCCAACCATAAGATTAGAAATGTTATCTAAACAACCCAAATGAAATACTTAAACTGTAAAGCTAGTATCTGAAATGTTATTAGCCACTGGCTACTGCATTATCAGTGTATTATTTATATTAGACACCATTTTAAAAAGCTAGCTAGCTGTATATATGCACACACGCACACGTGTGTGCATATACACACATACATATATACACTTGTAATGACCTCTAACCTCCAGTTATCGTCCATCTTGCACTGCCTGCATTTACGCAGCAGTTTCAGTAGGAATGATGCCCAGTTTCTAACCACAGATTTCCTCCTATTTTTAAAGCAGGGATCCCCCTCTTCCCAGGTTGTGGCTCTCAAATTAGGATTTCATAAAATTAATGGGGGGGGGGGGGGAACCTTGAAAGAAATAAGATTAATACTCCACACTATTCCTTAGAAGTGGACCAGTATATTTAGAAAGTTATTACAACAGAGACCTCCGCTGCAACACTACAAACCTCAGCATTATTCTGCCTGACCACGAAAAGAAATAAAAGTAGAGGCAAGAGTAAACTGTTGATATCCTCTCTGCTAGTAATGCTTAACACACGCACCCCCCTCCCCAAACCCCAAAGGACTCTGTGGAGAAAGTCCCTTTTTCCCTGAGAAGCCAGGCTTGCCACAGAACTGGAATCACCAGTTGAAACAGCCTCCAGGGGCCACTTCTGTCCCATTTACCAGACATTTTCTGTGTCAGATTATCAATCACAGACACAACTGAACCCCCCAAACATGCCAGTGCCGTTCTGCAGCTTCACAGCTGTAACTATTTCATCAGCCATAATTCACAGAAAGTTTATGACTTACTTCCTCATCTTTTTTTTTAATTTCTGCTTGAACTTCCTCCAGCTCTTCCTGACCCTCATCTGGACTCATTTTCAAGCCTTCCCGAAGCATCCGGATGCCAAAAATTGCAAACAGTGCCGTTGACACATAGTATGTGTACACACGAGGAATAACTGTGGTGGCATAGCCAAATAAAACTGAAAAGAAAACAAATGTGTCATTTAAAAAAATAAGCATAAGGATCATAATTGTTTTTCCCATATCTAAGAAATGCTCACTAGCAAAGTCTGTGATTCAAATATCCACTGATAAATATTGCATCTTCTGTTAGTTTTACATAATTTTCTAGGGTTTTTTTGCAAGATAACAACACTCTAGTAACTCCAACCATTACTGGTCGTACCAGAGACTGAAGTCTATTAACACACAGACAAGGCACACCAGGCAAAGTTGATGTGCTGCTATTCCCAAGAGCCAGTCCAAGCAACATTATCTTTCCCATCAAGGACTATGCAAGTCCTGCCTTTCTCCAAGCATGCCATGAAACTATCATCTGTAATCATGTTAGATTAGTCATGGTGTATACCAGTTAATTCCATTTTTTATATGACTACATGTTGGATAGCATCTCTTTCCAATCATTTCATTTATCAGATAAAGTTAGAATAAGATTTTCTGCAAGTTAAATCTGCTAGACATACCCACAAATCATTCAGCTGCGTGAATCCACGTCTGTCTTCTTTTGCCAAGTGCAAATACCTGCATGTTACTATTCCCTTCTCTCCCACACTCCCCACAAACACACAACGTGACCAGCTTTGATCTTCCTTTAATTTAAAAGCACTGATCCCACTCAAAGACCAAAAAGCTACCTCCACGGTGCATCTACTTTTACGGGTATTGAAGGCGATCAACCTAAGCCAAAACTAGTTCTCAAAGAAGAAGAAATATGTATCCAGGACAAAGTACTTGCTTCTTCACAAAGTAAGACTAGTTAGCAGTTTCGGACAAAGAAGGCCTGTATAAATGAGAGGAAGTTAAAACTCCTCACCCAACATTCATGGCTGCTTGGACCATGTACTCACAACTGTTTCTATTGTTTTACTCCATGTGCAATTAGCTAAAAGGAAGCATATTACCATGTGTATTTTCTTGCACACACTTTCCTAGTTGAAAAATTCACTCAGAAGTTACTACATAATCTGGAAATTAATCTGCACTGCAACTACCAAAAGTAACGCTATGAGACCAAAGTTAATCAGGCTGTACTATTAGAAAACATGGCACATGTATATGAATAACAGTATTAGTTGCACAGCTAAATAAAAAGGGAGTTAAACTAAGCTTCTTTTTAAAGACCGAAAATACTAAAATAAAGCAATGCAAGGAACTATACAAAAAGATTTTTTTTTTTTGTTAGCATTACTTGCATATACAAGCATAGAAATAATCAGAATGATAAGGCAGCTTATTTTGTCATAAGGGTAGAACTGTCTCTAAGCACAGCTTGAAAAAACACCCCAAGTAGTGATTACTTGGAGCCAGTGAGTTTAAGTGAGCACGTTTTCATGAAATCAAGGTGGGCAAAAACCCCAGGAGTTTCCAGACACAGCTTGTATAAAACAAGGGCGGGGGGAAGAAGAAAAGAAAAAAGGCTCCTTTCTGAAAAGGAAGAAATAGTTGGGAACCTCTGAACTGGGGGATAAAGCAGAAAAGAAAGCTTTTATGAAAAAGCATCAAGATAGATTTGAAGAAAGACTTAGTATAGAAAATGGGAGAGCCGTAATGGGCAGGAGAAAAGAGATTACAAGATTTACCGATTAGTGCATTGCCTGCGGTACTAAATAACACTAAATGAAGCAAGAAGTACAGAAGCAGAAGAAGCATCAAAGACTGTTACACTAAGTGAGTAGTAGAAGAAACTCATACAATGCTATCATTACACACAGTGCAAATGGAAACTGCTCCAAGACTGCAATAATTGCAGCAATATATA
This sequence comes from Aptenodytes patagonicus, assembly GCF_965638725.1. Taxonomy (NCBI): domain Eukaryota; kingdom Metazoa; phylum Chordata; class Aves; order Sphenisciformes; family Spheniscidae; genus Aptenodytes; species Aptenodytes patagonicus. Next base: position 31,734,809 of record NC_134952.1, on the reverse strand, counting down.
CAGCAATAGCTACACATCCAAAAACCATTCATAGAAACACTTCCCAACAAGCCTGAAGCCAGTTAATCGGCTGTCTCCAGTGCATATAAACCAATGAACACTATTTCAATTATTTCCAAAATGGGCATAGTTAGAAATGAACACATCTACCACAAAATTTATGCTGCATCTGATGTACCTGAAGGCTGCTCCATTTTACAATCACAGCTATGTAAGCACCCGCAGCTACAGGTTCCTCAAGTGCCACCTGACACCTCACTCCTCCCCCCACCAGCTCTTGGCTCTGTTAGTACCACCCATCCCAAAGGATCACAGCAGAACGTCATCTTCCACTTACGCAGCTCCCAGCAGAAATCCAAACAGCCACACATACAGGGACACAAGTCAGACAAGGGAAATCTGTCATCATATTAAGAATCTGTTGCCTTAGGAGGGAAAAGAGAAGTCACTCCCACACTCCCTTTAGGCATGCTAATTTAAGAGAAGCTAAAAATAAAAAGGAAAGTAGTGGCCCAAAAATCAAAGGAAGCGCTTAGGATCCCAATCCCATTTCTCTTCCTTAAACTCATAGTGAGGTCTAGGGAGCACAAACACCTCATTACAGGTAAGAGCCTAAATATTCAATCTGAGCCATGGTCCCCAGGAAAACCATCACACTCTCCTCAAAACAGAAAACTGCATATAACTACTACCTTCATTTTAATTTCAATTAAGATTTATTGATAAATATGTACCCAGCACATTTTAAGAGATGAAACAAGAAGAAAAGAGTGCTAACCTGATAAACATGTCATCAGTCCCAAGGCAAGCATAGCACCAGCCAGTACAGTCAAACGGTTGTACCGCATTGCCATGATGGCTGCAATGAAGAAGGTCTTATCCCCCAGTTCTGATACGATGATGACTGATATAGCAGCCACAAATGCATGAATAAAGCCCAAGTTAGTCTTGTCAGCTGACTCTTCATTGACAATGTGAACCGGAGCAACTGGCGAGGACCCCTTCTGTAAGGGGGGGGAAACACAACAAAAACACCACTAGTTAATCAGGCTTGAATAGTTAGTTTGCAGAAGCATTGAGCCTTGTATTTCTCCTGTCATATCATACTGCGCAGTGTGACATTTTAAGTATACACCTCTCACGCATAAATGATCATTAACTAGTTACTGGCTGACACCTACCTCAAATTGCTAGTTAGGCACTTCGGAAGATCAGATCGTGCACTGATTATTAAAGCAGTACTTCACTGTGCACACTATTACCAGAACATGAGAACCACCATTACAACAAAACATGGGGAAAGCTGCTTTAGTTCAGCTCTGATACTGCTGTCTTTACAATCCCCGGCTATTTACTTTATGACCTTGACCAAACAAGCAATTTTCTGATATAAATATTAAGAATTAAACTCTTCAAACTAAAATTGGGTGACTAGGATAGCTTAGCAGAAATACAAAGTCCTTTCTAAAATTGTCAGGATCAGTTTCTTCCCTTGCAGAATCTTTGCATCTCAGCCGCATTAAAATTTTACACAAGTTTTTATCAGCTTTTTTTTGTGGATGCTCTGTTTGTTGAAAACTAGCTTTAAGACTTTCCAGTGGTCAAACCAGACCAGCACACTCCAGATCTCACTTAGTCACCAAAGCGTTTACTTTTACAGAGATTAAGATATCTACAGTCGAAAGCAAGACCCAAAACAAGGAACTCGATGTTCACATGCTTGACCAGAGATGGGTAAGAAAGCTTGTTTCAGCACATCTACCAGCAGAGACAGATTGCAACGTGTTTTAACATGGTGACTTCCCAGCATTCCACTCTTAGCAGTGCTGTAAGTTTTTTGTTTTGATATTTAGAAGTTTCCATGCTCTGTACGACACACGGCAACTTCCCAGAGTTCCTTCACCTTTAGCAGTGCTGTAAATTCCTGGGTTTGATATTTAAAACCTGGCATGCTCTGTATGCTACATCAAGCTGTATGTTAGTAATTTTTTCATCCCTCTGTGCAATCACCCGGCACTAGAATCCCCTAACCAAGAAGGCCATTTAAGAAGTTTTAACGCAAATAAATGAATCCTAAGTATTGAGGAATAACTGGCAGGTTTTGAGTCGCAACAAAGCCTGCTTTCATCTGCTTCTGTGAGGAAGACCTGGAGGGGTCGGTTCGCCCCCTCAGCATGCAAGCAAGCGGGGCACAAAAATATTTATCTGGTGAAAAAAAGCATTAGCCCATTTTTCACGTCGGACCTAAATTCCCACGTTAGGGGACCCTGCAGCTTCCCCTTTTTCTGCTAAAAGAGGGGAATTTAGGAGTCCGATGGCCTCCGAAAGGCGAGGCGTCCTGCAGGCCGGGCCCTCCCCACCGGCTGAGAGTTGCCGCGGGGGGCGACCGGGCCGCTCCCGGCCCCGCGACCCGGCTGAGAGATGGGGAGGAGGGGGCGTTGTGCAGGCAGCCGGCGCGGTCCGGTCCGGCCCCGCCTCGCCTCGCCTCACCTCACCTCACCTCAGCCCGCGGTTCAGCTCCCTGCGCCGCCGGCGGTGGCGGCGGCTCCTTCTTCCTGCCGGGCTCCTCCTCCGGAGCGGCGCGCAGACCCGCCGGGGCCGCCAGCAGCAGCGACGCCGCCAGCAGTAGCGCAGCGGCCCGCGGGAGCGGCGGCGGGGATGGCGGCGAGCCCATGGCGGCCGAGCGCGGTGGTGAGGGGGGGCGGCACGGCGCGGCCCGCGCGGAGGCCCTCTTAAAGGCGCCGCGTCATCGCCCTTCCCGCAGCGCCCCAGCCGCGCGGCTCCGCAACCGCCCCCCAACCGCTTCCTGCAACGGCCTGGCCCGAGGGGGCGGGGCCGCGCCACGCCGATTGGCTGAGGCCGCCGCTGACGAGCGCCCCCGCCCCGCCCTCCGCCCCCGGAACGGGCGGGGGACCCGCGGCCGGTCCGGACCCCGTGCGAGTCCCGGCGCGGCCGGGGCAGCGCCGCAGCAGCCGGGATGAGACCCGGGCGTCGGTTTCTAACCCCTTCTCCGGCTCCCGGCGCCGAGAGGGGACGGGCAGGGCGGCCGCCGCGCAGCTTTCCCGGGGGAGCGGGCGAGTCGAAGCGCGTCCCTCCTCCGTTCGGAGTTGCCTGCGGGCAGGCAAAGGGCGCCGAGGGACGGAAAGCGAAACGGCCGCGTGAGGAGGCAAAGAAACCGCATAGAAACGGCCTGGGCACGTCCAGGTTTCTGCAAGCCGAAGTACAAAGCAGCGCTGGGGGCGTGCGCGGCCCCAGGAGGGCCCTGCGCCCCGATGCTCTCCCCGGGGCAAGGACAGGAACGTGCTGCCCGAGAAGCAACTGACAGTCTAGTGAGCAGGACCGAGAACGCCAGCAGAAGAGGAGATGCTCGGAGGCAGGCTCAAGGGGGGATTCCCGAGAATGACTAAAAAAGAGTAATACGGAAAGGCGCGGTCCCGCGACAGGGTTGTTTATATTCCACGGTGAACTGAAGCTATGGAAGTGTCGATGGAGAGAGGGTTGCGAGAGCCAAGAGAGGACCAACATTTTGTGCAAAGTAATTGCTCAAGTTTTGCAAATACATAGCTCAGTTTTGAAAAATTATACAAAATAGAAGGTGTAATAAACTGTTTTAATCAGATAATTCATAAGGTATACTTCAGTATATAAAAATTCTTCTCACATACAAAATAATATATGCATGTAAGTAGAAAACACGTTGAAAGACCAGCATCCATCTGCTGGTCCATCATGCAAACTGATCACTCACTCCAGTATCATGAAAAGGACCAAAATATTCAATGGTTAAGTGCAAAAAACCCCTGTGCTGAGTGACATCATCTCCCCAGTCAAGAATTTCTTTGCAATGCTTGTCAGGTACTGGTTTCTGTGAGTTCTCTGCCTCGGCAGTTCATTACATCTGCTCTCACAGGCTGTTTAAAAAGCAGTGTAGTCGTGGTTACGGTCATCCTGCATAACTGCCCCCTCTAACACACAAGGGTTCAAAACCTGCTGTAAGGACGACAGAACCATAACCAAGAACACTGATTTTCTGCAAATTCTCTTCTACTGTCTCTCTAGACAGAGAACCTTCCACGATTTTCCCAGTTTAGGGATAAACAAGGAGTTTTCATCAATGAATGAAAACACTTTGGTGCAGAAGAGATAATGCAGAGAACGGGTCTGTTTCTCTCTCCGCTGCTGAGCATGAGTCATTCCTCCACCGCAGCTTTCTCACTTTCTCCACCGGTTTTTGTGCTTGAAGTTATAAAGCAGCAACTGGTTTTAATTACCAACAGGGAAGCACAGAAAGACAATACAGAATTTGCCTCCCTCTGAAGTGATTCAAAGAAAAGACTAGGAAAAAATATGCTTAAATATTAGACAAGGCATGAAATACAGTAGTGCAAATGATTCCCTGCACCCTCCTTTCTCTACACAGTTTTCACGTCTATGTATTTGGGCTTGCTGCACAACAGCAAGTGTTTTATGCATAAGATATGATTATAAAACAGAAAAGAGCCAATTAGCATCTCTTCAGTTTGAATTAAGGTCTTCAGTAAACCTTTTTTTAGCTTATATGATATGCAGAGACCTTACACTTCCCCACATCAATTGGTAACATGGATGAGATTATCATTAAAATTATGAGCTTTTAAGCTAGAATTAGAGAAAATGTGCGATTTTACCTTGGCTTTAATAAACCGTAAATTTCTTATTCCCTTATAGAAAACATTTCCCAGTTTGCACTGAAGATACTTTTAGAAGAAATATTCTAAAAAACAAATGGTATAAATGCTGTTCGATGCTTTGGGTAGGAGCTAAAGTTTTTCCGATAGAACTCGTGACACAAAACAGCAGCCAGTGCCTGGTTAAAAAGAACATACATCACTACACACCACCATGTCACATTGTGAAATCCAAGCGTGACGGCCATAGATACATATATGAGGAGCTCTGCAAAATAATGAGGGCAAGAAACTCTCTCAAACCAGTCTCCGAAAGGTACACTGTGGCTCAGACTTACGACCTTTCCTGCAAGCAAACAGAAAGAAATTAGTTGAGAACAACGTGCATTAAACAAACTTTTCTACTCATAATTACAGAACAACATGCTCATTAAAGTTATCATCATCATCCACCTCCATCTGATCTGGCAGCTTTGCACTTCTTAATGAAATAAGATGCCACCTCTGGCTGTTTGGCGCAAATACAGAGTAAGGAAACCTATTTTTAGCCCATATGGAGACAGAAGTGAGGTCCCCAAGGAGTGGCACAAGTCCTAAGCATTAGCATGTGTCTGTCCTTAGGATACCAGAAGCTAGACCTTCATTTTAAGTTCTATAGAACTATATATACAGACACAGACACAGACACCCCCCCCATTCAGCCATCCAATCTCTTCTTCAAACAGCCTCATTTTATCTACTGAAAGTCTTATAGAGAGGACCACACTACTGGAACTGAAAAATACTCGTGTTTTAAGGTATTAGAAGCTACAGAAGCCTATTGAAACAACCAGGAAAAAATTACCTAAGTAAATGGTTGGCAGAAATGAAACATCTTACCTGATTTACTTTTTCTAAGATTAGCTAGAATCACAAGACATCTGTGTTGGTGAAGAGAGGCCCAAATGTACGTTGTAATTCCTACAATGTGATACCAGCAGATCTGCATAGAAAGCACTTCTCCTGAATGAAATATGTTTCATTAATATACAGCCAGGAAATACCTTCCCAAGCATCATCCCAAAACATTGTATACATTTTTTAAATGTTACTGTCTTACAAAATCCTAGTAGTGAGCCTCTAATTCCTTGAAAGATGCTTTTAAATCCTGCATCATTTAAGTGCTCTGCTGGTAGCAGAGCTCTATACTAAAAATACACCTAGTTTTTAATCCAGTAGCTTGAGGTACAGCATGATGTACAACCAACACATAATTGATAGTCTAAGACCTCAATATTCAACACTGTTGGTAATTCTTATCATCCTAATTAAAGATGTCATGGCTCAGGTCAACATTTAAGTACACAGCTGTTTGTCCTGTTCACACTGAGTGAGATACATACATACATACACCTACACACACACACACGCACAGTGCGAACCATTTAGGCCTTCAAAAAAATGTTAACTGTATCAAGGATGGTTTCCAACGTACAAGCCAATACACCATCTCTAAGAATCTACAAGATGTGAAAAGTAGAAGACAGGTCCAGAAAGAAAAAGGCTTTATCTACACGTAGGAGATCTGAAGGTTCTTTTGAAAAATCACTGGATTAAACTAGAACTGATGTGATTGGAAGCGGTTAAAAACTTCACTAAAGTTACATACTTGGTAACGACCACCTTACAAAAATTAGTCATGGGAGAAGTCCTACAACCAGCTCATGGTTCATCTGTGCAGGGGAACAGCAGCTCAGCTGTGAGACTCAGTGAAATGTGTTGGCAGAAACAAGTCATATAATTCAAATTTTTGCTGTATTAATGGAGACATTACAGTACCGAGGGAAAGAAGAGACTGACTGATGCAAGGCAGAGCAGTGGCGAGTTCTCAGTGCAGAACAAAAGAGATGGCCAAGACGGTCTTGCAGACTCACCTTACAGGAAAGCTTACAACAAAAAACCAAACTGCAGTTTGAGAACTGAAGTTGCATAGTGGCATTTGAGAACTGGTACCTATTACTGTCCTTCACAAAGTATATGTATCTCAATGCAAAACTGATCGGTAATGATTCTGAAAGTATCTATGTGAGATGTCTTTCAGGAAATAACAGTGATGGTTAACATGAAAGTGTGTGTCAGTGTCTGTGTGTCTGTTTGTGTATAATGCTGGTTGATTATGTGATATACTGAAACGTAGTTATTTTCAACTATGCCAGTAAGTATTTTTATGTCTCATCAGTTAACACACTTCTCACACAAGCAGGCCTCTACGAAACCATTTGACACAATGGAAACAAATGGGAGTAAACCAGCATCTTTGGTAGTAACTAAGCAGGCATTTACCATTCCTGACATTAGTAGGCACTTGACATAGCACAGTTGAGCCAATGGCAATGTAGTAACCAAGTCCAAAGCAATACTGCACGATATGAATGACGCCATTGGAAAACACGCTGGTCCAGAGGCATTCTGCAAGTCTTCGACAGCTATGCAGCCAAAGCAGCAGGAGAACCAGGAGCGCAGAGAAATGCTCACTATCTGCGTGCAGATAAGAAACAGCGACTTTGAGACAGATAGGAACAATTTAAGTGCTTCAAAAAGGCTATTTTTTCCTCTCCCCACAGCAAAATTTTATCCCCATTTTAAATTAACTGAGCACTGGGGAAAATATTTGTACATGTGAGGCACTGCTGACCGCAGCAAGAATACTTCTAGAAGGTGCTAATGGCCCTTTCTGCTAAAAGGACTGCTATCCATAAATTAGAATGATTTCTACCTTGAATAATGACAAAGTGAATTGGTATTCCAGAAAAGTCACTTGGAGCCTAGTTTAAAAGCAGCTGATGAAGTAGCACTTGAAGAATACAAATTCAGCACAGGATGGTAGTGCAGCTTTCTAATATTTATATGGCTGCATCATAATAGCTGGAATACTTGCCCGTGTCCTCACTCTGAGAGTCTCTGCCAAGAGCACGGTGCACATGCTGAATCCATGATGGGAGCGACCCTCCAAGGAACTCAGCTCGGAAAAGCCAGATCAGCAGAAAGCCGTTCCAGAGCACAGAAACCACATAAAAGTGAGTAAACCACCTGTGGGAACAAAAAGGGTCTTCATTAATGTTCTCATTGTTCCTTAGTTGGAAATGTAGCTGCAGGACATGCTTGCCTGATGGCGAGTACATTCCCTTTTGGTCCCCACATCAATAAGTAGAGAACTCGGGACTCCAGTGGTACCAAGCAGGAATAACCCTAACAGCAGCAAAATGCTGCCTAACTTAGCTTACCTTACTAACCATAGCTGCACTAAAGAGGAGAAAGTGAAAACCACACATTGCAAAGGTATTCTTCAATGCTTACAATGAATCATGATGTGCACAACTTTATCATTTACACCACTGAAAGCACATCCAAATTAATTCTTTGGGCATTTCCAGGCTGTTGCGCCTAGCAGCACTCCCACTTTCCTCAGTTCTAATGGATGCATTACATGACATGCTAAAGTTCATAAATGACAAACGCAGATGGTAAGAGGCACCCAGAAGTAATTACTCAGCTGTACACTAAAATATCTTGTCTCTCTGCAAGTTCAAGGTCTGCAACAATCATACAGAAAAAAAGGAGAGACCACCAATACGACCGGGTGATTACAAGGCAAGACCACATGTTTTTTTGAAGAAAACAAAGAATCCCCCAACCCCATAATGCGGTTATAAAAGCAAATTATGCATTACTGAAATGCAAGACATTACGGTCAAGACAGGTTACTGGATGGAGTTGAACAGCCTACAATACCCAGCTCAAACCAGGTGATCCAGTATTTCCTTTTGCTTTTAAAACTAAAAGTCCTTCTGGCTATGAATAAAAATCAGGACTCCTGGAAACACCTGCAAAGAGATGAAATACGTACCATGGGAAGATGCTGATGGCCTTGTCTTGACAATGTAACTATTGGTACAAAACTAGGATATAACTGTATAGTCAGAGAAGACTCCCTCATTTTCACTGAGGGTACCACAGAGCTTAAACACATCCCTGAGTATTTTCTGTAACCAGAAGCCTGATAACCAAGATACTACATTACAACCTTTACATGAATAACATGCTGTGCTACAAAACTTTTTTTTAACATTTGGTTTGAAAGCTGTGTATATAAAATGTGTCAGTGATAACAAGATCGTTACATTAGGGGCGATTGGATCTTTGGGTTAAGTAGCCTCCCAGTCCTGTCCTGCTGGCCTTGCAAGATCCTGTCGCGCCTATGTTCAAGTCAGAGGCTAGTTCTAGTCACCAATCTTGGCTGATCAAAAACAATGAAATCCCAGTAACGTATAGAAAGCTGTAAATGTTTTTTTTCCCCCCCCCTCTTTTCCCTCTTTCATCCTATTAAACATCTATTAAGAGATGTGTTTGGATAATGCAGCGGTTCTTTTGCCTTATCAGAGACTGTTCATGCAGGGTCCAGATCGTTGTGTTAACATGCTGTTATTAGTATCCTAAGTCACACTTTAAATCTTGAAGGAAGAAGATGACAACTGAGAATCGGTTTAAAACAGTAAACCTGCAGTGTATTTGCACAGCCACAGTTGCACTCGGGAATCCATATTCCCAGGTCCCTGACCCGACTCTTGCAGGAAGGTTGCTTTTGCAAATACCGCATGGGACTGGGATTCACAGGATTAGGCTTTTGTTCCAATTTGGAATATATGGACTCTGTGTGATCGCAGTCTCTATGCTCCTCGGTACACCATCTCTAAAAACACAGTAACACTTGTGCAAAAAAATTGAGCCCAACTCTATAAAAATACGCGATGCTATCTGCGTATGCTATTTATTTTCTACATCTTCAGCTGAGTTAATTGAAATGCATATATAGTTATTCCTATGCTACTGTGGCCTAAGGCACGCAGCATTCACATGACAGAAATGGCGGCAGGCAACCGCCTCGCGCGGAGGAGCGCTGCCCTCCAAGCCGCCCCCTCACCTCTTGGGCACCTGGAGGAGGCGCAGCCAGGCCGGGCGCTGCCCGCAGCCACGCTTCGTCTTCCCGTAGCGAATGAGATCCTGGAAGAGGTCGGAGACGACGCCGCCGCCGCCGCCGAGCCGCCGCGCCGGGGCCCGCCGCAGCAGCAGCAGCAGCAGCGCCGCCAGGAAGGCGGCGGCCAGCAAGGCCCAGGCGGCGCCCAGCACCGCCGGCATGGCCCCGGCCTCGGCCCCGGCCTCGGCCCGCCCCGGCCTCGGCCTCGGCCCGCCCCGCTCCGCCCACCGCCGCCGAGAGCGGCCGGGGCCTGGCGGCGGCCGCTTTTTTTCCTCTTCCCGCTCTCGGGAAAGAGGGTGAGCCCCGGGGGAATCGAAGGGACCCGGGGGATGAAGGAGTCGTGGTCGCAGTGCTCTGTCCCTGCAGCTGGCGCCCAAAACAGCGCGGGGGGTGGGGTGGGGTGGGGTGGGGAATCTGTGTTTATAACGTTACCTTGTGCATCTTTCAGCATTTGGGCTGTCTCCGTCGTATCTTTTCGTTTAGAGTCAGAGGCGGTAGTGAAGCTGTCGCAGGTTTAACAACGCTGGGGAGACACAAACCCGCTAGTTACACCGCGGTCTCCTCCGGTAAGCCAGAAGCAACTTCCCTGCAGCTGCCTGTAATCCCGCCGAGTTCCCGTTTCGGGACTTCTCTCAATTGCATGCTTACCCGTCAGCCACCTTCGTGTTACATGTATGTGGGGTCCCGTGTTCAGAATTTTATTTATACTAACATTATAGGTTTTGTCATGACAAGAAAGGAAACCCTTTCTTTGCCTTTCTTTTGCCCTGAGAAATCACGAAGCCAAACCAGCTTGGCACCAGAGGGAGACAATTCCCTCTGACCCCCCCCCGAAAAATGTCCTGCCCGCATCCCTCCTGCAGGGATGTGAGTCAAGCCTTCCCTTCGTAAGAGAAACCCGAGTGTCACTTGGCAGGCGTTCAGGTGTTGGTTTATCTGACTAAATATCACTGACTCAATTATCTGACTCGCTGCCTCCAAGGAGACACCAAAAGATATTTCGAACTTTTCATAATATATATGAGAAAAGTAATGATGTTTAGTGTGGGCATAGTTATGCTAGTACTTATTAATGCTCTAGGGTAAAATAAGATTTTAAGTCAGGATTCTAAGGCAAAAATAGTTGGACTGTATTTCCAAGCCTTTAGATACAGGACAACCTAATTTTATTAGTCTTTAGTGCTACTTCAAACCAACATGAAATCAATAGATTAAGAGAATAAAGCAATGGCCACCACCTTGCAGCTCACTGAGATTCAGGCCTGAAGTACACACAGGTTTTTGACTTCAGGAGGAACTTCTGTTGATACAGACGTGCTTCCACGACGCTGGTGTGGCTGCCTTGGTAGTGGTACCTCCCAAGGTATCTTTAAAGGTGTTGATGACTTTTTCCCATATGGGATTGAATTACATCATAAGCACTTTAATTACATCCCTACCAGCTACAAAACCCATATAGTATCTTTTTCTTGGTGTAGATCACGCTTGATTGAAAGAAAATTTTTAAATTTTACCAATGTACTTTCCTAAACAGGTATAAACCCTCCCTAAATTATTTTGACATGAATGTCTCTGTTAATCCATCCTATCAGTGAATCCTGCAAAGCAGCACATGCTCAGCTGAAGCACTCATGACATCAATAACATTGCTTTGGGAAAAAATCATTGGAGTTCACATTTTCTGCTAAAACATATGTTGGTAGCTCTCCAGTTATATCTGCATAATGGATTATAATAAATATTTTAAAGTCGATGTAATTTATGTCCAGGTTTGGAGCTCAGTCTAATTCTCTTGTCAATTCAGTATAACTGAATCCTAAATCTGGTTCGGGGATTTCATGGCTAATTGTTTTGGGTAATTAGCAGGAGGTGAAGATACCAGGCAGGTGGGTGGACATTTTTGGGGTGTGGGAGGGAGGAGCAGGTGATGGTGCGGGTAATCCCACAGCTGGTGAGGGTGGGGGACAGGAGAGCGTGCCCAGGTAGCACTGGGGAGGAGGGAGGGGTGTTGCCATTGCTGCTCCCCAGCCTCGTGCCCCGGGGAGCTCAGGCAGCAGCTGCTCTGCCGTGGCCACCCTTGTCCCGGGGAGCACACAGGCAGGTATGTATTTCTGCATCCCACACGGCCATGTTTCAAAAGTGCTGCTGCGGTGACTGGTTTGGGCAGAGCAGGCCTTGTCTAAGCAGGGAGCAGCCATGTCTTCTTTGCAAACAGCAACGGCACGGGAGCCCCCCGCGACAGGTCATGCCAGCGATGTGCTTCTGCAGGTCCTGACTTGAGGCCCCATGTCCTCTTGGGCTGCACATTCCCTAGAGCTGGAGGTTGCCTGCTCTTGCAGCATGTGTCTCTGAAGCACAGCAGACATACCTCTTTCTTTTCAGCCTCAGCTCCTCTTTGAAACATGAAGGAGACACACTGCAGCCTTGTCTCTGCAGGCTGGTCCTTTTGCAGCTTTCACAAGACAGATAAGGCAAGGGGGAGCAACGGTCTGGCCCATAAAGAGGGTCTTTCCTTTTCTCTGAACAGCAAACTTTTAAAACTTAAAATAGCTTTGCTCAGCAATTTTGGTGGCCAGTGTGGGTGCCATTTTCATGAAATCATGGTCTGAAGACTCCTGGCTGGGTGTATGGCATGGCCCGGCCCTGCAGCATACTGAGCAGGTCCTTGGCTTCCACTGCACCCAAGTTATATTTTTCTGTGCAGTTTGGGCTTTGGGGGTGTTTGTAAAGTGAAGGATAAGGAATGTGGCCATTACAGTGCCCGTGAGGCAGTGGCAGCCAATGGGCCTACAGGTGTGCTGCTGGGGGATAGAGCTGATGAACGACAGCAGGACTCCAGCAGGACAGTCACACTCACCCAGAGACACGAAGTGCATTGTCCCATGTTCCCTTTTGGGGTGACAGGTACCCAACTTTTTGGCGCTTCAGTCATCTCCTAAATTTAACTAACCCAGAGTCTCGAAGGTACAGCTTTCAAGGAGGTTGGTGAACTAGCAGATGTCTAGTATCAAATACTCTTCCGTCAGTTAACCTTTATTTAAGGAACACAGAGCAGAAAGGCTCTATGCGTGGGTCTGTAGTGCATAGTAGGATCAAGGCACTATTTCTCCTTGGCACCCTGTGTCACCGTCCGCGTTGCATTGACTGCAATGTTACTAGTAAAGTCAGGCAAAGAGGGATTTAGTTGGCACGAGCCAAGTCTTGCTCTGCTCTCTACCAGGATACATAGGTGAGAAGGGGGAGAAATGAGTGTCTGAGAAGTACAGCTGTAACAGACAAATCAGATCCCTTCTAGTATCTGTCTTATTCCTTGGCTCCAGCACTGCTACCATGTGGGGTTTCCTGTGGGGCAAGTAAGAGCCACAGCATGAATGCCGTGCCTGCAGACCAGCCCATGGCAGGGACCACGTGCAGCAGCTTAAGGGTGAGAAAAGCACTGTTTTGGTGAACACTTGCTCAAAAATTACTTCAATCTACGATGAAGAAGCTGCAAAGTCCACCCATCAGCAGTTCCCCACCAAGTCCCACAGTGTCCCCATGAGATACCATTGCTGCTGTAGTTATCACAGTCAACCATAGGTTGCAAGTGACAGATTTAATGGTGGAAGAAAGAAGGTGACTTATATTTATGCACCGGTCCCTTCCTTTGCTTGTGGATGCTGGTTCTTTTCCCGCTATAAGGCAGAGCAGTTTTAAGTTATACGGGCAGATGCTAGGCTTCAGGTGGGTCATTCGGCAAAGCTGGTGATCAGCAGAGGGCTGTGAAGTTGCATCCCCGAGGCTTTCTCGGCCACGCAGTCGGTGCTTCCTGGACGCCCAAAGGACCCCCCCCTCCCCGGCCAGCTGGCTCCAGCCGCAGCCGGTGCTACAGCAGCCCAGGGAAGCGGGATCCGAACTCCAGATGTGGTCAATTTGCTGGCTGTTTCCTCAGAGTTCAGATAATTGGAGGAAGAAGGGAAGGAATACAGCTGTGAGCCTGGGAAATGGTTTGAAGGAGGGAGGAATCAGCAGTTAGTCATCTTAAATACGCCTTCTATGTTTATATTTGCAAGTTGTGTTGAGAAGATGTAAGTTGTACGCTGCTACTTCTCGTAATTGTGTGTATTTTTTGCACAGCAGTAAGAGCCCTTCCCTCTAGGAATTTTTTCCCCAGTGCTGTGCATCTGTGGCACACTCTATCACCCGTGTGTGGTAATGATTTTCCCACTTTTTAGGCCAATAATTCCCTCTAGGTGGCACCAGCACTCTTCGGTTCCCCCGAAGCCCGCCCGCCCTGCGCTGGGCTCCAGCTCCTGCTGCCCGGGAGGTCTCGGGCGGTCCCCGAGCATCCTCCGAGCATCCTTCCACCAGCAGCCCTGCGGGGCTCTCACCTCGCAGCCCCTCCTGGCGTTAGCGATTTGTAACAGTCGATATACCGATAGCATTTGTAGGCTTTGCAATTTGACAATTGCAAACGTTTGTGGTTGCGTGTTAGCTTTTCGTGGCAAATATTTGTTCTCAGCTCTGTGACACTTATCCCATCTTAATGGGTGGAGTTCATCTTACCTAACTTTACCCATCTAAAAATCAACTATCTAGCTGAAATTAGTTAGGTGGCTTCCTAGTATAACTGATGGAGACAGGTACCTCCAGAGTGCCAGGTTTTTTCTTCCTAAACACAGATGTCTCAGCTGTTGAGCTGAATTGTCCTCCCTGGTGAAGATCCTCCTGGTGGAAAGAGAATCTTAAAGGATCTGGAATAAAAATGGGTATAAATTATTTATGCTCCTGGATCTAGAGTTGGTTCGATGAGTGTCAAGCAACGAGGCTTTCACCTTGATTAAGAAAAGCACTTTTCCACAAAGGCCTGGGCCACGCAAGAGAGTTATCTGTAAATGTAACTGCTTCGCATTTCCTGCCTGTTAAAGGAGACCTGCCGGGGACGGCTTATAGACTTCTGTGAGACATCACTTGTTCACCAAGGAGGATGGAGAGAGAACCTGAAAAGATGCTGTGCAAAAGGTGGGAAGGAGGGTCAAGGCTTGGCTGAACCATATAGAAAATGCTGGAGAGAACAGATCAGAGCTCAAATTTATGTACCACAAAGCTAGATTCGTGTGGGCCACAGTGGACCGTAATGTCTGATAGCGCTTCATGAAATGCCTGTAGGGGTGGGAGAGCAAAGGTCTGCTTCGGAGATTGCCAACTCAGACCATCATATTATTCGAAAGAATTTGTCTGTGTGAGGGACAAAAATCAGCATAGTTTACTGGCCAGCCCGGAGCAGATTTCACAGCAACTCTGGACTTAATAGACTTACCCGCTGATTTTATGTGGTGATTTTGGTTTATTTTTTTAATTTATAAGGGAGAATAGGGAAATTATTCTGTTCCTCAGATACTTTTTGCTGGTTGCTGTGTTCAGATTTTTTTTTCCAAGGAAGATTTTAATTTGCTAACAAAGCTCAAAAAGCTTTGTGAGTAAAATAACTACAGGTGGGCGTCTTGGTAATCTATGTGAGACAGGATTCGATGTGAATTTAGGATAAGGGCAACCTTGAAAGTACGAATCGAGGCCACTGTCCTTCAGACCTTTATGAACATGCTTAAAGCCAATATGGGTGAGGACCCTAAAATCTAGATACTCAGTTACAGGACATGATAATCTATGTTAATTTAGTTGGTTGGTACCAGCAGGTCTAGGAACTTTAATTAGTATAACATTCCTTGATTCAGCTAATTAGCATAATGGGGTAAAGTCACACACTTCTGTGATTTGTGGGAAAATAAACCAAGAAAGCCAACAGATCGCTACATTCTGAAGGTTAAAATAGTAGCCTGTGCTCTACTGTTTTTAATCATTGGAAGATAATACCGAGATACTGGGGCCAAGAAAACATAAATCTCAGAGCACAAAAAAAGTGCGCTTAGAGATGTGAGAAACTTGCGCTGAAACGCACTTCCCACCATTCAAGGATCACTACGTGCCCTTGGCTTTCAAATTAGAAAATGTGAGTGTTTCCACTAGCTGATGGAAAGCAGGAATTATTCTCTGATAAGACGAGAGCTCCCGTGTAGGACTGGTGCTGTGCTCCTGGGATAAAGACTGTTATGTTTGCATAGCTCTTAATGCATAATTCATACACATGAACCCATAGACTTCAAGGCATGACTTCTACATCTCTTAGAGCCATGATACTAAGATACGTGATTTATTCACTATTCAGCTCTATTATTTGCTGAGTTTTCACTGGTCACAGCTAGCAAGTATCTTGCCGACATAGTCGACTTGGAATCTGAGACAATTTGGAGTTTCACCCTGAGAATAAAAGCAGCTTTATTACAGCTTGTATGATATAGTATTGATCGTGGGCCGGTCACGTGCTGTGAAGGCTAAGTCTGGGCAAGTTGTTGTTTGATATATGAACCTGCATTTGGATTTTTAAAAAACTATCATTATCTAAGGAAGTTTGTAAGGGAGAAAACTACCTAAAGCTCATAACTATCACTTGAATCATTTTGATTTGCAGAATAACTTAATGAAAAATAAATAAGCCTTTACTTAGGATTATAGGTAAATTATGGTTAAAATGAGGGCAGGGAAGATGACTTAAAATTCTCAGGAATGAATCGCTAACACTTTCTTTGTCAAAGGGCACCGGCCTGTGGTACAACCCTAGGGCTTGGCAGGAGCAGAATTCAGACCCTTAATAGTAGCAAATAATTCTCTGACTCTGTATCAAAGTCCTCAAAGGATTTATGGAAGACATACTCACCTGTCTCTGTCTTCTGTATATTGTTTTATGTTACTTTAGAAATACGCCAGAACCTAGCTTGCAAAATGATCGGGGTTTTCCTGGAATAGACAGACTACATTCAGGCACAGGTTCAAAAGTAAAGGTTTTTCCTTGAGATTCCTGTAGAAACTTTCAGACTCAAATACAAGAGTTGAGAGTTCAGGGGCACCGACTGCCTGCCAGAGGAGAAAGACCAATGCTGATAAAAGCCATGGAGGGCAGTTAGTTTTAACAGGGCTATCAGCTGAAGATGGAAAGCTCTGTGTAAACTTGGCAGGCAATGAGAAAGGTAATAGCAACATTTATAACTCACAATTGGGAAGGGTGAAAATTTCCTTAAGGAAACAAAGACCTGTCTGCTGCTTTATGCGCTCCATGGAAATGAATGGCATTAGTGGCCCTTTCCTACGCCCTCTGGGACTATGAACAGAAAGTATTTTAATGCTGGTACCTGTTTCATAAGAATCAGGTGGGAAACAGAAGGGAGTTTGGGACATAGCTGCTGTTCTCTGGGGCTGTAGAAGTTGTTGGAGGAGGATAAAAGTTGCTTCAAAACTATCTGAAGAGAAAGACACTGTCTACATTGCATCTTGTGGACCACTCTGTGGCTCCTTTCCATTTTGAGGTTGCTTTTCATTCAGAGGGCCAGCCTGAAAGTATGTCTATACATGAAATCCCATACCAGAACATTTGAAGAACATCACCCACGTTTATTGTGGGCTATGGGAATGCTATTACTGAGTAGCAGAAGCACCTTCTCAAATGAGCATCATTCGGAGTGGGCACCTCTCCCTTGGTATGGGAGGCTAAAGAAAGCGCCTGTGTTCCAGAGATGATACTGCCTGCTTCATCAAGACAAATGCTAGGTTTGAAAATGCCAGGCTATTGCTGTGTTCCAGAATGCAGATGTGTATTTTTTTCACCTGTTATCTGTGTTTTGCTGAGTTGTGCCATAATATGAAGACATAGGGTTCATTCATGTATCTGCTCATAATTACTGGTGATCTTGCCTTGGGAAAGATACAGCGGCTCAATGAACCCTTACTGTCCATGTCCTGTGACTAGAAAGAAATTCAGGTTTTCAACTCCTAAGTACAGTTAACAGCTGTAAAAACAGCTGTAGAAAATAATTTGTGTTGCTAAACTTAAACATGTCACAGGGGAACTGAAAGCTGTTTATGAATATTCAATTTTTTTTCCATTTATCCTTATTGTATAAATATAATTCTGGCAAATTAACTCTTCCTGATTAACTCAGAGCAATATCTGCAAGATAATTTAACGTCTTTGTTTTCTTATTAATACAAGTATTCACACATTGTTATAAAGGGCAAAAAGTTGATAGCATAGATAGCGTGTAAGGTCTGTGCTAACAGTTTGTGCTTCAAACTGCTGAGTTATCTTAGCAGGACTTGATCCTAAATACGTCTGAGCTCAAGCTTTCAGTCTGATGTGCGGGTTGGAAATGAGACAAATACCGCTTTGCAGCATTTCCAGATGAAGGTGTCTCTGTGCAAGACAATGTGATTTTATTCAAAGGAAATTAGTTTTATCTGTAGCTTTTGGTTACAAATCCCAGTCTAGTTCTGAATGAAACTGGGAGTGGGAACAGAATCAGCTCCCCTTTAGCTCACACATCTTCTTTTATTCTGGCAAACCCTTACTTTGCTGTGTACTTCTTCCCTTGCTTTGTACACTTCTTTTTGCCAACTGTTTGATTAATTTTTATCTTGGCTTGCTTTTCTAATTGATTTTTTGTAGTAACAGATTTTTAAAGGAAATTTTTTTTCTTCGGTGTGCTTCCTGACAGAAAATCTCTAGTAAATATTTATCAGGAAAGTGTTATATTAGTAATTTTCTCAATAAATATTTATTAGAGGCTTAACACTACAAACCCCTGTAGAATTGTGACAAATATTGACTACAGCCGAGACAGAAACAGGGCCTGAAGAGCACTGCGTGCTGCAAGCATGTTCAGTTGCAGCTAATCAGTGATAAGTATCTGGTGATTTTTAGGTAGGAGGGCTGAGCTTTCCTTACCTACCAGATCTGTCAGATGCATGACGGCGCAGGATTAGCTCCTGAGTCGGGGGCACAGAATTAAGAGGCAATTCTCTTAAAATGGCAGCAGCCAAACGAGGGGACCTGGGGGCTGACACTGGTTTTAAAGCACTTCTAAAAATACACTGCAGCTTCTCCCAGTGGAAATGGTCTTGGTTTGATACACACATGTAAAGCCAGAAAGGCTTCTTGTGATACAGCTGGGCAAGTGTGCCAGTACCCACTTCATTCGCATTTGTGTGCACGGCTGGGCAAAATAATTAAAAAAAAAATCTGGAAGTGGTAAAAGCAAATAAAAGGTCATCCGCAAGTTAATTACTTGTAGTGCCTTACCTACAGATTTGCACTGACAGGCTGTTCTGTTGCTCTCTGAACTAGAGGCTAGAAAAATAAACGGTTATGAGCGGGTAGATATGATTGAGGCATGTGGGGTCTCCGACGATAAATAATCTCAGCCCTTGTGTTCAGATACTGCAAGCAGGTTTGGCTAACATCGCGACTTACTTGCCAGATTCATTGTGTGCCGTTCAGCAATGGAGACAGCAGTTAATAAATATTCTTATTGTCCAGACTCAAAACAAAGCTGAGGTCACATGGGGCTCGCACTGTTACCTAGGAGGAGATGCAGGCTGCTGATTTCTGGGCTGTTTTAACGAAGTCTTACCCTGACAGGCCTTAAAACCTTTGAAATGACAGCAACAAGATGACTGTCAGAGCAATAGGGATGTGTTGCTTGCATGTGCCTCTGCCCTTCGTGCCGGGAGCATAGAGCAATGCACTGGCTCTGCTATACCCATAGCTCTGCTGTGCTTTACATACAGAATACTATTCCTGCTGAAATCACTCCCAGTCCTGAAGTAGTTAAAGGAATCAAAAAAGGGAAGATGAAAATGGTAGCAATTTTGACCAGTACATAAACAATTTAGTTTTTCTTTCCAACCATGCAGCCCATAGGTGCAAGAAGAAATACAGCCAAGGTAGGATCACTAAACCTTCTAGGCTGGCTTGTCTGAGCCAGCGCTCAGGGTAGACAGGGCACAGGGGAATAAGTGATAAAGACCTCTGCTGCACTGCCACTCGTTTACACCATTTCAGAAGGGTGTAAGTGGCCCTGTCTCCTGCTCTCATTGACAGGGATGTAGGGACAGAAGCACTGGGTGTTGTGCGTGATGGGTCTGTGCCTGGTGGCCTGGCCTGGCGAGGTGCACGAACACTGCTGGCCAAGAGGACAGACTGTAGCACATCACAGCTCTAACTGGGCAAGAGTGACTCTCCCTGATCCTTCAAATTCAGTTATCTTGCAGCTGACTTAGGAGCCCGTCCCTATTCAGCAAAGGATTAAACCCAAGCTTATGTGGCTTTGCTGAATAGGAATAGAGTTAAGCTCAGGACCTTACTCGTATTTATTAGCACGATAGTCAGAGGTCTGGCTGTCAGGAGTAGTGTATGTAAGAACTGTGAAGCCCCACTGAGTGGCCAGCCTCCTGCTCATCACTCCTGCATTTTGATGAGACCATCTGTGCAACACTCATGCCGAGTCCCTCTGCTTGCCCTCAGCCCCTGCCTGACCTGCTGTCTGGGGGACAATGGCACTTGCTTCCTCTCTGCCTCTGGAAAAAACAGTTTTAACAGTATCTCCTCTGCCTACCGGTGCTCAATGATCAAAGAGTCTGGTGGAAACCTCCAGATTCGGCATTTCCTACCAAGGCCACCTCTTTGGTTAAATTCAACTCCCAACCTGCTCGATGAGCTCCTCTGAAAATCTGGCCTGGCTGAGGGAACACGTATCTAACTTCTAGTTTTTCATTTCACCCCAATCTGGACAGTTTTAGCCTGCAGTCCTGCCTAATTCACCTCCTAATGGAATCAACACCTTCCAACTTGTTTGAGGACTTCAGGAAAAGGATGGTTTAATTTCCAGCGACCTGTGCTGGAGTGATGTCTGTGCTGGAGAGGCGGCTTTGGTGTTCATCACACCTAAAAATGCTGTGATAGTGGATGTTTTCTCTGCTTGGTTCCTTCCTTTTATCTGCGTGCGGCATTTGTTTCCACTTACATCTAAAGAGATTTATAGAAGAGGCTACTTAGGAGGAAATAAAAATAACTCTATGTAGTTCTCTGTTACTTCCTCAAGTCTTTCTGTGACTAGTACTAAGCTGTTATGATACAGGATTTTTGAGATGCCAGGGAGCAAAAACAAAGGGGTTTCTCTGCAGTGCTAATTTTTCCACCCTGGGGTTTTGGATTCCTGTTTGTGGAACTGACACGGCGCTATCCCACCGCTGCCCACCAGCAGCACCGAGCCTTTCCACGCTGGGGGCTGGCTCCTTACGCCTCACCTTGCAGGAGCTTCAGTCTAGTCTGTACTGAAATGCCTGTACACTCCCAGAGAAACAAAAGGGGATTCTTTCTTCATTTCTCATTGGAAATGAAGAACAGGCGTATATCTTCGCAAGAAACACCATTGCTTCTTACTTACCTCCATTCTTTCTGCTTTGGAAATCAAATGTGGTTGGTGGGTCCTGGCAGTGGGGCTAGTCTGAACATGTTGCTGCTGAGGATCCAATAAATTCTGCTGTTAGAGCTTTTTTTAAAAAATTGAACTGTATTTTGTGTCTTTCCTGTGCAAAAATCTCCCTCTCTCTTTCTCTCTCTCTCTCTTTTTTTTTTTAAACCATGCAGGAAATGTTTTGGAAGGGAGAGTCAAGAGACTTAAGTCTGGAATTTTTATGTACACCAGAAACTTAATTGTGTGGTTCAAGCTGATAAACTTACCACACCTCTTTCTGTTTTCTTTATAGACTTATTACAAATATCTGGCTTGGAACCTAGATTTATGGTGTGAACAAAAGAAATATAGACCATAGAGACATGAAAGATAAATCTCAGGGGGAGACATAAAAGGGTTTGTTCAACTTTTAAACTCTTTCTTAATGAAACAAAATAACAAAAAAAAGATCAGAACACTCATTTTTTAAAATGTTCATGTTTAAAGAAGCTGTTGAACATTAGTGATGCCACATATAAAATATCACCTCTATTGTTTTGTGCCTGAGTTGAAATTGCCTATAGAGTCCAGTCCTGAGTTTCTCATAGCATCACAATTTGCATTGCTCTCAACTGGAGGTTTGTACAGAAAAAGGAACAGCAAGCACAGAGTCCCCAGGCTATATTTCTGAACCTAGAGCTGGCCAAAATTTCCCAATGGTGCACTTAGGAGCACTTTGTTGGATTCATTTCAGGTGGAATATTTTGTGGAAATGTGTATATTTCCATGATATTTCATTGAGAAAATAATAAATAGATAATTTCTGTTTCTGTTTTTACTTTTTTCTTATACGGTATTTTACATAATTCTAACCAAAATGAGTCTTTGTGATTTCAGTTTTGACAGTACCATGGAGTCTGAAGCCGCTGTGAGCATACAGGCCCCCTTCTTCCCCTGCAAAGATGTGAGACTTCCATGAAAGTTTGACCTAGAACATCTTTTAGGAAAAAAAAGGACATTTACACTTGACTTACAAATTTTCAGTGGTGGAGAATTCCCACAGCCTTTGGTAAGTTGTTCCAGTGATTAGTAATCCTCACAGGTAAAGAGATTGCACTTTATTTCTAATCTGAATTTGTGTGGCTTCAGCTTCTCACACTATGGACTTATTATACCTTCATCTCCTATAGATTTAAAAATCCAGCTTGTAGACTCAACACAAGTGCATGCACCTATGATCAAATCATCCCTGTTCTTATTTGTTAATTTAGATGAGAACCACCACTTGCATCTGTCTGTGAAAGACATACTTCCTTTATGGCTGTTCTTTGAATCTCTTTCAATGGAGCAGAGTCGCTCTTTGATTGCGAGCACCAGAATGAATCCCACTGTTCTGGCAGCAGTTTCATCCATGCCAGATAGAAAAGGAATCTAACCTTCCTACTCAGTTTATATGATATGACCAAGAATTGCACGAGTCATCCCATTGCAATAGGAGTTCATGTTTAAAAAATTATCAACGAGTACCCCATTAATACCTGAATACAGTTTAGTTTGAATAAGACAGGGTGTCCATTTGGTCCACCTAATAGTCTGACAGTAGAATTGAAACCTCAAAAATGTTGCATGTCAACATCATATGTCACTAAATATGTATGAGGATAATTTTGTGAAGTCAGCAGGTTTCTACTGTGCTCACAAATAAGTGGATTATGTCCTAGGTCCACTTTTAGGTTTTTATTGAGGGTGTCTTTGCCTAGAGTGGAGCTCTTTTGCCTTTGGAAAAGGGGATTTTAGGAAGTAAATATTCATTTAAGGCATAGACTCAAGCTAACATTTTTGAAAAAATGCGTGCTCTAAGTCTATGTAATTCAGTCATCTAATTGCCCAGATAAATAAATAAGGATTTACTTTCCACTGGGGAACTAGAAGATCTTGGATGAGGAACTTAATTGTAGGTTTTGTCTGTCCCCATTATCACTGGTAAGTGAGTTATCGACCTTTAATGGTTACTTGGTGTCCCCTGTGAAAGGAATGCTTGAGTCTTATAACCACAAGTAGCCATACCATGGTACTGCCACCACAGCTGTTCTTAGCAGGCACCTTTCCCAAAGGCTAGGTAGATGTTCCAAGGCCAAAATGACTATAGAGACAGACCTACCCATTCAGCCCCGTCAGGATGCCTCTCAGAAAAAGAAATGAGGCACCTCAATAGGAACAGGTAGGGAATTTATGCTGCTCCTACCCGAGTTGTCATTTCCCTGTGACTAAATAAGATATTTGCTCCCGACCCTTTCAAGAACACTAAATTAACTTAAAAGAAAATCAGGTCTGTATCCAAATGTAAACAGATTATCTCTGGGCCCTAACAAATGAGATTGCTGTGAAGAATTATGTAATTCTCAAATTTGACCTCCAGTCAGTGCAAACCTTCAAGAGCAGCCTCATCTTTATGGGGATCTACTCCAAGCTTTAAAGCATCTATGGCTCTGTGGTTTTGTCATGAGCACATAGTAAATGTGTCTAAACATAGCTACTGCGAATATCTGGAAGTTACCAGCTGAGACAGAAGCAGCTAATTGAATGCAGCACCAGCAGGCGTAATAAATGTGCATTGATTTTAATGTTATGTGGAAGATTTAATATTCAAGTGACTAGATTACTATTAATTGCATTGCTTATTCTAAAAATGCAAAAGATAAACAATTACTAAAATTTGTATGTTAATTCATAGTAGTGATTAAAAGTAGAAGGAAAAAATGAAAACAAAGCATTACCAAATTCTTTTACTCACTTTTTTTGGTAAACAATATCTTTCTGTGATACAACTGCTGTTTGACTGAAAAGAAACATTGATAATTATAATGTATTATGAGCCAAGCAAGTATTTTCCATTGGAACAATGATTTTCACTTAGCACTTAATGTTGACAGAAAAAGACCAAAGGCACCCTTGTGACTTTACCAGCATGTCATAACAAAATGAAGGCTTAACCTGTTTCTGAAGGATTGACTTTCAAGCAGGAAACTGGGCTATTTTGGAAACTTAGCTAATGACACTGTTATTTTTTCTCCTGAGTGATAAGGTTGATGGATACATACCACTTGTATTTTGCTTAATCCTTTTTCTCCCTATCACTTACACCATAGTGTTGATCAATCAATGTATATTAGTATCTAGCTCTACTGACAAATGCTCTTGCTCTGTCATTTGCAGCTGTAAATTTATTTCGACAGAATTATCTGACACACAGTATCCTTTTTCCCTTGGAGAACTGTAAAGGCTAAAATTTTCAGAGGGACCTAGGAGAATTCGGTGTCCACCTCTTAGTGAAATCCCAGGGGCACCAAGTGCCTGCGTGCCCCAGGAGTCCTGGAAAACCCAGCCAGAGGCTCATTAGGATCTTCCTTATGCTCCAGAATAATGTCACAGTACATCTAACGTGATAGATTCAGTTTCTATAAAATGTGGAGATGTAAAGAGCAATAAATATAGACTTATGAGACTTAGAAAAGGCACCAGTAACAGTAGCTACCACAGGTGTTCAAACAGTCAATTTTTTTCACCGAGGTGAACATTTTGAAGCTAGCTCCCCAAAATAAATTCTTACAGCAAGCACACCGTAAAGGATCTAATTGGATTACAGAGCTCTGCAGTATCAGTGCTTGGCTTCCTTATAGAATTTAAAATACATTTTAACTGATGGTGAAGAGTTTCCAGCTGAAGAGAAGAGATGCTCAATAAAAACATGATTTTACCATCGCCCGACACTTCTGCAAGGTCATGAGGGCAGATAAACAACTTCCTGCAGCTGTGGCTACATCTGGCACACGACTGAGGCAGAGAGCGTGCTTTGCAAAGATAAACATATCAGGTTGTATCTCCATAGTCTCCTACACTTCTGGATAAAGCTTGGGGAACTGAACTTGGCCCTGCAGTGCCAGTGGTAATTAATATCCGAACCTGCTTTGCCACTAATGAATCAAAGCAGCCCTGCAGTGAGTTTAAAACCACCCCACTCCAATAATGTATGGTGACTGTGGGTAGCTTGGTGCCACTGCACTGCTCCTGAAGCCCCCTGTGGTATTTCTCACCTGGAGACTATAGCTACCATCAATCTGCTGGTAAGATGCTTCAGGGGCAGCCTGTTGCTGGATACCTGCGCTGGGGAATGGGTTCCTCATGGCCTGGGGTTAGAGGCTGTGTCTGTGTTCCTAAGACACATTTTCTTAGTCATTTTTAGAAGACAATCTCTCTTTGGATAGCTTCAATTCAGCAGAATTTGTTGGTGGCTATTTCTGGCATATTGTCACACAGGTGGTTGGTTTTTTCCCTCAAACAAAGGCTGTCGCGGTGCCTTTGGGTGTAGGGTGGGATAGTTTTTGTTTGCTAACTGAACAAGCTGAAATCAATAAATGATTTTTGACTGACCCCAGGTTGAAACTTTTTGGCATACGCAATAAAACAAGCCAATTTAGTTTTAACCTGAATGGTAATACCAAAAAGGAATTAATTACATTTTGCATCATTTTTGTATTTGGACAGCAGACTAGCATTGCACAGCTGAAGAGGCATTTCCCTTGTAGCCCCTTGGGTGAATTGTATGTGAGTGCCTCTGCAGGTTTCTGGAAGGAGATCCAGTCCTGAAAAGGTGCCTTCCTCTCTCCCTGGACTATCCCAGGAACCCGGTTGCCCCCAGAGGGCAATCCAGACCCTCCTCTGAGGCTGGAGAGGAGCATATCACCCACTCCTCTGCTAAGGCTGGGCACCCTGCAAAGTAGGGAAGGGCATCTGAGAGGGAAGGGCAGGCAGTGCCCAGCATTTGGAATATCTTATTTCTTATTATTTTGGATATTGGTTCAATGGGAACTATATTGATACGGTCAGAGTACTTGCCCACGACTGGGAGCTGCAACCCTCTGAGCTTGAGGGAGCACCTGGAAAGTGCCCCACAAGCTCTGTGCAAGAAGTCCTCGGAGAGCCTGCATCCCAGGTGATGCCTGGTCAAGTCTATCCATAACACGCCACAGAGGCAGCCCTGAGTGGGTGCGACACGGTGGAGGTGCCTGGCAGACATAGAGCTCCTGAGGCAGCCTTTGGCCACCCTCTGTTCCAGGGACTGCTTGGACAGCAGCTGGTGATGGAAGGATCACGTTTATACCTCTTGTACCAGCCAGATCCCCATCACAAGGAGCTTTGCCCCTCAACAGGAGAAGCAAAATTCCTCCTCTGCCCTTAGCTTGGCAGTTTGCACTGAGGAATAGCTGTTTGGCTGCATAGCTGTGTGGTAGGAGCACTATTTCCTTGCTTGCTTATGTCTTGGGAAATTGCTGGCCCTGTTGCCTGTAGATGCTTACGATATCTTCCATGAGAAAACTAAAGTTTCTAGGACCTTGGCCCCAAGTTTATCCTATCTGGAAACAGCATAGGTTTTGGCTGAATTTAATTCAGTTTAGCAAGCAAAGAAGGAAAATTCGTGAGTTATAAAACATCTCTTTTCTTTGCAAAAGCCCCAGTTCTGTAACAAGCCATGTCAGGTAACAGTTTGACTCATCACAGGGAGAACTGTAGGAGCTGACAATATACAAGCCATTTGATGTCGTGTTTCTACCCTGCTTCCTGGCAGACACCTCTCAGAGATGACAAGGGAGTATCATTTTTACATGACGGTGTTTCTACCAAACTGCTGATAGAGCCCTTCACAAGATCACAGAAGGGTCCGTATCATCTGATTAGCATTTAGAGAAGCTGGTTGTCCGGGAGGGAACCACAGGAGACCAGAGACTGCCACCCTCGAGGGCTGAGAGAGGAAAGACTCAATCAGTGGTTGATAAGGCTTAGCAATGATAAATCACAAACAAAACTCCAGGCTTAGGAATTCACAGCACAATCTGTCATGAGTTTCCTTCCCTTCCCTCCCTCCCCAATATCTGATGAGAATTTGCCTTTTAAAATGGTCTCTGGCAGTACAAGAAACCAAGTCAGTGAGAATTGCTGAGCTGTGCCTGGCTTTTGTTAGTTTTCTTAGTGCTGTATTTTTTTTTTTATAACTGTATCTTTGTGTGTATGTGTGTCTCTGGGATTATTTATGCAAGTTTGGCTGCTAGTAGGTGATAGCAGGAGGAATTTTAAAGTTCAAAGATTTTTTTGTAATGTTAAAATGCAAAAATCTCATGTGAAAAACACCTGGTACCAGACTATCAACACTTTATAAGAGGGAGATTTGAAACCTGCCTAGGCGTCCCAGTTCCCCACTGAAGCGGACTGCAACATCCTTTAAAAAATCATTTTAGAACTGACTTCAAATAAGCAGACCTTCTCTACAGGAGGTACTTCTGCCGGGAAGAGTGCTCTCCGCATCAGATTTCCCACCAGTTCTGAGAGGCTGTAACACCTTAGTCTGCTAGCTGCATGTGTATACAGTATATAGGTATGACAGTGTAGGCCAATGCATGGGCTGGAGATACATCTTCCCACGCTGTGGCTGTGGAGGAGAAGGAGCACTGAGGTGTCAGCGTGATGGGACAACGCATTTACTGAATGCACATCTCAGCATTCAGCTGTTGTAAACCACGACATTGCTATAGGTCTGCCCAGAACACTTCTGCTTCGTCCCCTTTTCCCCTTGTTAACCAGTTAATTGATGCAAAGGGAAGATGCAGAGATCTTCAGGTCTCCCTTTGTCTAAGAATGGTATAAATAGGACTTAGCAGAGTATTCCCCCTGATTATAGCACTTATAGTCACACATGTACATTCTCTCTCTCACTTTT
Source organism: Aptenodytes patagonicus (assembly GCF_965638725.1). Lineage (NCBI taxonomy): Eukaryota > Metazoa > Chordata > Aves > Sphenisciformes > Spheniscidae > Aptenodytes > Aptenodytes patagonicus. Next base: position 31,707,032 of record NC_134952.1, on the reverse strand, counting down.
AGGGTACAGTGAGCAGGGGTGGAAACAGGTCCTTGTTTTGTCTCTGTCTCTGGGCACAGGAGCACCCCTGGGGACTGTGAATCCCCTCCCCAGCACCTTTTCCGTGGTGCCCCTTACAGGAAGGATGGAGGCAGATGAGTGCTATTCGCCATCTTTCATACAAACCAGTTCCCTCCATCTCTTCAGAGAGACGCTGGATGAGCAAAGCATGCATGAACAACGTGCCTCCTGGCTGCATGTCTGCTGCCCCTCGCTTCTCAGACACGTGCACACATGGGCTCAGAATTCGGGTCAAATAATCCACATCTACCCAGTTAAGCAGCTAAAAACAAGGAAGAAAAATACTGTTAGAATGGACCAAAAAACATGGATTTGAGGGCGAAAAATGGCGAAAAATATGCCAGAGACCGCAAAAAAGCAGGAAAGAAGAAAAGAAGGTGCTTGGAGAAGATTCCACTGCACTAATCATATAGAAATTGCACACACACTGCTGTCTCGTTTGAGGGATGCATGGTAGGAGCTGCATTGAGCCTCTCGCAGAACTGTGCTTTAAAAATACATTAAAATGTTGGTTAGTGTGCTTGCGATGAAACCTGTGGGTTTTAATCTAAACATCACTGTGATTCTCCTCCTCTTCCATGACGGGGATATTTTGGGGCAGTGTTGCACTGGTTTGCTGTAGCAACTGATAGTCTGAACTGAAAAAAGCATAAATGTTCTTTCCAAACTGATGTGAGAGAGAAAACTGTTACCAGAGGGGAGCACTGAGGATCTATTTTTAATTTTTGCCTTGTTAAAAATCATTGTATGATTGTGATAGCTTGCTTTTTACATCTGTAACAATTCCTGCCCCATAAGAGCAGCAGGATTCCTCCAAGAGATGCCCAAGTATGCAGAAACGCTGACGCTAGCCTGATGCTGGTGCTAACAGTGTGCACTGCTTACTCTTATTGGACAATAACATGTACCCTGGGGTGTCTTCTGGCTTTTGATTAAGCTCCCTGGGATTCTGGCTTTGTAGATTGGCCATTGTAAATGCAGAGGCAGAAGAAAGATGCGATCGCCTCTGCTCCAAGGGCGGTACAACCACCTCTCCCGGCAGGAAGCGTTCAGATGCCCTTGATGACAATGGGCAAACAGGCAGTGTTTTTGTTTATTTTCTCATAAAGTGCTGATGAACAAATGAGGCAGAGACATTAAGAAGCTCACGCTGTGACGAGAGATTTGAGTTTATCAGCTGCTTCTTGGCAGGGTAAATTTTACATACAGTGAGAATATAAAGCGATCCCTCCCTGAGGGGTGAGACTCTGGAGTTTTATTTCATAAATAAAAGGGGAGGAGTGCTTTCCTTAGAGATTTGCTCTTTTCTTGAGTCAAGTTTGAATAATACCATTTATTTTCTCTGACCTTCTTTGGTATAATGTGATCATGAAACACATCACGGCTAGCTAGTCTATAGTTGAGGGGCAGTAGAGGACGAGAGGAAGCATCTATGGGATAAAGTACAGCCTGGGAAATACCGAGGAAGATCTTCTCTGACTAACAGGCTAAACTCTGCTATTAAACTTTGTTCATTTGATGGTCTAAGCCCTACGATGAAACGTGCTGTTCAAAACTCGGGCTGGTATCTGCTTTCACTGAAGTAATCGCACATGGCTCAAAATACTATGTACAGAACCTTGCCCAGCGAAAAGAGGCAATAATGACCCTGAGCGATCACACAGATCACATGCAGAGCTCTGTCCTGCCAAGTGGTGAGGGCTGAAGATACTGAACCTCACAGCTAGCACACACGAGTCTTCTTTTTCCCGGTACCCTTACCAGGACATCTTTATATATTTCAGCAGAGAACTCATAGTACATGGCAGCTTTGGAAAACATTTTGGAATCTACGTTGTGAAGCAAAGTGGGATCTTCCCTCCAAAGCACCTAGAGGCCAGTGGCAATGTCCACATGATCTCTTGTAAAAAGGTGATGCCATATGGCAGGAAGCCATTTATCTGGCTTCATTGCTGTAGGGAGTGAAAATTGACAGGACAATGCTATCTGCAGGGCTCACGGGGGCTGGGTCAAATCCTGCTTACCTTACTTATGTAAATAGTTCCCTGCATCTCAATAGCTCTGTGTTGTTACAAACTGTCCTGATTTGCACTTTGCAAACTGAGAGCAGAAATTGCTTCCAAACCTTCCAAATGGAGCTTTTCCCTTGAACAGAAAAAAGCTTTGTCCTGCCCAACCCAGTCATCCGCATGACTGCAGAAACCCAGGAACGTTTCACAGGGAGTTTTCTTTTGAAGTTTGGTTGTGTAAGACAGGAGGAAAACCTTCCCTCCCAAGCATAATCCTGTAGTGTAAAATCAGCTTTATATTTATTTATTTTGACATTCAAACCGCTCCTTTTAATGCATATGTATAAGCTCTTAGGGATTTAGGTCTTCATCGCTTGGTGATTTGCCTAGTATTTCTCATAGTCCCCTATACAAGGGAACTATTTTTAAGAAACTCCGCAGTTCCAGCTTTGCTATTCCTTTACAATCATTGGTGAGGGAAGGCTGGGATGGGCGGGGGGCATTTAAACAAAATGTTTAAGGGTGGTTTTTACAGACTCAGTGGACTCCACAACTGGGAACTCAAACCTCTTGAATTACTGCCAAGTCTTCCTCTCAGATCCATCTGAAATGACTTAGAGCTGGTGCAGGTCAGGTCTGAGCTTCGACAAGAGCCGTCCCGTGTTACCCTTAGGGAGATCCTGCCATCCTGCACCTGCCTTTGAAAAATAGAAGATCTGCATGGTGAAGAAGCACTAAAAACAATAAAGGAGGGTGCGACGGTTAGGAAATTATCCTTGAGCACAGGCTCCGTGTGTGCAATAACCTTCTCTGCTGCAGTCTTCCTGTGCAGCTGTGGCCGAGACCCCGGGAGTGCAGTCCATAAATGACAGGGGGCCCTACGACTTAATGGGATTGCCAGCCCTAATGCCCAGGAGTGTGGTGCTCAGCTCCCCCCAGCACCCCAGCTTTCACCGCCACACTTCCACCAGTGCCCACAGCTGGAAGTGGATGGAAGGGTCCCAGTCCTGGCAGCGCTGTGATGCCCACGTCTCACCCACAAGTGACCTGCAGTCACTTTCTTCCATTGCCTGACACTGTTGGAGCCCAATTCCTTAATTCCCCCTTGCTCCAGACGACACTGACTGGGGAGAGAGGGGCAGGACTCATGCATAGCCTTGGATTCAGGAACAGAGATGTGAGCTAGAAATTGATTTTGAAATGTTTTGCTTCGTTGTTTAAGTATGCAAGCATTTCTTCTGAATAAGATGCAAAATATTGTCATAAGATGGAGCAATTCAGATGTGCTCATCTGGAATTAAATGCAATCTTGATTTGTTAATTTTGGCATTTGTGAGCGTGTGTGAAGCTGGAAGAAGAGGGATTCCTGCAGATCTCTGTATTGGCCTGGCAGGAGACTAAAGAAATCAAAATAGCATAAAACCTGGGATAGGATTTGGTCTGCCTCAATCCCACACTGATCCTACTTTCTTGGACTGGGTAATCTCTCTACTGAAGCCAGAAATTATAAGCATAGTGTTAGCAACCCATACCCACACTTTTAGGCCTGTCCCCCTTCCTGCAATAATCAAATTGCTAGGGAACCCCCCAAAAATAGGGTCCATGTCTGCCCCAGTCTGAAGGAGCCCCTCTGCCTGCATCCGATGGATGTGCAGCCATCCATCCGCCTGCTGAGCAGCCAGGGTGAGCGCAGCTCGCAGTGGCCCTTCAAGGCCGGGTCCTCTTCCTCCGGGCAGAGGTATCCCCCGGCTCGTGCTTCCCCTCTTGGGGGCACCCCAGCAGAGGGATGGACACCAAACCTGGCCTGAGCAGATCACCCTTTGGGCAGGCGTGCTCTCCCCGTGCAGGTGAGAGGTCCAGTTCACTGGACAGAATCTGCTTCTGGGGGTTGTCAGAGACACCCTCCTCCTACCACGGCCTTTGTAGTGAATTTAAGAGCTTACTTTCAGAGGACTAAGTCACCCCCTCCTTTATATGTACAATTTAAGTGAAGTAACTATCCACATTTGGAGGACTTGATTTTACCACCGTGCAGGTAAGTTAGGCACCTAAATTAGGCAATGAAGAAGCTAAAACGTGGCAATGACTCCATCTTTTCCACCAGGTGAGGTTGTGCCACACAGAGTCCTTTGATCTCGGTAGGTCTCCTCTTTGTCTCCCCTGGGCTTCCAGTCACCTCCCTGACACACGGCGTGGCTCTGAGGGAAGGCTAGGAATGGGTTAGAGCAACTACACCCCTCCATCTCCTATCTACCTAAATGAAGAAAGTTAGTACGAGTTTGTTCCACACATCATTGATTTACCTGCATGGATGGGGCTCAGGATTTATATTTTGGAGGTCAATTTGTTATTGACATACATTTCCAAGTATCCATAAATCCACACTTACATATAGGAGGAATATTACAATCGTACTTTGGCACCAGTTTCCACATCAGTTTAATCTTCTGTATTCATAATGATAAAGTCTAACATTTTTCAGGTCTTAAAAATTAGGCTCCAGATTAAAACATATTCCTTCTCAATGGCTTTGTCTGCATAATATAGTGCTCTTAAATCGGACACTAAGGGCTTGACTGAGTTTCCTATGCTCAGGTATAAGGTGCCATTTGAAATGCCCTGGGATACCCAGGGCATCCCCATGGGTGGACAGCTATGACAGATGATCTTCAGAAGACTTACCTCTTCCTGGAGGAGACTAGTGGGATACCCCAGGGCATCTGCAGAGGTACTAAATGCAATTTATGGACAGCTGAGTCAAGCCTGCCCCAACTTAACCTGTGTCCTCTCTGCTACAGTTTTAATTGGTTGCTGTAAAGACTTGGAAAGCTTTGGCTCCTGAGTCACTCAGCTCCCTAACTGCTTGTTTTATAAAAAGCAATTTAAAATAGAAATACAGAATGGTAGTAATTGAGGGAGCCCACTTCTGCTAATATGTTGGCTTAATTAAGTTACTCTGCGGAAAGGTCTATCATGGCTTGTTTTTCTAGAAAAAATGCTATGAATAATGAAGGAAAAATGTATTCAAAGGGATGAAATTTCTCAATGATAATTTATGTCATTTTCATTACGCTTTGTAACTCTTTGAAAAAAGTTCCATTGTTTGGTGTTATCAGGAATTTCAGTGGGAACTCCCTAGAGAAAGGTGCAGTTGGCTCACTAAAAAGCTTTTCATTTAAAACATTGCTGTAGATGGGCCCGTACATGAGATAAGGGGGGGTGGTGGTTAAAAGGAAACAATAAAATATGCCAAAATGTTCTGAAATGATGGTGCTGAGTTGATATTATTTTTTTCATTTCCTTTTTTTTTCATCCTTCATTGTCATATAAAGAACGCGGCTCATATTTTCATCAAGTGGACAATACAGCTTCAAAGCTCTGGGAGGAAGGGAAAGTCTTTCTTCCAAACTTTTCAAAACCTATGATCTGTCAATAAAAGCAAATATGCTTACAGTAGAGTAATTAGTTGATTTTTTTTTTGCTGCAGAGACTTGCACTTTGGTTGCTTGCAGGCAGTTCCTTCTTTGGAGTCCGTACCCTGCGGAGCAACAGGAGTTTTCAGATTGGCAGAGGATGTTCCTCGTTTCAGGGAAAAACAATATGTACAATTAATGATACCTCTTCTGACCCAAACTGTTGGTCTGTGTTGTGGTGGTTTTGGTTGGTCCCTCCTTTCTATCACTTTTTTTAGACACCCATTTAGACATAAGCAGCCCATCCCCACTGCCCCAAACAAAACAAAACAGAACAAAAAAAATCTCAGCATTTTCCTGCTCAATTTTCAGCTCTAAGACAGACCCTGTAACCGTGCAGCTCAATCCCAGTCCTTGCAGGTAACTCGTATTTTAAGAGATGGTTTCTATTTTTAACCCATCCTGTTCCTTCAAGAGCCTAAATATTTTGTGCATTTACCCTGCGTAAAGGAGAGTGGATCTTACGCCCCCCATCTTCAGTTTGATTTCGCCCAAGTCTCAGCATATCTGTGTGTTACAGAGCTGGAGGGATAAAAAGAGCTTATGTTATAAATTCCCTGTTTAATGTATTCTTCAATGTATTCATCTTTTGCATTGGAATTTTCAATTCTTGGTTTCTGTTCAAGAGACTCTGCTCTTCCCCCTTGCTACCTGAAAGATTGAAGCTTAAATGCGGTGATATTAAAGTCAATGTCACTTATGCTGACAACTCAGAGAAAAAAATCCTGTGGAGTTTTCAAATTATGGCAGGCTTTGTATGATTTTACAGAAAAACAATGCAAGCAAACTACTAGTCTTTGTATTTCTGCGGTGAGAGAAGCATTTCAGTATTCTCCACCATACCTGCTCCCAGACTTGTACAAGTTAGAGCAATGCAGTTTTGGTACTACTAGCTATTATTAAAGTTACTTGCTATTTCTTGTTGCAGATGTCAGCTCTTTGAATTGATATTGCTCATGCTGGTTGTCCGCTTCAGGGTACTTTTAAAAAAATGGCATGTCTAGAAACAGTTTAGTTGTTTTCAAGGCTAAGAAATAAGAATATTCTGCTTTCCAATCTTAAAATGGTGGGTTTTGTTTGGAAAACTCGCTCCTAACTTAAAGAATTAAATTTAAGATGTGTATTGGTCCTGAAAAAATCTGCACATTTTTTTCAAATTATAAATCTTTTGAAAAGTAGCCATGATCTGACAATTTGATCTAGGTTTTATTGCCAAGGTCTCAGAAGAGTCTTTCCTCACTGAACTACCTCTGCTTCAACTCTTGCCATACGCCACCTCCACTCAGCACCTGTGTCACTTGAGAGCAGGAAGCCAGGGCAGAGATTGTGCCCAGTGTACTGACTGTCAGCTCCCCAGTTTTAGGAGGTAAGACAGCAGTCTGAAGAAGTGGAAAACCGCTGTTCCCCATCAAGACCAAGATTATCTCTCCTTGCCCGTGGACTCCATCCTTCCGAACAAGAAAAGGAATTTAACGCTGACTTCGTGTCTCACTACTCACATGGATTGAGTAGTGCTTAGGGGTGTCACCATATCAGCCAGCGGGAATTAATATTTGTTCATCACAAGATCCTCTGGTAGAGAAGAGAATTTCATTCCTCGGCTTTGCATTAAGATGAATGTTCATTGTACAGGTTATGCTATTTCTGAGTAAAGCAAGTCTTCCCTCCCCTGAGGTTAATATTCTCGGGGCTTTAGTTTTTCAGTATTGGTAACACTGCTTCCTTCTTAAACTCAAGAAGATAAATGTAAATGGGAAGGTCAAAGATCATTGGAAAATGCAAATTGAAAAAGCATGCTTTTTTTCCCAAATTGCCATTTTTGATCTGATTTCTCAAGGTTTCTTTTCCCCAGCTGTTTCTCGAAACAGCCCTCATCTGCATCAAAGACAGCTTCCTTGGGTGTTGCTCCCGAGAAAAGTCAAAATATTTCTTTTGCAACTTCTTTTTTTGCAAAAAAATCAGTGAGAGAGATAGAAAATGCCAAATGGGAGGGGGAAAACTGGCATTCAACCAGTGTACATGCCACAGTCCAACAACGGTCAAATAGTAGGGGTAAGTAGGAAAAACAGGAAGGGAAACAAATTCACTTTCATTAGGAGAACTGCAGGATTTCACCTGTAATACTATCTTCTTTCCCTGTGTTTGTGTAACTAACAGGCTCCATGTGAGCAAACAGCCCAGCTGATACCTCTCTTGTCGGGTGTTTGCAGCGAGGCTTTTTCTCCCTAAGTACACATCTTACATGCTAATTGATTCCACCTTCCGAGAACGGCAGGATTTCACGACGCGGCGTGTCTTCGGTGTGTGTCTATGGCACGCTGCGGGGACCCACAAATAGCAGGGAGGAATTTTTAGAGTGCATCTAATGGCCTTTGCTTGTCATTAAGCTGATAAGTGTAAAAATCACTCTCCAGTCTACTTGTGACACTTTATGTTTTTCACACGGTACTTCTGTGACATAATCATCCCCACATCATCTCCCTGCAGATACAGCCTGAAAGTCCAAGCTACAAGGCAGATCCTCTGCTCGATGGACCTCTGTGGCTTTATGTTAGCTGAAGGGTTTTGTGGTGCTAGAGGGTAACGCTCTGTCTGACTGTATTTGTGTGCTTGTATTCCATAAAATAGTTTCTAAAAATATTAAATGGTGACAGCTGGAACAGTGAATTTGACATAGGACTAAGGGAATGAGCAAATCTACTGTTTATGATAAAGATGCACCTCAAATGCCTTGATTTCATGGGGCATTGAGTATATTTTTTACCGATTAAGAGAGAGATCCCTCATGTCTTTCTGATTGCACTTAAATGCCAGTACACCAGCTTTCCTATACTGGAATCTGCTTTATGACTTGATTGCAGTAATGCTAAGACAAACTATCTCTGTCTCCATCTGGCAGTGAATACCGTACTGAATATGAAGCATGGAGCTGGGTGTTCAATGGCTAGGACAGCCCTAGCAGTCTGTGGCGAGAGTGCTGGAGATCCAAGCAACATAAGTTGCACAGGTCCAAAGAAAAAGTTAATTTGGGGGTCAGCAGTATTGACCTTGGGATCTGTCCAGTTGCATCTTTAAAATGAGAAAGAGAAAAGTAGATGGAGCAGAAGATCTGGGCAGAAGTAGCAGGCTGATAGGAAGAGCAAATGTATTGCCGTTTACTTGAAGTTTCGTTCTCTAGTTTTATTCCACCACCGGGGCTTTTCACTCAAGACATGACATCACTTACAACACAGGTGGAGTTGTACTGGCCATCCTTGCAGTGACTTTACTCTGGGAGATGCCCCAAGCAGCTCTAGTTCAGGCAGAGGGACATGCCAGCATGGGGGCACGACCTTAGGAGAAGGGGCAGGCCTGCGGTGCCTGAGGAGTCAGCGGGGTGAGCAGTGAGCTAGGGCCGTGCAAGGAGCAAGCAAGGAGTGAGCAAGAAGCAAGCCCCCCCCCATGCTCTCCTGGCTGGGTGCTCCTGAGCTTCTTCCTTCCTCACCCACTGCACAGGCAGGTGTCTCCTGAAAAAGACTTTTGGATTTTTCTTTCTCTTGTCACACCTTTCTGCAATAATATCTAAGAGTTTGACAGAAGAAAAAAATAATTGTTCTGTCTTTGTTTTGAAATAAACCCCCTGTCTCTCCAATCTTTTTTTTAATTACTTAAAATGCCATGCTGTGTGCCACTCCATGCTCTTTTTTGCAGTACCTGTTCTCCCCGGACTATCAGTCAGTCATACCATAACCTAATATGATTTTTGGTCCTTTTTAAGTGATGGCTGGATTCTAAATTATAAGCTGTTCCTTTACATTTTGCTTGCCAACTTTTCTCTGAAGTGCCAGCTTCCAGATTTCTCGCAAAATTCTGCTTCCCTGCTTATTAGCCCAGAAAACGTGGCCAAGTCTCAGCTGTAAATGATACTGTTATTGGGAATGCACTGCTCAAGGTGGTGAACTCAGGAGAGGGATTCTCTTTCTGTTATTTGTTTGTACAGTACCTAGCTGAAGGAGGATTTAATCCCTGCTTGGACCCGCTATACACTATCATATTAGAAGCCAGTAGTTCAATTGCTTACTCAGCCTGAACTTGTTGTTATCTGTGCAAATTGTCAGACATTGTTCAGTGTCTTATTAACTACGCCCATTAAGTCTGTATTTAATTAGCATGTGTGCTTTCTGACATAATTGCAGTAATGCTAAGATCAAGTACTTCTCCATCCAGCAGTGTATACCACACCGAGCAGAGAGCACGGAGCTGGGTGTTCACTTTTGATAGCTGTAGGCAATGTGTGATTGCCTGTGGTTGCCAGTGTCCCATACACCGCGCACGTCTGTGTGCCGATCAGGCATTTGCTTCTGAAATCTTGAACTTTAGAAACAAATCAAAACAGCCCTTATGTGAATGGTGCTACTGGTCCATCAGCAGTCTTCAACCTGTGTGTGCTACGTAAGGATTTTTCTTTCCTCGGCAATAGGATAATTCAATTGCTTTTCATGGCACTTTTCCTTCCTAAAGCATTATTTTTATATTTGTGAATTAGTAGACTAGGGATCTGCTCTGCTTACAGAAGAGCGCATTTTCTTTGCAGCTAGTAATGACAGTTTATTTTGTCCCTAACAATGGAGATGAGATTCTGTGATCCTGTTCAGCTGTACCATGCTCCACATCTTGCAAAGGAAAGAGCTAATTCTTTTCTAGAAATCTCCAAAAATTGTAAGCAGCCTGAAGGTCAAACTTGTGGCATGGTGTATGAAAACCAGAGTGCTAGGATTGTGCAAGTAGAAATAGCTCACAAATGGTGATAGAGCACTGGTTAAATTACAAGATTGTGTGAAAGATGAAATTTAACCTCTTGATGAGGTCACCTTGAAGTGGATGTGACCTCATCTTTTACATCATCTCCACTACGAGATAGCTTGTGTTTCTAAATGAGACTACTTATGGCCCGTCTAAAGATCAGTATGTGATTACATTTTTACCTCCAAATTTCACATGTTCGTATCTTTGATGCTGTTTGACCATCTTACTCTATGCTTGACTGATTTTGAAAGGCTCATGGAAGTCTGAAATAAGTATGTCTAAAGATTACACTTATTCTGCTGTGTCTTACTGTTTGTTGCACAAGCGAGTATAGTTTTTGTTATTCATCACAGCACTGAGAAATAATGTACAATAAATACAAGGAAAATCCATCTGGAAAACTATAACCACAAAGACTAGAATAAAAATCAGAAGTTAAAATTGAACTAATCTCAGTTAAGCAAAAATTGAACTGTTTTTTTTTTTTTCTGGAATATCACATCCTAAAGCTCTTTTCTGTTCAAGAGGAGAGGAAGATTTGTTAATGTGCTTTTGGTCTTTAAAATATTACTACTGGAGACTGTAAATTTCATTCTCTACAAGTGTTTGACTGGATCAAAAGAAAGAGTAGTCAAGAAGAACAGAAACATGAGCATGTACTGAATTAACTTTTTTTTTAATTATAAAAGTTACAGCTCTGTGCTGCTGACAATGCTGAATTCCCCATTTGAGGCCTTTGGCATTGATACATTCTTGAGGAGGTAAAAACCTCTTATTTTTCATATAGCACCAAATGGTTTGTTTACATTTAAATCAGTCCTTCTTTGTCATACTTAGTTCAAGCGATTTTTCAATTTTTCACTATGTGGCTAACCAGGCACTTGAACAAGTTGGCCAGAAAGGCCATGTAATCTCTGTCCTCAAAGATATTAAAAACTGGACTAGACAAGGCTCTGAGCAACCTGATCTAATTTTCATGTTAGATCTATCTTAGGAGCTGACCCTGCTTTGAGCGGAGGACTAGATGATCTCCAGAGGCCCCTTTTAACTTAAATTATTCAATGTTTTTGTGCTTCTATGGGCTAGTTTTAACGCTCACAACAAAATATTGACAGTAGATCAACAACTGTGCTGTCAAACAAGGTGTATTTGCATTCAGAAGAAGGAAGAGACTTCTTCCTAAGTTTTGTGATCATTGGAGCTAATTATTTTTTTCTTGGCTTCCTTCTGCCTTTGGAATGATTTTCAAGGTGGGATATGTTTTGTAGTTGTCCACGGCATGACAGACACTCAAGGGATCTGGAAATACACTCAGCTGTACACAAAAGGAAAATATTCTAAATATAGACTCTTCCATAGTTAAGCTCTTCCTGCTGGACTTAAATTAATCTTGTTTTAAAAAGAGAAGGATCCTGTACACTTCCCATCATCAGATCCAAGCATAAGTGCAGTTTACATAAAATGCAGAAGAGCAGAAATCCCAGTGGAGATTGGAGCATTTTCTTGAGAAAACATTGCCAGTTTCTAATCCAAGTTGAGCATGACACAGAGATGAAACTGTATTGTTAAGCAGCCAACGCAACTTAACAGCAACCTTGATGGTTGCCAATGTAAGCACCTGGGTAGAAAAAAATAGCCATTTCTGAATGTGGATTTGACATCAAACTATATGTTGGGTTGTATGTTTTCCACCATAGGCAGCAAGCTGCAAAATGCTGGCAGGCAAACACCCTCTCCATGGAGCCTCATGAGGTAGCAGCCATCACATGGAGCAGGGAGAAGATGGGTTGCAGATACCAGGGGATACAAGACGTCTCCTTACTTTTTAACTCTTCTCGTTTTGTTTGGGTTTTTTTTTGTTACTCATCATGTAGAACTATCTAAAGCTCAATGTTTCTAGTCCCTGTGCTGAGCTGAGGAGTCTGGCTCAGCCTCAGCTGCTGCGGTGGGCTTCGTGGTCCTCATGGGATACCCCCACATCACCGTGCTCTGACACCTAGTGGCCACGAAACAAAAAATATAGGGTTCTTTTGAGCTCTACAGCATGTATTGAACCAGCCAGTTATGTCAGTAAACTGTTCCCCTAAGAAAAATGGCACAGAGCCTTCATTTAATGAGCTGCAGAGTGTAGCTGGCCAGACTTCAAGCACATGGACGTTTCCCTAAGCAAGACATGTCACTAGGTATTTTTAAAGATAAATTCCCTGTTCAATGGGAAATATTGTCCCTGTGGAAAATGGTTAGGGAACATGAGGAAACTACACAAAAAGAAAAAAAATTCCTGAGTAAAGTTCATTCCATGTTGTGCTGTGGCACTTGGGTTTTGGGACCAGCTGGCCTCTGAGGTTGAAGACAGAACACAGTCATGTGAGAAAAGCCTGTTTCCTTTGTACTTTCCAAGATAAAAGTCTGTATCTCTGCTGGGTAAACACAACATTTGAGTCGTAGCTCTCTGCAGAATTACCTGGTAAAAAAGGAGTCACTCTACGTGGGTGCAAGTGAAGAGCTTGAATTCCCAACCCTGGAAACCAATGCTCACCATCCACTACAGATTATCACAGTGAGCACTGACCTTTTTCATGTGCCAAAAAGACACTGACTTATATGCTATGGACTCTTCATTTTGCCAGATCCATGACGAATGAATCCAACTGAGGAAAGCCTCCTGCTAATTCTGTCTTCTCCCACCCAATGCCATGCTATGGCTTAAACGCTTAAATCTGAGGCACAGTTAACACACACAGAGGCTTGTGCTATGAACATGTGAATTGAAACAACCCTTTCTAGCTCTGCTGCCATCCCATCTCATTTTAGGAGGAGCTGGGTAAGAAAAGTCTCATTCTCAGTTGTCTTTTTGCATTCCCAGATACTTTGCAAGTGAAGGCACTTTTTCAAGTATAACTTGATATAAGTCAGTCTCTTCTACTCACTAGGTTGGAAGGGGATCCGCTTCTGTATTATAAGGCTGAAAAAATTTCACATTTATCATATACATGTGTATTTTCTATGAAGAAGGCAGGTAATTCAGGAATGCATCCCAAAGAACCATAAATCCCCAATCCTTTACTGGCCATGTGCAGAACGAGGAGGTAATAAGGAACTTTATTATTGGGCAGGAACCGATTAAAAAAGGGGTTACTAAGAATGGTTTCGTAGGATCACATTCTGATGGCTTTAGACCAGCTTTCATCCAGACGCTTTCTCCTACTCCTCTCCCTTAGCAAGTGCTGGGTTGATGAGTGACGTAGGTTTTTCTCATTTTCTGAAAGTCCCCATTGTTGCTGTCAGTCAAATCATCAATCACTTCTTCAATCCATTGGAAAAAAAAAAAAAAACCAACAGATGCAGCTTAACTTAAGTTCATGTTGTATTGAGTTTGTAAATGAAATTATGATGTTTTAAAACTGACGTGTCTATTTTTCTCCTTCTTTCCTCTTCTGTTTCGTATGTGAGAGAGGATAAAAAGGTAATGTTTGCCCTTTTCTGTTCATTGTGATTCATGAGTCTTTTGTTGGGCTGGATTTCATCTTCACCTTGTGATCCCCACACATGATCCCTTCCCTACAGTTCCTCCTTTCTCTTCTGCCCTGATAAAATTAGGCTTTTAAACTCTTCTGAGCTGAAACCTTTTAAGTATTCTTTGGAGATGCTTCTGTACTGACACCAACCTTTCCTCTGCCAAGTGTATTGTCCAGCTCTCATTTCAGATGTTGAAGGGATCTTTGCGATTTCTCTCATCAGCCTCTGTACTTGCTCAGCAGTTATTTTCTTGAAAAATCTCATCTCATATCGAAGTAAGAAATGTTAAAATGATCGAACAGTTCATAGTTCTGCTGCTGCCATTCAGGTGCATAGATCTGAAGGTCCTTTTTCACGGAGCTGGGTGTGCGCCGCTGCTCCTGTTTTGCAGCCAGGGAGCATGAGGCAGAGAGTCGTGTGTCTGAGCATGCATGGAGGTGAGATCCCTGAGCTGCAGCCCTGTGCGCTGACCGCTCCCAGTGTCCCAGCCTGCCCTGAGCTAGCTTGCCCTGCTTCTGGGGAAACAAAAAGAAAAAAAAAAGAAGTTGGGCAAACTATTCTCCTTGAACCTGCTCTCTGTTTTAAGATGGGTGAGGGCAAACCGTGGGCAGGTTGTCTCAATGACAGCAGCGTACCGGCTACTCTGCAGGAGCTGCTGATGCTCATGCTACGCCTCTGCAGTAAACAGGAGTAACTTGCTCTGTTTTGGGGTTGCGACAGGGAGAGGGCACGATCCTGCGGTGAGGTAGGTCGATACCCTGCCTTGGCAGTGTTTGAGAGTTAAATTTGCTTTCTCTATGTCACACCTTGCTTGGGAGTGCACGCATACCCTCAGTATGGTGCTGGCAATAGTCAGGATGTCTAGAAAATTTTCTGCATCAGGAAAATCTACTGGTGGGAATGATATGCTTAAAAAAATACGGGACTTGCCCTTTATGACAAATACCAATGATAATTTAAGACTGGGGCCAAATGACAATGAACATGAAGGGAATGTCCAGTCCAGCTACCTGCGAGAACTGCAATATCTGCAACATCTCTTCCTTGTGAAAACAGCTGAAATAGTTTACCTAGGACAACTTCTCTTCCTCACAAGAGCTGACCGTATGGTCTATAATTCCTTTCTGGATGTGTGGAAGGTTTGCATGCCTGACTTTTTCAAGGTCAGTGGATGTTAAAGCTCATTGAGAGGGTGAGGGAGAAGCTTTGTGCAATTTTATCTTTCTCACTATCTTGCTGCTCATTTTTCATTTATCTCCGTTCTGCAAGGCAGCACCTCTCAGCACCTCCCAGGGAGCTGATCCAAGGTCTGCACCCAAGCTGTCTCCTCTATAATCCTGGTGGCCCACTGGATTCAGTTAGATAATGAGAGTAATGTTAACTCACCTTCAGCTGGGAGACCAATGCAATTCATTTTTGTGATAGTCTCAGCAAAGATGGTATAGAAACATCTGAAGTAAATCAGAGTTGCACGATGCACAGAGTTAATGCATACAGTATCATCACCGTGGTTTTCCAAGGTTATCCCATTTACCTGAAATAAACATTTATATCCGAGCAAATAAAGTGTATAATGATGCTGCTAATAAATAAATAAGGGGCAGCAGGGTTCTGGGCTGCTTAATTTCTATTACAAAGGCTCATTTGAAGTGTACCTCCGAATCAAGATCAATGCACCTAACAAAATCACATCCAGAATCTAAAAGCTGATTATCTGTCTGGTTTCAGTGAAGAAAAACTCCCCCTGCTAAGCCTTCACAGAAGCTGCATCCACAAAAACAGAGCTGATTTGAGTGCACTTTGCATTGGCTCATAGAGAGAGACATTTGCTGCAAGCTGCTCCCAGTTAGTCTTCAAGTCACTTCTTTCCATTGCTGAGACATCTTCAGAAAGCTTTTTTAGGGAATAATGCCACTTTCTTGCCCATCTTTAATTGTGACAGTCCTTCTGTTACAGTGCTTACAGACTCCATACAGTCTGTACTCTGACACTGAATATTATTTTCAAGTCTTTCAAAGATTCATAGTGGTTAAAGCCAAAAGATCCTGATGACTTTTATGCTCTGTCCTGCTTTACACAATGCAGCCATGCATCTGGCTATAGTGACAGGATTAGAAAACCCTAAAAATTATAATTCTAGCACCTTGTGTCTTTACTGAGCACTCTCTCACCCACTTCAACCTGACATTTATGCAAAGGTATTATCTTACTCAGCAGCTAGGCATGTATTTTATCACGCAAAACCACAGGTGATGCCTTCATTTTAAAGGAATTAAGGCTGTATGTTACCTTCCCAAGTCTCCATTAGCATGTGTAATAGAGCATTAGCAATTTGGAGGTGTAAGAAATTTACTGTCATATCACTGTTCTGCCATACAAATTAGATAGTTAACGAGCAGTTGGTTCTTCCTGTTGCCACAAATAATCTGGTTGTATCTTTACAGTTAGATATTTTTTAACAGGCATTTCTAATCAACTAATAACAAGATTATTAAAGGCAATCCTTTACAAATTCAAGGTGGCATAATTAATTGCCAAGAATGTAAAATATTAAAAGCTAATTGTTTTTTAGTGCAGCAGAAGCTCTTTCCAACTGCATTGACTCCAGGTCTTATCAAACCTGAAGCCCATGGCTCTACACAGCTCTGGCACTGTCCTACAAACTTGTCTGGCATTTCTACCAACCTGCTCTAGAGGTGCCTTTTTTCAAAGCCAGCTGGTTCAATCGCTCCTGATTTAGCATCATCTGTGCGCAAAGTCAGCAGTGACTCCTGGGGCCCATTTAGGCTATTTTGTGTTTGCATGCATGTTTGTGTGTGCATGTACGTATACTATGCATGGATTATCAGTTAAATATGTATTGACATACAGGGTAGGCAATAAAAACTAAGGCTAGAGCTTAAATCTTGTCGCTGAATTTCTCTTCCCCTCCGGTGTTCTGGTCCCTGCTGTAGTTTACTGCAGGAAGCTATACACTAATCAGCCTGTAAAACACTGCTCTGGGGGAGACGGTGATCCCAGCCACAGGCTGGGCTGATAATAGACTTGCCTCACTTGACAAAAAGATAAAAGAGTGCATTTTGTTCCTCATTATTTCACTGTTTTTGGGAGGTGGGTTCTTTCCCTCTCTTGTTTAAACAACATAAACAATGCCAAGTGTCATGACAGGAGTGGGGAGCCTGTCGATGCAGTCCTATAATTAGAAAATTTCCACGCATGAGGCAAAAGGGGTGTCTTCAGGCCACTTCCTGACCCACTCCTCCATAGATCAAAAACCCGAGTAAGATACAGATAAGAAAATGCCCAGGAAATGAAACATGCTCCATACTGCTAATTCAGACAGCCTTATTTTTTGCTGTGGCCAGGGGCTGACTGGTGCGGCACTTCTGCCTAGGCACCTCATTGTATCATCAGCAAATTTGAAAGGGTAGCAAGGCAAAAGGCTGCTGTCTTGTTGGGGCCAAGCATTTTGTCTTCCTTCCTTTGGTCTTCTTTCTTAACCAGAGTGTAACTGTATGCACACAGCGTAACACCGTGGGAGACAACAGACTTCTTGTTGCGAAGTCCAGAATGTGCCTCTCTCCCCTCCCCTCCCCTCCCCTCCCCTCCCCTCCCCTCCCCTCCCCTCTCCTCTCCTCTCCTCTCCTCTCCTCTCCTCTCCTCTCCTCTCCTCTCCTCTCCTCTCCTCTCCTCTCCTCTCCTCTCCTCTCCTCTCCTCTCCTCTCCTCTCCTCTCCTTTCCCCTCTTCATCTCTAAAGATTATTCTGCCCAAATTAATAGCAGTAGAAAAATCTGCCAACCAACTCAATGAAATATTATCGCTGTTTAACGTTTCTACTCGGTTACTTGCTTGCTGGCACAATCCCACCAGATAAGCACCTCGCTTTTTGCGAATGCCTCTGCTGTACTCTCCAACTTGTCTCCATACGCTACAAATGCAGAACATGCAAACTCAAATAGCAGCCAGCAATATCAATCATGCGGCCACTTTTCAGTATTAAAGGCAAATTAATGCCAGACTGTTTTAAAGTCCGGCTGCTTGGGGCCGGGGTGAGGCAGACTCGTTCACTGCAGCTGTTTATAGGTACCCAGGGAGGATAGGGCAGGAGGGTTTTACTGGCACCCTCATCTGATCTGATTTGACTGATGAGCCTGACATCTTAATTCTCGTGAAAAGCGCCACGGGCTCTTCAGCAAGAACGTGAGGCCAAGACCTTGGTCCTGCAGCTTGGCTGAGTGTGTGTACAAACTTTTCACAAGCGAAAGAATTAAGATCATCTGTCAACAGCTCTGTCCCATAATATGCTGAGAAGTCTGGCCCAGCTCCAGGGCTAATTTTAAGCATATGAGTAGCTTCTTTCAAGTCAGCGAGAGTGGCAGAGTGAGCTGCTGGCTCCGGGAGAAGGACACTTGGGCACTGGCACGGCTAGACCCCAAGGAGGCAGGGACAGTGCCACCCCAAAGTATGAGCTCACAGGTTGGCAACCCAGGCTCAGCCATCCCCTTCCCTACACACACACTCCCAAGGCCCGTTAGTTAGTGCCGGGGTTGCTGGGCTGCTTGTTTTGCATAGGATTTCCTGTACTGCGTGGTCAAATCCCATGCACCATTTGACAAGCATATGGGATATGTCTTCTCGTGTATTTTTGCAGTAACTGGCCGCTCTTCTGGATGCTTGGGAGTCCAGGCTGGCAGCTGGCGGGAAAAACGGCTATTGCACACCCACAGATAAATCACACTGTATGTACCAGACTTACCGTGCCTGCGCCGCGCTGTCAATCTGCGTGTGCACAGGGCTGTACAGATGCAAGTGTGTCTGTCTGAGAGGAAAATACAGTCAGAACCATGACCAGGGTCTCTAAAAGCCTTAATATAATGAACCTGGGCAACAGTAACATCTTCACTTCTGCGGGGAACTCCTAACCTTTACTAATGAAAAGCAACGCCAAAATGTTTTACAATGTTATTGCCTCTTTTTGCTTGGCATGAATGATATGAGTCTGTAATTTTATGTAGACGTCACGTAGATCACAGTTTTAGCAGCCAAAGAGTTTAACAGCTTTCAGCTGTTACTGTTGCACTTATCTATTGAAATGTTCCTGGAGATGTGCAATTATTAGAGGAGTAATTTAGTTTCAGTTTGCAGAATTTCCTAATGAAGATTGTATCTTCAAAGTCGATATAGTATGCCCGTATTTTATCCAAATCACTCATTATCTCAGCGAAGGGCATGTCTATTAGAGAGCAGCACTTACATGCAAAACTCCTGTTATCTGAGTACGTTTAACTAGTTAAATTCCATGTCTCCAATGTCAGCCAGATAAAGAAGGCTACTGTATATTTAGGACACAGCCTGCAGAAAAATTCTTACCAAAATACGGTATCATATGGAACTCTGCTTCATTAAAAATGACTCGTTTTTACCCAGCTTTTCAGATTCCCATCTAACCTAGTGATTTTTTTGAGTTTGAGAGTGATGCCTCCCCAGCTTTCTATCTATGCTTTGTTTCTCTTCTTCCTAACTCATTTCCAGAAAATGTAGCCTCTTCCCCTTCCTAGCTGAACAGCAATATTAACACTATAAGCAGTCAAATGTACCAGAAGGGTATTGGCAAATGACTGAATGATTTGTGCCCCATATTATGTTGAACTAGGCAACCATTGTGCTTATCGATCAACTTGATTAATTAATATGATCCATTTTTGCTCATGTTCCTTTCCTGTGAAGTAATCTGCTAAATATGTTGGCCACATTGAAAATACCCCTTGAGAAGCACCTTGCTCTCTTCTTCCAAACACCAATGCGGGGCTGAGCATCTTTCAAAACTGAAGCGTCCTCCGGGCAGTCGCATGGGTTTGCTGGTTGCTTTTGTTTTGGCGTTTTTCTTCTTGCGAGGTGCACCATAATCTTGCCCAAAGAGGTTTGCTTAAATTCCTCTTGCTGCTTCAGAGGCTATGAATTAAAAAAATCAAACCAATCCATACAGATTACAGTCAGAAAACGCTGACAGTTATGAATCAGAACGAAATGCTTTCTTCAGAAGTGTTTTCTTTAATTTACAGCAAGTAGAAATTCAGGAACCTCTGTTATCGACGAGGAAGCCCAGAAACAATAGCTCTTTCCTGTAAGTATCAGTAAAGTGATGACTAAACAGGGACTCAATAGCCAGACAGTAAGCAAGGCTACCTCCAGCGGGCATGCACTGAAGTTGAGGATGGTTGCTGAGAAAGATGGTGAAATTAGACCCTATTTATTAAAATTTCCTGCCATATTCCAAGAAGGGAAAAGTGACTACAAAGCCAAGAACAGACAGTAACTGCTGGTAACGTGCAGCAAGGTTATTTGGTAATAAAATATGCCCCCACATGGTCCAAGCCTCCCGTGCAGCTGTATCACAGCTGCATTTCAAATTATGGTCGGGAAAAACAACTGTCGCCTTCTGCACCGGTCTTGTGGACTGCTGGAGACACCGGTTTTCTGGTTCACCCAGACCCTTCCTTGGCCCATCGGTTCACCTCCTCATGTCATCCTGTCAGCCAGTCACTCATCCCAGGCTTCAGGGACCCAGTGCCAGTCACCCTACCAGAGGTGACCTGCACCATGAATGTGAGTGAAAGCATCAGTTGCTTTCACTTAGTAAAATGAATGCAAGATTACGAGGACTGTGCCTGGAGAATATCATCTTGCTAAGTGCTTAATGGGCCATGCTGACTCTTGAAGGCCTCTTTCTCTCCAGGCGGGAGCAGATATGGGCTGTTACCGTGGGATGGAGACAGCAGCAGTTTCCTCACAGTCTTTCGTGAGGAAAGCAAGTCTCAAGGCCATGGGAGCTGCTCAGCGGGGATCCAGCTAGCGCGAGAAGGAAAGCAGGACCTCCGGGCTGTGGTGTGGGTGGTGTTTCTCAGGAGCAACATGAGGTGAATTTGGGCAAGCCTGTGTTCGTGCACTGTTGGGGAGAATTTTAGTAGAATATGTGTTAGAGTAACTACAGTTAGTTCAGTCAAGATCGATTTTGGTGTCACAAAAGATGGGGTAGTTAAAATAAGTTAAGTTAAATAAGTTAAATAAGTAAGTTAAAATAAGAAATCCCAAATTTATTTCATCCCTCTGAGTTTTGCCTTCTCATCATGACTTTTCTCAGTTCTTGATGATTTTAATGATGATTAAATCTTTCCTCAGATTCTGAGGATCTCCTTCTGGCCCAGCCCAGGCTTCTGGTTATACCCAATCCTGCGTACACACATGCGTGTCTGCTCCGGGCACTGCTCTAACATTCCCAGCATGACAGCAAGCAGCTTTTGTTCAGAAACAAAGCTACATGAATTCATTTGAAAGACTTGTTGAACTTGGCCCATTATTTCCCAGAGAAATGACTGGTAAACAGATTTATTTGTCACAAATTTTTAGCTGAGTGAATTCTGCAGATAACTTTTGGCTGCAGACCATTTGCAAATAGTTTGCAATTAATATTGGAGATTTGAGATGATTTGCTGTAGGTTGCATGAGAAATTTCTGCTCTCTTGGCTGGATGAATATAGCTCCTAGAATCAGGTTTCTTGTAGAAACTCTTGCGTGTGCAATATCCGTATTTACTTTCTGCAGATTCTTTGTAGTGTGTGGTTGATCCTGCCAGGGGCTTAGCACACTGTCTCTGCTCCAACAAACCACTTATACCTGTGCTTAACTTTAAGGATAAGATTAGTTCCCCAGAAGTCAAGCCAAAGTTAATTTGAGCACGTGTAAGAGAAAAAGCAGTAAAGTTGGTTTAGGATTATATGATCATGAAAAAATGTGTGTCCCTTCTTTGTCCTGAAAACAAAGTGCCACAGCACTAGTCTTGTTCCTCACCTGGCCCTGTGCTCGTGGCACCTCTAACTCCTGCCTGGCCGCCCCCTGCCCCAGTGCTGCCTGCTCAACTTTTCTGCTCAGCACCAAAACCACAGTGGCTCTGGGAGGGCGGTGCTCCCTGACCCCTGAAGCCTCTTCACCTTCTCCATCACTCCTAAAACACTGTGCCTCATCTCCACCCCCAGTCAGCACAAGGCAGGCGTCCTCCTGGTTGGGTCCAAGCAGAGTAGTTCTGAGATATTTGAGACACAACTTCATTCTCGTACCAAGTTAAAGGAAAGGGCACACCATGGTGATAAAAGCCCTCTATTTGTAATAGCCTTTTCCAGAGTTTTTTCTTCTCTTGGTGCAGGATCACACCACATAGCAGCTATTTTTTCACAGTGTGAAATATGACTTTATTTTTCTGGAGCTGGCAGAAAAAATTACCAAAGCATCAACCTGTTCTGAAGGGGGCTGTCGTTTGTCTTAAGGACAGTGACATTATGAAGAGCCTAAGGTCCGAGGCACTTAAAGAGCCAAGGTTATCAATTTGAAATGCCAAATATTTACAAAACCTAAATGAGAGCTTCTGCAACTCTCTAGAATGAACAAGCCATACATTTCAGAAATGCTTCTTGCTTTACAAAAGTCCTGTAGCAGAAAGGAGCCTGTGTAGACTGGGCAGAGCTCTCCAGGGACTTGCTTTGCATCGCAAACACCAGCCTTTGCTTCTCCTCTCTGCGTTATAGCATAGCCAGGGCCAAAGATAATACTTATCAACACTGTCACCTTATAATATGTTTCTCATTAATGTTTGAGAATTGTTGGGAGAATTTAACAAAGAAAGGCCATCCCATAAACAGCTAAGTATTCTGCCTTCCACTTGTCAGCTCTTCTAATTGAGCTGCCCACTGGCTAACCTCTTCTCTCATCCCTCAAAGGTCAAATCAGTTGGTATAAATGGAGATGATTTCAGTAACTTAGAAGAAATTACACCAGCTCCAGCTTTCTCCCACAACACTTCTCTTCTTTCAGTATAAGCAAAAACTTGCCCCTTTCTAAAACTGATTACGTCAGGAAGGCATCTGATGAAGGACATTATAAAACCATATAGGAGCACGCTGTGCTCTGGAGCCCAGAACAGAAATACCCAGGTTAGGTGTGACCAACCTGGGAATGAGGATGCCTCCAGAATCCAGCTAGAAGCCCTCTCCTGTGGCAGTGCATGCAGACCTGCTCATCAGGAGGTAGTCTGGAGCATTTTGCATCCTCCTTCATCCATCGCACAGCCCCAAGATGCTGAGTCCTCCCTAACGGCCACCTGCGGCTCCTAATTCCAGAGCCGCAGGCTATACACTTGCACAATTTTCCAGCAACTTAACTTTCTACTCTTGGGCAAAATTCATTGCTCCAGTGAATCATCCTCCAGCCACTCTGTGTGGGAATGATGGTCATACATGCTGATGTCCTGCGTCCATGGATCTGCTTCCCGTTACAGCAGGATAGATGGCCACGAATCCTGCTATGATGGCTGGTGTAGCAAGAGACCGTGTTGGCCCATTTTGTCTAAGTCTGGGAGACCAAACATCCTGTGTTGGTGTAGATAGTCCTAATGTGCAGGAACTTTCCCAACCCTTCAACAAAAGTCTTTGCACTCCTATCTTGTCTTCATGATTCACAGGGATGCAGGATTTTCCTGGTCTTTCCCTTTTGAGCCGCAGCCCTGGGAACTCATCATTCATCGTCCTGCCACAGGGAGGTGGGAAACGGGAGCTGCCCTGCTCCTGCCTGGTGTGGTGGGGTGGAATGACCCAGCAGGGGCATGGCTTTGTGCAGGAGAGATCCCCGTTTCCTGTTTGTCCCCATTTCAAAAGAAACCTAATCCAACAGCAAATAAAACCCCTTTTGCTAAGATCTTTAGACTTAGGACTGTGTTAACCCTGAAGCAGAACTTAATCTTCCCTTTCCAAACGTGGTCACCTGTATGATGACTGAAAATGCTAGTGTTGCAATCCAGAAAGGCTGCCCTTGTCTTTTTTCTGTTAGCAGTCAGAGGCCTTTGGACATCAAACTTCAAAAGTCTCAGCCTATCCCCTTCTGCAAAAGCTATTTCTATTAATAAATACATAAAATTAAGGGAGAGCGTGGGGTCCCATCATTCCACCTTGGCGTGCAACAACAGTTGTGGGTAAGCCCCATGTGAGAAATAAGTCCTCACAGCTGCTATCCTGTTAACTTCAGCTATTTTGTTATTTTGGCTAAGTTGTCAAAATGTTAATTTCCTGATGTCTGGGAAACTGGCTGAGCAGCATCTACAGCGCTGGGCTCTGCTGCTTGCTGGTGAGATAGAGGGAGGCTGGATACGAGAGTGCAGGCCTTCAGCAAGAGGTAGTGCAAAGAAAGGACTGCTCTTAGTTCCTCAGCAGCAATTTTATCTTATCTGTGCACATTGCTCTTTCCAAATCAAGACCAGCCTTTTCATTATTATAAACAACTGGAGAGTGGGAAAGTATTCCCTGAGGCAAGAAGCAGCACTTGACATAAAGCGCTGTAATGGAAGCTACTGCATGCAGCAAAATTAATCACTCCTTAAGACATATTCCTGCTCTCAGTGCAAAAGTCACTTTTGCACCAAATGATACACAGCCTAGTGTCAACTCCATGAGTCCAAGGAGACCATATTAGAAGGACAACATGTTGAGTCGCAGCTTTTAATCACATAAGGCTCAATCTCACAAGGCGCTGCAGCTGAGTGTCCCAGCTGCAGTCCCATAGTGCATGTCAGCGTGAAAACACTCTCCCCATTTGTGGAAGGCACGGGAGACACATATATGCTTAAAATTGAGCACACATGCTCAAACCTCTTCAGGAGTAGCAAGGGCAAGACCTTGCAAGATGGAGCTGAAACAAACCATTAGTAACTGGACCTGCGTGGGGTCAGAGCAGAGCTCTTGTTACAGGTGATGTCCAAACTCAGTTCCCTTCTTTAGGGAATAAAGTTGCTTATTGAAAAACAAAGGTTTTTGTCAATAAACCCTATTAAATTTTATGAGCTCTCCCACCTCTTCTTCCTGCACTGTGGTGCTGCTGCTTTTATTAGTTGTTATGAACATCCTCATTGTTATTACTCTTACTGGGGATCTGCTTGTCGCTAACTGTTATATGCAGAGTGCCTGGGTGTTTTGCAGTGATGGTGTATCATTTCACCCAGTATTTTCTCCAGCAAAGTGACTGAGCCTGCCTGTAATCGGAAGACAGTGTTTGTGAGAGTGTGGTCAAAGTGCACCGCGCAGCACAGGATGACAGCCTCAAAATCAGCCCTGCAGCTGTTGTGCTTCTTTGAAAAAGGTCTCAGTCAGCTCTTACAAATTTGCTGATGTTATTTCATTTCCATCAAACAGGCCAGGAGCCCCAGAGCTGGCTCTTTCCCCATCTGCTCTTGCCTTCCCTGCACACCTTGCTGAGAGCTTGCTGAAAAGGTTTCCTCTTCGTTTCAAAGCCTGCCGGCACTCTGAACCAGGTCACTGTAACAAGGTGCTTGCAAGCAGTCAAAACTTAACACGGTCTTGAAATGTGATTATATCAGATCAGGACTTTGCTTTTTAGTGGTGTATGATCAACAGCTTGCAAAAGGGAGAAAGAAAAGCAAAACTTCTTGTATGAAGTCAAGTTTGGTGAAAGCTGTTTGCAGAGCAGTCCTCCAGACTGTGCCCTCAGGGAGGGAAAGGGGAGTACAAAGAAGGAATCGTGAATGTGATTCAGTCTGCAAAGGCAAGTGACACTGCTGTTTATGCCAGTTCTGGAGATGATTTTTTGGAAAACAGGAAGCTTTGCAGGGAACCACTAGACTCAGCTGAGACAGCAGCATTATGGTGCAATTACATGATTTACCAAATATGACCTAACTGCTCCCTGCCAACAAGGGGGTGATCTCTGCTTCCGAGTTTTTATCATGCATTCCCTACCCTCTAGCAATTGCATGATTATGGGTTGTGTTGGTCCATTGAGCTGATCTGATAGAAAACTGTTTCTTGGAAGTGGGTTTGTTTTCTGCCAGATGAGCTCAATGGACCAACTCACTCTAACTGTGTGAATATGGCTGTAAAGGGAAGCAATGACAACTTATGCCTGGGGGTGTAGGAAGGGATTCATCCCTTTCGGTGCAGCCTGGATCATGCTGGAATAGGTGAAATATTATGTTTCGTTTTCAGAGGCCATGTCTGAGCCATCAGCTGGACCAGTGGTGGTCAGTTTAGCCCTAAAACCAGGACTGGGGAGACCAGTGTTGAGGGTGGGAGGGAGCTGTATTTCCTCTAGGGCTGTAGCACTAATGCTAGCCCTAAGAAAGCCACAGGGATGCATGGCTGAGGCTGGGGAAGAGTCTGGGACCATCCTTCTCAGAAGCAGTCTTAGCTCACCCCACTTGTGAAGCCACAACATCAGGACTTGAACCTGCCGCTGTTTGTGGGTAATGTAGGTAAAAGCTTCTGTGTCCAGTTGAGATGAATACTATTAGTAAAACAAAAGTCCTAAACCAGTGTTGTTCCATTAATGTCACTACATGTATGTCATGGTGAATGATTCAAGCACAAGATTTTGAAAGCTGACCATCTAGCAGATTTGGCTATTACTACAGCTATGTTGTCAAAAATCTGTTTAGCTGCCAACAGACATAATTTCATACTCATTTGCAGTTCCCTTTCGATGGCAGGGAGCACAGTGGCACTTATTACATAGATGAAAGATGAGTAAGATGATCTTACTTACAGAAGATGAGGGACCAAGCTGTGGCATCAATAGCACACCTCTGAGTGAATGCAGAGGTCTTGTGCCCATGTTGGCAGCAACTGATCATTGTGTATTTTTTGTTAGCAAATGGTGAGCATGACCTGATATCAGCAACATATCAGAAAGTGGAAGGGCAAGCTCCAAAACCACTTCTGTGTTTGGTGATGCTTCATCGTTCTCTAGAAGTGTTTATCTGGATGCGACTATCACATGGCTGGAAGGTCTCTGGCTAAGTCCGTGTAGTGAAAAACCCCAGGGGCAGGATACATACCTGGTGAGACGTGATGGATTTAGGTGTCCAGGTCCCTATCTGTTCAGTCTTCTCCTTTCCCAAAGGCTCTTGCCCTTACCGAACCATTGCAGTTTATAGTCTTTTCACAAAATAGGCACTCATTCTGAGGTGTTTTATTTTGCTGGATTGTAAACCGCAAGGATTCAAAAGCTGTCACAGGAGCCGGTGAGATGTCCTACAGCAAAAGCAGCAGCTTCTGAGAAACAGGTGACAGAAATCACAAGTTTTTCCAGCCCGTGAATCAGACCTTCTTTCAAAGAAAAGACACAATTTCCCTGCTTTCTTAACCCTTCACATTTCTTTTAAAACAAGAGACTATGCAAAAAATTTTGGATATCTGTGGACTTATTTCTCCCAAGTAAAGGTACTGAAAGAAACTTGTTAAAAAGGAATTAGAAGTTTAGACATATACAGCTTCCTTGAATGTTTTTTTCTCAGATAGTGAGTACTTGGGCAGTAGACAAAATGAAGGAAGGAATAACTTCAAAATGTGGGGAAAAAAAGCTTTGTGCATAATTTCTGCCCAGACTGAGCATTAGGAATGTATAAAACCATTGAAATCAAAGGCAAGATTTCAGCTTGCTTCACCATCAAAAGAATTGAGCCCCAAATGTGTGTAACTGGTCCCCGAAATTTAGCTGGTACAGTTGTGCAGTGTGCTGGATTATCTGTGAAGAGCCTGATATTTTCTGTAAGTCTGTTTCCACTTTAGAGCCTTGAGACACTTTAACTTATGTTATGCCTTACTAATTAATTGCTCTCTGATGACTAGAAATGCAATAGACTGGCAACTCTTAATGAAAATCCAGCTGAGGGAAAATTATATAAGCCTTCCTGGATTTCTCTTTCTTTACTTTTACTCAAAGTCAGTAAGTTCAGAAATTTCACCCTAAATTACGTTTTCACTTTCCCCTTACTTAATCTTTAGTCTTGAAAACGCAGTGTGCTTTAGATGATAATAGAAAAATGTATAGTAATCTTAACTGCGCTGGGATATAGAGCAGCCCCTTCTTTAAAATGCACTATAGGAAGTGGGATGGGGTGGAACTGCGTACAAAACAAGAGCTTTGCTTCCTGGCAGTTTATTTTCTGTCATTTTATTTTATCTAGGTCTGGGTGTGCTTGCCACTTTCACTGGAAATCCATGTTTGGCTCAGAGTTTTAAGAAAGGATTCAAGAAGTAAAAATCAAATGGAAATATCCCCCATAATGAAGGGGGCTATCAGAGCCTTTTGCTACAAGATTTCTTTTATGTGTGAAATATTTATTAGTCCTTGCCTGTTCATTATTTGAAGGGATATCTGAATTGGTGTATCCTTAGGGAATCATGACAGGAGCAGAGGGAATGTTTACAATGAAAATGGTGCTTAATCTCCATGAATGACAGGAAAAGATTAAGCAAACTACAGATAAACCATCTTATCATTCAAAAGTATACACGCTGAATGCGTTGTAAAATAAATACACAGCTGCTCTTTAAATCCTTTGTGCATCAAAGGACCAGAAGCACAAAAAGGACTTACCTCAAAAAGGATTTACGTGGACTCTCCATCCAAAGATTTAAAAGAACTTCCACTGATCACCCACCTCAGTCTAGCATCTGAGCTGGTTTGGAGGTCCCTGTTGGACCTGGAAATCAGACCTGCTGCTTGTGCTGCTTCCATAGCCAGTGATGCTGGCTTCAGCAGCTCCGTACCCTTCTCCTCCACAGCTATTCAGAATCTAGGCAAAGTGGCCTCTGTTCCTATGCTGGCTTCACTGGACTATTATATGACTATAGAGCCTTTATTTTAGGAAAGGCTGCCCATGGTAGCCCATTTTATATATAACACAACTCACATATCCAAGAAGTGGGTGGCTTGGGCTTTATGCCCTTTCTGGTTAATGGTAATTCAAAACTGTAGTTGCTAACACTGGATTATGACTGTCAGGCTCTAACTGAATCTATGAAAAACCTAAATATTTACAGAACGTGACCTCTTGATTGACAAATGGCATTCTGAGAAGAGTTTCAGAGAAGGAAAAATTTCTGTGCCTATAAGACTTTTATCAATAAGGTGAGAGCTCATGAGATATTTTTCTCACTAACGTGTTCAGAAGGTTGTCTAACCATTCAGATACTGTGTTATTTTCCCACTATAACATTCTCTCTCACAACTAGAGCATTTTTCTGCCACTGAAGTTAACATACCAAACCCAGAGATTTCCAGCCTTCGTGAAAGTTCATTTTGCAGAGCCTTTCCTGGCGTCTGACACCACGAAGAAAGCTCTTCCTCATGCAGTCCATTACAATTCCTCCGAGGCTTAAAGGCTGCATTTCCCAAGTGCCATATGGCTACCACTAAAGATGATCGCAGTGACTGAGCTAAAGATAGGGGCGGTTTCATCTACCCCTGGAAAAGGACAATGTACAAAACCTTCAGTGGGATGGGCAAAGCGTGGAGCTGTCTGATTTGCTGTTGTGCCATGTCATCTTCCCAAAGTAAAGCTCTTCCAGGTTAAGACTGTCCACAAATATCACCTCCAAAATTTGAGGCAAGGATTTTCCTGTATCAGAAACTCACCTGTCTATCACTGGGTGTTGATGTTAACTTGGAAGAAAATGATCTCTCTGTTCCTACTGCATAAAAAGTCCCACCAGATTTATGGTGGAGGATTAAATCTTTCTCTACTCCCATTGATAAAAGTAATGGCTTCAGGTAGATCCTTGATAAAAGCCAACCATTAAGAATGAAATCTAACCTTTTCATACTGAAGAAATCCAGATTAACTCCACAGGTGTGGAGTTAATTTATATTAGTTAATTATAATTTATATTAGTTATATATATTAATTTATATATTATAAGAAATAACCTTACCATATATTCAAACCAATTGTAGCTGAATTCCAAATATGTGTTCCTGCCCCAAGAATACAACTTTTTAAGTTGTGGTTCTTCTTTTTATAAAACCAACAGATTTCCACAGGCTGTGCAAACACTTCATGATAGATGAAAGTCAGTGTCCTTCTTTGCATAGGTCCTTTCTCACATGTAACACTGACCGTTGTTTTTAAGAAAATAGATCTGACATCAGCTCAAGGGTGAAATTCTTTTTAGTAGTTGGTGGAAGTGTCCGTGTGAGGACTCTAGACACTGCAACCAGAAGATCATATTTTGGATGAAGAATTATTTGGCATTTCTTCTTTCATCACACTGAGCCAAATTCATTATCGACTTCAGAGAAATTAAGAGTTACTGAATTTGGATTACTGTCAAAAGGATTATACAGCAGAACAAGTCTATCAGAAATGTTGGGGATTTTTTCTGTGTCTTTTGGCACGCTCAGGGGGAGTTAGTTTTAAGTGACACTTTAGACACGATAACATTAACCAGTGAAGGATCTTCATGCAGAGTTTTCCCATCTGCATCAGTGCAAAGGAGGTCAGAACCGGACTGACAGAAGCGTAGTTCCTTTGGAAGCACTGTGGTTTCTGTTTGGAAGGCACTGGCCTTTCATTTGGCTACAACGTGCGATAAGTAAATCCAAGGTGCTTTGGCATTTGGCACCTGAAGTACATCTGAACATAGTAACGCATTAACACATTGGGTTCCTGAGCAGCAGAACTAGCAGAGCTTAGTTTCCCATGGACTTGCGTCCTCTCAGCAGTCCCTGCAGCGTGACCCCAGCTCCCATGCCTATTTCCATGCCCACTGGGCTGGAGCTGTACCTGTACTGTGGGCAGTCAGGAGCTAGGAACAAGTTGACTGGCAGGCTGATACGTGTATGCCCTTTAGCTATCTGGCTGCTGTCGGAGAGATTACCTGTTCCCTAGAGGGATAGTGAACTGAGTCTTTCTTCTCTGTCTAGCTGCCAGTTTCCACAGACATAATTATCTGTGCTATTTCTAACCCCCTTTCAACTTTAACAGAAATTGGCCAATGAATTCAAAAGCTCGTAAGGACAGTGGGACTTACAGATGGACAAACAATGTGATGGCACAGTTTATTTCCTTACGACAACAGGCTAAAGCTCCATAAGTGTAGAAATGTCTCCCAAGAGGTTGAGATATTTTGTTTGTTTCCCAGTTTGAACTTGGCATGGAAGAAACAGCAAGTCAGCATATATTAGACCACTTCCAGTCCTGCCTAGGGGAGAGATCCAGCTGTGAGCAGTAGGATTTTTGGTCGACAGCCGGCTGAACATGAGCCAGCAGTGTGCCCAGGTGGCCAAGAAGGCCAATGGCATCCTGGCCTGTATCAGAAATAGTGTGGCCAGCAGGAGTAGGGAAGTGATCGTGCCCCTGTACTCGGCACTGGTGAGGCCGCACCTCGAATACTGTGTTCAGTTTTGGGCCCCTCACTACAAGAAGGACATTGAGGTGCTGGAGCGTGTGCAGAGAAGGGCAACGAGGCTGGTGAGGGGTCTGGAGAACAAGTCTTATGAGGAGCGGCTGAGGGAACTGGGGTTGTTTAGCCTGGAGAAAAGGAGGCTGAGGGGAGACCTCATCGCTCTCTACAACTCCCTGAAAGGAGGTTGTAGCGAGGTGGGTGTTGGTCTCTTCTCCCAAGTAACAAGTGATAGGATGAGAGGAAATGGCCTCAAGTTGTGCCAGGGGAGGTTTAGATTGGACGTGAGGAAAAATGTCTTTACTGAAAGAGTGGTGAAACATTGGAAGAGGCTGCCCAGGGAAGTGGTGGAGTCCCCATCCCTGGAAGTATTTAAAAGACGAGTAGATGAGGCACTTAGGGACATGGTTTAGTGGACATGGTGGTGTTGAGTTGATGGTTGGACTCGATGATCTTAGAGGTCTTTTCCAACCTCAATGATTCTATGATTCTATGATTCTATGATTTCTTGGAGTGGTGAGGTTTCGTTAGGAGTTCCCCATTCCCATCTGGCCCAAAAGAGACAAGGAATGATC
The DNA here is from genome assembly GCF_965638725.1 of Aptenodytes patagonicus. Taxonomy (NCBI): domain Eukaryota; kingdom Metazoa; phylum Chordata; class Aves; order Sphenisciformes; family Spheniscidae; genus Aptenodytes; species Aptenodytes patagonicus. The sequence goes on along the minus strand of NC_134952.1, from coordinate 31,675,370 downwards.
TTTGATTTGAAAATATTCTTGATGCTCAATTTGGTTTCCTTCTGAGTTCAGTTGCTTCATTTATGAAACTCATTTTGTCCACATGTAGCCACAAGTACACAGAAGATGATCTCAGCATCGAGAGAGATGCAGTCCTAATCCTAGTGCCTTGGTGATAGGGTTGGAGGGACTGAAGTTAGATAGAGGATAGATAGATGCTAGATAAAGGAGCATTTTGTGGTGAAGCCCTTGGGCTTCCGTGGCTTTCCAAAGTCACCGTGCAGCCAGAGGGTGTTCTGCTACTCCTTGGCCTGCCTTTTCCTCTTGGGAAACACAGCACTGGGGACTCATCTGGGAGGACTCATCTCCACTGCTCCGTCACTGTCCTTCAATGGTGCAGCCTGAACAACAGCAAATGGGCAGTAATTTCTTTTGCTGTAGCACCAGGATAGCAGCCATCCTGTGAGTTGGATCAATAAAGGTAGGAAAAAGATCATGTTGAACTCTGATGGGACTGAAGAGACTTTTTTTCTTCCGAGCCTGAACATTTGGGGACAGGTACATTTCTCCTCCTGGCTCTGCCTTTTTAGGCTGGTTTATTTCTCTGTTAAACTACCTCCTTGATGATGTCTCCTGCTCACCCTCCAGCTGCGGCTATTCTCTTCTGTTTTCTCAGAAGAAGCATGTCGTAAGGAGAGATGCTTATCCTAGAAAAATTACCAGAGGAAAAAAGTTTTGGGGAAAAAAATGTGATTGGGAATATTGGGGAAAGTGCAGATGACTTTTTTTCTGGCACTCAAGGCAGCGTCTCCCTTGGAAGAAGAGGACAGAAGCATTTGGAGAAATGGAGCTCTGCTTTTTCACATATAGTGTCACCACTGTGTGCCATTTTGCGAAGGCCAAGGTCCCCATCCCCATGAGGCATTCCTCATCCTACCCATAGAGGCAGCAAGAGCGATGCTACGTGTTTTTTGGTTCCTTTTTTACTGTTCAGCTATCCCTGCTGCACATCGCAGTGGAAACACTGCTTTGTTTTCCAATCGCAAGGATGGTTTGAACCCAAATACGTTCCCATCACACATCTATCACAGGGGCCGATGAAAATAATGAATCCTGGACACGGGGAAGGTACAGGATGTGGTTGTGCTAGCAGAGCCGGTGTGCAGGTGGCAAGCCCTCTCAGCAGAGAAGCCAAGGGTCAGGAAACATGTGGAGCTAAAGGGGCGGAAGAGAAAGTAGTGAGCCCGGACTCAGTTTTCCTGATGACATGCATATCCAAGAGGAAGGCTAGAGGCTACAGAAAGTGACTTTCGCTGACTGCACCAGGCGAGTGTGGTAAACCTCCCTACTTATCTGTGCTCTCCTGGCTGGCTGGGGCCGTGCTCACTAGGTCAAATGGATTAAGGAAGTGAAGCAGAATGCAAAGTCCTTTAACAGCTTTTAATCAGGAACTGTCTTTTTTTTTCCCTACTAGCTAGAAACCATATACTTATATTTTCCCACTTGCTTCCTTTAATAACTGGATAATGTTATTATATATCTGTAGGTGTGTTATTCTCCTAGCATATTTTGACATCCGTACCTTGGGTTTGCCTGAAATATTTTTGCACCAGTTCAATCAAAATATTTTCACAGGTTCACACACAAAAAAATCTCTAGTGACTGAAATGATAACAAGAGGGTAGCAAATCCACAGTTAAACTGTGTGAATAAAGTAAATGGCATTATGGATGAGTCAGAGGGAAAGGAATGAGGAGACAGAGAGGATTATTTAACATAGTGAATGTTCATACATCTGTGGATGTTAGATTTGTTCTTCACTGACTCCAATTGCTACATTTTCTGGGTTAAAAAAGAAAAATTGTGATTTTTAAGAATTTAGAAATGGCAATTCTATGCTTAGATTCTCACCCTTTATAAAACAAATATTCCTGTATTTCTAAGTCATCTAAAATAAAATAAGTCTTGTTGGCAGGTATCAGTGACCCTGAGCTCGATGTCTTCCTTCCTCGAAGTGCTCAGTTACCTTTTTCTTGGCACATGACAGTCAGCAGATGTCAAAGAATAAGGAGGCATGTGGTGCCAACACTTCAGTGCTGGCACAGTATTTCCTGCAAAAAAGAGTCTAATTTCAGGCTTACGAAGAATTCCTGCTGACTCTCGTCCTGTGGCATTCTATGGACAAAAGTCCAAAACCAGATAATCTGAGGTCCATACAAGGTTTTCACCCTAAACAGTTGCTTGCACCACTCATTTCTGAGTGGCGATAGCTGTGGCTTCAGGAGAAAGTCCTTCCTACCAATATAAGCCTGGAGATCTGGCATTCCTGTCTACTTTTGCACCTGTGTAGCTTGCACCATTTAATTCTTGGACTCGCAATTCCCCGTCTCACCTCTTCTCCATTGCCCAGCACTACTCTGATAGTCTCAGCTGGAAATGCTACCGCTGAAGCATAACCTCTGCAGAGAAAGCAACACCCCAGAGGACAGCCTGGCAGCGCTCCACCACGTGGCCTCCTGTGTATCGGTCTTCCTGGTCTGCGGTGTTTTGTATCTAGGGCTCGCCTGGAAAATGTGATCCTGAGGATGGAAAGGAACAGAGCTGGGCACTCTCCCAGGCTGCTCCCTTGGCTGCAGGATGGGTCTCTAGGAAACCCTCCAGCCCCTCCCAAGGGTCTGGGCTTTCCTTAGACCTTCCTTGGCCTTGTTAAGCCGTAACCGGCTCCCTCTGAGTCTGGGCAGGAGGAAAGGAGTGTCAGTTCTTCCTCATTGCTTGCTATGAGTGTTACAGGGAAGGGTCACCTTTTTTATTCCCACAGCTGAAAGGATGGGGATGGTAATGCATTTCTTGCAAGCACTGAACCAGCAATTCAGTGACATGAAATAATTTCAAAATGCTTATCAGCTATGTTTACTGTGTAGTTAATAAATGCTATACTAGTAGAATTCCAGAAATATTCCTGACCTCCCACAAAGTACAGATATATATGTATATATACATACATGTACATGTGTATATTATAGCCCCCATATATATGAGTGTACAGTTATTGTTTGTCTTTTTAGGATAATCTCAACACAGTGCTAAGGTTGCTATTATATATGATACTAAAATCCTCTTGGATCACATGCAGGCTCTGAGCCCTTCACAAACTATTCACTGTCTGGCTCTAACCTCAGTCAGGCTCAAGCTGCTAGTAAATAGTCCTCTTCTAATAGCATTTGCACTTAAATAATGAAGAATGGTGTTCCAGTTGGCTCTCTGTACTGCCTGCAGTTTTCAAAGGTCAGACTACATGTCCTAATATTTCCTTTTGGCCTTAATGACAATTCTATGAATTTTGTGCATTGCTTGTTCGGGCGTCCCCCTCCAGAAAACAAAGTGGAATGTATTTTTTAACCTTTGGTTGGTGACAACCTTTAGTGAGACAAACTCAGTGGGGAATACAGCCAGTCACTTCCTTTTCTTTCCTGTTGGTGCTTTTCTTCTGGGAGCCACACTGCCACACGTCAGCTACTAAAAGTTCAGAGGATTCATTTAGCTACAGCCACAGCAGAAAACAGTGGGAAGGTGATATGATATTTGCTATGATGTTTCTGCTTGGATGAGACGTGAGAAAATAGTCAGGTGTTAAAAAAGTGTAATCAATCAGTCAACTTGTTCACAAAGGCAAAATGTGTAGAAAACAGAGTTTTGGGTTAGGGTTTCTGGTTTTGGGGTGAAGACTCTGGTTGCAAGAACTGAGGTAGTCTGCTTCCCCAGACGGCAGAAAGTTGATTTGCATCCTTGTAAATAGAGGAATTTGATCAGCAAATAAGCTGAGACATTCTCCCTGTTCCATTTCAAACCTGATTAATTTGTGTCCTGGAAGGGGACTCTGAACAGAAGCAGAACTTGCCACTAGTGGAACAGTTCTTTTCTTTGGGGCAAATGATGGACAATGTCTCATAAAAGTGAGTATGAAGTAAAACAAGGAAAAAGATTTACAGGCAAATAGACAATTAGTTGTGATGAACTTTTATACTTTGTAAGAAAAAGGCTTTTGGGACATGGGTGTTAAAAATCAACTTGTGTATTACAACTTTAACGTGATTAATCACATTTAAGAGATCAGCTGTGCAAATAAATTTTGACTGTAGCATACTTGAAACAAGGCTTCCTCAGTGCTGAGATAAAAATAATTCTTCAGCAGGACTGTGGGAGCCAGGTGAGTTAGTACCCCAAAAAGTCTTTGGAAGAATGGTAGAGTGATGGAGATCCCTCCTGTGTCTGTAGCGGCCCTGCTGTGCCCTTTTCTGGATCTGATGGTTCTTTATGTTCTTATGTCCCCACATTGTGGGGACCCCACATTATGTCCCATGAGACTATTCAGTCACCATCCAGTTCTCCTGGCTGTGAAAATGTTTGCCAAGAAAATTAATTACCTGGAAGGAACCAGTTTGGACACTTCCCCAAATGCTGTTTAAATGGACTGGCAAGCATTAGTTGAGAAAGAAGTCACGCGCTATCGACACATGCGCTGTAAACTGCTGCTTGCACTGATTTGGGAAAGTCGTTCTACATCATTTCAAACCATCACTATAAAGCGCTGCTTGTACTTTGGCAACTATTGACACATTTCAGAAGTCCCCACCAATTTGTGCCCTGAGGTCTCTCCCAGGAGTTCCTAGCTGAACTAGGGCTGTGTGAATAATGGTCTGGAGGTTGGTGGGATTTTTTTTTAGTTTAGTTGCTGAACACAAAAAAATGACAACAAATCCACTCACTCCGAGATACCTTCCAAAAAAAGAAGTAGAAGAAGTATCAGCTCAGACTGATCATATTAGTTCTCCCAGCTGAAAAGAAACACTGAAAAGTTCTTGGAGGCTGGATGAAATGTTACACTTGACCCAATAAAGAAGTGCTTTTTTGGGTTCTTTTATTAAAGAACAGGAAACCACAAATTGTATTCCTATCAATCATGAATACGTGGGACGTGAATAAACCTGACAAGACTATCTAATACCTACTTCTATTGTAAACCAGAATTAAATTTCATCCCTGACAGAGATCTGTCAGATCCGATCTTAAACACCTCAATTGATGCCAGTCCCAGACTCCCCAGACAACCTTATTCAGTGCTTAACTGCCCTGAAAGTCAGAAAATGTTCCACATTATTCCGAGATAAATCTCCTGTCCAGAAAATGAGACTGATTATTTCCTCTCTACCCTTGGTGGCTATGAGGATAATTGATCAGGGACCTCCAGCCTTTCCCCACTGGAAGGCTGTTATCACACCCGTCTGTCTGATCTCCTCTTTTTCTAGATTGAACAGTCTCAAATCTTTCAGCTTTTCCTCCCAGGCTGGGCTTTCACAATTTCTGACAGCGCTTTGCTCTCCTTTGAGTTGCCTCCAGTTTCAACTTCGAAGCCTGTCCTGTGAAGTGCTGGCAGTTTTTTCCAGTTGGTGTGACCTGTAAATTTTAGGCCGATCTCCTAGGGAAATAGGACTTACCTAATCACATTTTGTCTATATCTCTTTATTTTTACTATCTACTTGACTCATGATTTTTTAACCCTTCTGCCAATTTCAAGCAAATGTGACAGTGGTGAAATATCTCTAAGGTATTAAGTCCATATATATTTCATTTAAAAAGTGGTAAGATGTAGGAGAGACATCTCATTAGACCCCTCACCAGTGAAAGGCTGCAACATGATAAAATCCTTAGCAGACACCGAGGCACCTCCATGGCAGAAAGGTGCTACAAACAACCCAAAAACCTTCAGTTGGAGATTGTTCCTTATGTGATATGGGGGACACAAACCCCCTGGGAGCTGGGGTGCATTGCTTCTACTCCTAATGCAATGACTTGTTGAAAGAATACGTTGGATAGGCTGGCTCCCTGTCAGATACATTCATAATTTTTCTTTATTTCATAACTAACCAGTAACATATATTTTTAGCAGACTGTTTCCCAAGCAGTTAGAGTTCCACCACTGTGGAAATTCACCTGTGGGAGGCCTGGCTTCAGGTCAGTAGAAAGCCTTAGGCAGCACGTTATAGCGGATGGGCATTTCAGGTTTCCTGATGACGCTGTTCCACATCAAAAAAAATCCTTCAATATTTGCAGGCGTGAGGGCCAGAATCCAGCTCTCTTCTCCAGGACCCTCTTTGTGAATAGTGTGATGCTTGCTCCCTTGTTCTCCTTCTCCTTTACTGAATATTAAGGGAATCGGCGTAAAAATGCAGCCGTGTGGACAAAGTGACTGAGGATGCTGCTTTCCATTCCTGCAGCATGGAGATGAGGGTACTCTTGTGAGATGCAAACCTCTTCACAGGAGGGGATGCTGTGAGAGCATGCTGCACCAATGAACTATTGAAAATAAAGATTTTTGTCCTCCAGCAGTTTTGTTAACCTAGGCTTTGAGACTTTCTTCACAGACTATCAACTTTGAGACCCCCTCCAAAAAAAAGGAAAAAGAAGAAAAAGAAAAAAAAAGAAAAAAAAGAAAGAAAAAGGAGGAAAAAAAAATCTTGCATGTCACTTACTTCTGTGTAAGAATCTGTAGCTTGTCCTTGTCACCAGTTGCCCATCCATTAGCCTGACTGACCACACATCCAGGGGCCCAGACACTGAATTACCCTCTGCTTCCTGCTCAGAAAGTGAAGCTTCAGAGCTGCTTCCTGCTGCAAGTGGGAGAGAAATTTCCAGAGACTTCAGCCACATAAACAAGTAAAGGCATTTGTCTCTTCCACACAAAGCCCTTGCCCCACAAAGGCTTTGGTGGGGAAAACCAGCTTGGGGGGGAAAAACTGAACAGCTCCTTGAATGGAGAGTATGTCGGACCCTGTTGTCCTGGCACGAGTGGTTATACAGACATGATGGGGGCAAGCAAATAAACAGTGAAAGAAATTGAATTTTTCAAAGGTGTGTCCCTAAAATTTCATGTGCCTCCAACCATAATTAGGTGTCTAGGAGTGGAGAGACATATCCAGGGCAAGTTTGACTAGTCTGGGCCTTGACAACAATGAACCTGCTCCTCCAGTTTTGTTACCATAAGCATCCAGCCAAGCTAGAATAAAGCCACTTTGGGGATGTCCACACATGCCGAATTCACACCTCCTGTTTATAGCTGGACATAGCCAAATATAAGTGACATGTTCACAGATTCCAGCAAAGGTCTCAACATTTTTGGCATACTCTGAAAATAGGGTCATTCAAATCTCTACCTTTAGGCAACTCTATCTGAAAATGAGTGGGTTTATGCTTTCTCATTCTTACTTCCATGCCTGTTCTCACCTGGGACAGTTATTTCATTTCTAGCTGGCACGGTAGATTTTGTCCTTTGCAATGCCACTTGCAAACCAACACATTTTCTGAGGCCTAAACATGGAGTATCTGTCATGCTAAATGTATTTCTGCTTTTGCATGTGGTCTATATGAAAAGTGATGGCATTCAATATTAAATGGATGCCTTCTCATTTTCTTCTTGTAGTGGCATCTTGAATGTGCTTCCACGTCTGCCTTAGCAAGGTATATCAGTGTAGTAGTGAAGCACACCTGATGAACGCCACAATAAGGCCATACTGCCTGGCTCCAGTGGTTGTTGCAATGGTGCAATCTGCAGTGTAGACAGAGCTGAACATAGCTTCCATGCTAGGCTGACTGCATATTAATACAACTAGGTACAAACAATGTTAAATCAGCTCCTTCAAGCCAATCTCTTAGTTTCTTAGCGTCCACCAAGAGCTCTCAGAGCTGCTACCCACAGCCACAACCTGCCTCCACCCTTGCATTCGATGCTGAGGTGCTTGCAGCCCCAGATGTGGCACGCAGTTGTGACCACTAGCTGGTCCGGTGGCTGGCTGCCGCATCCCAGATGTGTTCTGCAGGGGATGTTGACCACTTGCAAACCTATTGAGCTACATAAGTAAGGAAGCACATAATCGGTGTTCCCAGTGCCAGCCCTTATCTTGCCCCAGGTTGTTATTTGAATAATTAAGCAAACAAAAGGCGGCCTGTCTGCTCCTGCGACCGCAGTTGCTCTGGCCAAGCTCCTCGGCTGGGCTGCACGGGAGGCACTGACAGAGCCGGCAAGCCTGGCGGAATCGTGACAGGTCAGGGAGGAGAGGGGAGGGGGGTTGTCCGGTTCCTCTGCTGCTTCTTTGTGTCTTGTTTTTAATGAGCTTTTGGCGACCAAAGGAGCAGATGCATAAACAAAAGCTTATTGGCCCTGTTTGGCCAAGGCGAGACTTCGTGCCCCCTCCAGTCACACAGACCGTTCCCAGGGACTGTCCACGAACACAGAGTATCCCCCGCGCAGGGGCTGTGGCAGAAAGAGGCTGCAGGGAAGGAGGAAAATAACCCCAGGGGCTGGAAACACACTGATTTCAGGATAGGAGCTGCTTTCCGAGGGGCTCTGGGGAGATGCTGTGTGAGCAGGGAATCGATCTGATGAAACACAGAGTGATGCACATGGTCTGATCGCATCCCGTCTGTCAGCTACCAGCTCTCCTGCAAATCTCCAGGTCCGGTCCCACAATGGGCTGAGATCAGCTCAGTGTGGCAGGAGGGCTGAATGTTCATGGAGCTCCTTCTAGCCCCCCATTTCTTTACTGGTATTGTCTGGCCAAGGCAGGGGCAGACTTTTGTGAACTAAGCCAGATTTGAAATGTCTTGATGGGATTGCCTGTCATTTAAAGCAAGTGAGGGTGCTGAGACGGAGGGTGAGATAGCCTTAGAAGCCATTTCATGTTATTTGCAGGATTCTGGGAAGTTTTCCAGATTGAAACTGTCTCTGAGGAGGGAGGAAATCCCACCCTCTACTCACTCAATAACATGAATATATTTGGCTTCTCTCACTAACTCCCCATGGTTCAGCACTGATAGTCTCTGGTGCAAGCTGGGCTATGCTAGATATTCTACAAGTCTGAAGGATGGCACAAAGGTTGTCTAGAGATTATAGCCTAAAAGACTGCATAAGAAAACTGCCATCACTTGAATCACTGGGATTTTGGTTTTGTAACCAGACATCTGTTGTCCCATAGCTATCACGGTAGCAGTGTATTTAGATGAATCTTTCACTTGGACTTTAGGTGACTGTCTTTCTTATGTGCGCGAGTCGATTTTTCTCTCAGAGATTCCCCATAGCACCTTCCAATGACAACCCACTTGAGAAAGCCCCATCAAAGCTCAAAACAGAAAAATCAGTGTAGCAAAGCACATATGATACCATACACCCTGTGTCAGTGAAGTAATTTCACATCTTTTCTAGCTCTTGCTTTCCCAGACGCCCACCATTTCCAGTGATTCTCGGCTGTAGTTTTACTTGATCTTACTAGAGGGTTAGTCCCACAAACTCCATGTAATAAGTAATTTGATTCACATTAAAAGCCCTGCATCTGTAGAATGACTCTCCAGAGTAAAGTTATTCTTGTGTTTAAATGTTTACAAGGTAGGGGCCCCATTCAAGTGTCTGGAGTGTAAAGAAGTTATTTACATTTGCTCATTGGTATCACAAATGTCCCTGGTACTATAGGGATGGCAATACATACAGTGAAGCAGCAGTTCCTGCAGTGTTATTCTAGGTAACAAGATAGTACTGACAGCCAGGCAAAGTACTGAAGGATTGTGTCCCATTTAGGAAGCACAGCATAAAACTGAGATCTCAATGGGATCACTCGGGGAGATAACAACACTTCGTGCTTTTGAAATGTGCGCTAGCCTGCGGATGCCCAACATTCACAATGTGCAAGCTCCTCGCTGCCGGCTGCTCAGTTCGGTGTGTGCACTTACCAGCCAGGAGGTTTGTGTGTTTGAGGGGTCAGCCCCCCTCCTTTCCTTCCCTTCCCTTCCTCAGGACACTGCAGGGGAGAAGGAGGCAGGGGACATGGCAAACGCCGAAGGGCCTGGGGAAGGCTAGCATTCATCTATCTTTGCTTAGATACGCTTAGGGCAAACAGTGCGTATTTGTTCCCATAAAGCTCAGGCACCAAAACTATTTTCAACAATGAAACCAACCTCCCCCTTCCAAGCCACTGACTTAATAGCAATGACTGTGCATAAAAACAGAGCATAAATGGAACTGCAGGAAGGTCTAGTTGCACATCATCTGATGAAATTTCAGAAAAGCCACTTGTTAAAATCAATATAGTGGCATGTTTTCTACAGATTGCATTTTTGGAAGCTCAGGTAGGAGTGCAGAAAGCACTAAAGTGAGCTACCAGTGATTCTACTGTATTCTATGGATCCTATAATACTTTCATGTGAACATATTTCAACTCACCCCTATAATTTAATTTGCTTTGTGACTTGCTTTGGAGGCAAACAGTTCTTGCAGGTTATCCATCCCCTATCAAAATTTTGCTCTTTGTAGTCAAACCCAGCAAAACCAGCATCACCACAAATAAAGTTATCAACACCAGCTCATTAGCAGTAGGTACCCTTGGTTCTCACTATGTTTTTATCACTACCACATAAACCCCATGTGCAGCCTAGTCTCAGCAAGGGTCAGTTGTTTAGTAAGCACTGCCAGAGTTCCCAAAATCACTTAGAAATACCAAAGACCTGACCTGCAGTATGATGGAGGTGGGGATATTAATGAGGGCTACCAATTTTCTGGTTTAAGAGCTCATAAGAATAGCAGGAACTCATTTTATTTGCACGGTGCCGACTTACTACCTCTTGAACCACGAGTCTTCTTTGCCTTTTCATGGGTTTTATTGGATGTCTGGGAAAAATCAGTGTAGAAATTTGGCTTCTCCCACTCCCTGTATCTTTCTGTGAGCAACAGGGGTGTAATTTCAAAGGAAATTGCACTCATCCCCCAGTACAGTAAAACAGCTGGAATTGCATAGCATGCAAAATAAAATCACTGCTTCATTAACTTAGTCATTTGTGGGTAAGCTCACATGCAGATTTGCAGGGAAAGAGAAGAATGTAGCATGTAGAAGTACATGTATGTATATGCATGCATAGTTATGTACATAGTTGTGTGTTTCTACCTACCTGATTATCTACCTATTTATCTATGTATCTATCTACACAGATGTATTTATTTCCCCCAGAGGCTTTATGGTCATGTGTATGGATAAAACATTAATAACCACGTGTTTATTTTCCCCAAAGGACTATCTCACAAACTTCTCTTTCAAGAGTCACCAGTTAATAATTTTGATTAAAAGGTACATTACTAGTTGGAGGTTCATTTTTGGAAGAAATCAAACCTTTGGTGTGAGAGGGGAATGGTTACTGCCACCAGGTAGTATCCCACGGAGAGCAGGATGGGGCTGTTGGGAGATAGGAAGGGTGGCTCTTGCCAGCAGCTGTTGGATCCCGTTAGCCGTGATGTGGCCAGTTAGGCTGGTGGGTACATGCTACATGACTCGGGGACTCCCACGTTGTGAACTCAGCACTGATACCGTCAGACACTTCAAACCCGGTTGGATGAAGTCGCTGCCAGCAGGAAGATGGCTGTGCCTCACTGCATGTGCCCCGCAGGGCTGGTCTTTGGGGTCATTTCTGTTGAGGGGATTTTAAGAAAGCCCAAACACGTGCAACGAAGAGCCTGGAGATGTTGAATTTCAGAGATGACGGCCACTCAGCCCGAGGCCCTCCTGCCACTGGGCAGGGAGGAGAGCTCCCGGGGCCCGGCTCCAAGCCTGAGCATCCCCGGTGGGGTGCGCGGTGGGGCCCTGGGGCGGGGCCGAGGGGGCGGGGCCGCGACGGGGTGGGCGGGCCCGCGGCGACAAACCCCGCCCCCGGGCACAAGAGGGGCGGCGCTGCTCGCCGGGGTACCGCATCCCCGCCGTGCGGTGCGGCTCGGCTCGGCCCGGCTCGGCTCGGCCCGGCTCGGCTCGGCTTGGCTCGGCTCGGCTCGGTTGGGCTGCCGCCTCGACGGCGCCGTCGGGCAGAGGGTTCCCTTCGCGCCCCGCAGCGCCCGGCGGCCGCGGGATGGAGCTCGGTGCGGCGCGGCTGCTGGCGGTCCTGCTGTGCCTGGCTCCCGGTAAGCCCTCGGGGAGCCCCGGGTCCGGCCTGTCGGGGAGCCGCCGGGGTCCGGCAGCCCCACGGGACCCCGAGGAGAGGAGGCGCGGGGATGATCGGGTGCCGGGAACGGCGCGGGTGCGGGTTTCCCGTGGGGTTGTCGGGGCTGGTAGAATGGATGATGCAGTGAGAGCCCCGGGGTGGGACGGGGCGCCCAGCGCTGCGGGCTTGCTGTCCCCTGCTGTCCCGTCCTCTCCTCTCCTCTCCTCTCCTCTCCTCTCCTCTCCTCTCCTCTCCTCTCCTCTCCTCTCCTCTCCTCTCCTCTCCTCTCCTCTCCTCTCCTCTCCTCTCCTCTCCTCTCCTCTCCTCTCCTCTCCTCTCCTCTCCTCTCCTCTCCTCTCCTCTCCTCTCCTCTCCTCTCCTCTCCTCTCCTCTCCTCTCCTCTCCTCTCCTCTCCTCTCCTCTCCTCTCCTCTCCTCTCCTCTCCTCTCCTCTCCTCTCCTCTCCTCTCCTCCCCTCTCCTCTCCGGTCTGGCCAGCCGGTGCTGGCCCGTCGGAGAGGGCTGCCTGCCATGGCATAGTGTCCTGCTCGCTTGGCTCCAGCGTCAGCCGTCGTTTCCGAGAGAAAAATATCCCTGGAGCCAAATGCGGGAAACCCGTCATCAGCGAAGAACCTGCTCGGGATGCCAGTGATTAAAGCGTGGGGAAATACTAGGGAAATAGGGAAGGTCCCGCTCTGGCCTCGTTTTCTTGTTGCCCATCATAGCTGGCTGAGCTGTCCCGGTCGGGGCTGCTGGCTCGCCCCGGTGAGGCGGGATTCCTGACGGTGACGGGAGAAGCCAGGACAGACTGAAAATCTCTGCCTGTGGTCCTTGCAAATGTTACGCAAGCTGGGCTGTTGCCTCAGAGCAGGCACTGGCACCCAGATCGCAGCCTTCACGAGCGTGGGTGGCTTGGGGTGGGCGCAGTGCAACCCCTTGTGCAAATAAAATCTGGTAGAAATAGATTTTTGCTTAACTGCTTAGGAGGAAGGAGATAACCTTAGAAAATCATGGGATAAAATAAATTCATGGGATCTCGGATTTGTGACAAACTGTGTAAAATAGTTTCTTCACAGAATTCATTGATCAGCAATCTCGAAGAACATAAGTATATTCAATTTATTATAAGAAAATTTGGTAATCCCTTTCCCCAGGGAGTGAGATCATCAGATGAAGGTTCACTTCGTTTCAATGTTCCACATCCTCTTGTTAGACCTTGAAGTTGGCAACGCAAGAAAACAGGAACTCCACCCTGGCTGGCTGAATTGTAGTGCTCTGCAGCTAGCTCCTGACCATCTGCCTTTGCTTCCTGTTATGACAGAGTTTTTGAACTTTCTGGGATGTGTGAAAAGTCATTATTTACCCCTCACTGCTAAGTAGGTGATGTGAAAGTGTCCGCTTAAAGCATGCTGCATATCGCTGTATATGAGGCTTTTCTGATTGAGTAGCATTTACTTTGTTTATTGCATTGATTTGAGGGTTTTTATACATTTTTTCGCAGGTTTATTTATTTCTCTGGATCAACCAACCCTTAGCATCCGAAAAGATGTCCTCACAATAACTGCAAATGACACTCTAAATATTACTTGCAGGTAAGGACAAATCTGTCCAGCATGATTTTGATGGGAGTAATTTATGTAGTGAGTTTTTGTACAGAATCGTAGGTGATTCGGTCTCTCTCCCGTCATTGCTCCTGTTTCTTTCCTCTCCCTTTGTGCCCCCTGCCTCGCTTTCCCTGGCAGACTGTAGAAACGATCTTAAAGGGTTGCAGAAGGGAGAGCTGGGGAGCGCAGGGTGTCCGGGAGGAGGAAGCATCAGCCAGGTCCTCGTGGAGCCCGCTGGTGAGCTGCGCTCTTGACTCTCCCTTTTGGGTGCTGTGTCATTCAGGTTCAGCAGAACGTAAATCTCAGATAGCTTCCTTATAGGTATTAACAATAGGTCGATTTACGTGAATTTATCCTATGTGGCTTGATGTTCCATGTGACGGGATGAAGCCTGTTCCTCTCCATAGCCGTAGAGACTAGCGGGGCTGGGGTTCACCACCTTGGCATCAGTACTGTCGCTCAACGCATGCTCACGCTCCTCTAACGTTTGCTTTCCCAGCGGTCAGAGACCACTGGAGTGGTCCTGGCCAAGCAACCAGAGCAGTGCTGAGAAGCGTATCTCTGTGACAGACTGTGGCGATGGCCCCTACTGCAAGACACTTACTCTCCTCAAAGTCATCAGCAATGACACAGGGGACTACAGGTGCCTTTACAGGGACAACCAGGCAGCTACAACCATTTATGTCTACGTTCAAGGTAAGTGCTTACACAGTTCTTAGGTGGCTCTTCCCCTAGCCTCAAGAGAAAAAAGGGATATCAAGTATCTCAAAACGGTTTTGCCATTAAAATTTCTTAATCCTAGAATTTTTGATCCTGTGAAACTTATTTTTCTTGTTTTCATGTTGAGTAATGACATGGCAGTATGCTAGTTGCCATCAATAGAAAAGCCTTTGTACCTGTAATTTTGAACTGACCTGTCGTATGCAGTACTTGGTCTGCTATTCTCCTCCTTCCAGAACTTACCATACGTATCTCCACTGCACTCTGAGCCTGTCCTCATGAATGAAGAGCTATTACTGACCTCAGCAGGAGTTTCATACGAGGGAGGATTACAGAGATTGTATATTTATTAAAAATGACAGATCCGATCCCTTTTGCAATTCGTACTATCTGATACCATTAAAAAAACCCCAAACCAAAACATAAACTTCCATACATTTTCTGACTGTAATGGTAAAATCTATTTAGGCTTTAAGAGCTAAGTTTCCAAACTCAGGCTGTCAAGTTGTATTGGTAGGAACGCAGCTGAGCATTGCAGACACTGCAAAGCCTCCAGCCACTCAGCTTAAGTAATAGCATTCATTGAGGCATCTGCCTTTTTGCACTGACGGCTTGATACCCGTTTTCTGGTGCGCCCTGTTTCCTTTTTATTTTTAACTTATAGTTACGATTTTGAAAAATGGGATGTTATTATATAGCTGGGTTAGCTTGTTTTATAAGATCACAAACTTACATTTTTTTTGGTCTGACTTTGAAAAGGATGCTGCCCCTGGGCAAGCCAATGTAGCATGTCACTACTTTTAACTGATATTTCCTGTAATACTTACAAGGAAAGTCACACTAGGATAAATCAGATTTTTGTCGGCACAAAGACTGCGGTGGCAGGAAGCTATTCTCCAAAGTGCATGCTGCTGCTGATAGCTGTTTTGAGGATAATGATATTGTAAAGCTAGGGGGGGAGTCTGTAAAAATATGTCCCCCCTATTTAGTCTCATCGTTTTACCACATAGAAAAGAATAAAACTGGTTTGAGAAGAAATGGACAGGGAAAGAACAAAATTGGAAAAGTTTCCTCTGTAATGACATGACAAATAATATCCATTTACCAACTGAATATTCTTCTAGATTACAGATCTCCATTTGTGACTTCAGTCAGTGATCAGCTTGGCATTGTATACATCACTAAGAATAAAACTGTGGTAGTGCCGTGCCTTGGAACCGTATCAAATCTCAATGTATCTCTACATGCGGTAAGGAAAAAACCCCCATTATTATTATAAGAGTTAGCTGAAATCACTGTGACATAAATACATTGCCTGAAGTGTAAATATGTTTCTTAAAAACTTTCCATCCTTGGGAATTTTACGGCCTGTGATTACAAAGTGAGTGCTGTAACTGTACTCGTCCATGATCCTGTGCTCTCAAAGTGCAGAGTGGTGGCCTATGAAAGGGAGATTGCCTGAGCTAGGATGTTAAAACTGGGACCCTGCAGTTATGGAAAATGTTGGACTTGAAAATTCAGGGTTGTTTGATTTTTGAAATCTGACTATGTATTTTATCAATATTTCAAACAGAAATATCCAGAAAAGATATTTGTTCCTGATGGTAAATCAATCTCGTGGAATAATAAAAAAGGCTTCACTATACCCAGTCATTTAATCAACTATGCGGGCATGGTCTTCTGTGAAGCTAAAATAGATGATGAAAGCTATCAGTCTGTGATATACATAGTCGCAGTTGTAGGTAAGCCAAAGTTTTTTTTTTTTCTCTATAGCCAATGTTATTTTGCTCGCTACAACATACTGAACCAATTACATTTGGTTGGACTCTAGGTTATTCAATACTGACAGTGCAGCTAATGCAAAATGGATGTTGTGATATATATTTCTTTTCTTTTAAATGCAATGTATTGTGTTCTTTCTGGTTGATCATTGGGATAAGTGCTTCTATTTTTGGTGTTACATAGATGCCAGGGATTTTTTTTTTTTCCCCCTGACAATGCAAGCCTTTTTCCTAAAATCACTCTATTCTGTACTTTATTCACTTATCCAGGATCCAAGTCATAGTTGAAGGGAACTAGAGGCAGGCATCCATCAGCAGCAGATGGGAGGGAATTGCTCTGAGGGGGTACCAAGGGAATCGGGGGTCTGAAGGTCACGCTAGGAGCTAGGTTGTCTTGTCTCCTTCAGACCTATGTCCTGACTCTGACAGGGGTTTATGCGTCCTGGTATATTTTTTCAGTTGTTCATCAAAACCCAGAAATAACATGATGATTCTGCGGAGGCTCAAGCCTGAGCTGAAACTGCAGCTATTTCTCTTTTGACTCTGAGGACACAATGACCACTTCAAGTGGCCAGCTGGCACCAAGGCAGTCTCGCTTTGCTTGGCAGGAAGACGTAGCAGCCCTCCAGCCTTTACTCTGTGCAGCAGGCTCTTGCTTCTCCACCAAATTCATCAGTCCTCACTCTGATTTGGAGCAAATTCAGAACTTCTGCAGAATTTCTGCATTCAGAATATTCTAGTTTGGAATATTTTAAATATTTTATTGCACAAAGTAAACTTTGGATAATTTTACCGATGCCAGACTGTCATTCTTAATAAAGTTCCCACTTATGGCTGGGGGTGGGGATGTATCTCCTTTAGTTGCAGGTCTCACAAGGGTAAGAATAAGGTGTCTAAGGCAGAGGAACTGTGTGGGTCACCGTCTCCTGCCCGCTCCCACCGCTGGGGGGGCTCTGATCAAGTGCATACATCCTGCTGTGCCGTGTCTGACGCAGCTCTCAGATGGGAAATGCTCAGAGAAGGCGTATCCCTTCCCTCCAGGCTCCTTTGTACGCCCGTCATCATGCTGCACTGGGGCATCGAGGGGCCTCTTTGTAGCTGGGGTTTTGGTGGGAGTTTCAGTGAATTTGCATGGGAAAGTTGGTGCTGAGTGCTGTAAAGAAACCTCTTCTTACCCCCATGTTTTGTGTGTGCCTTTTTCTTCCTCTAGGATACCGAATTTATGACCTGACGATGAACCCGCACTACCAAGTAGAACTGGCAGTGGGAGAAAAACTTGTTCTCAATTGCACCGTAAGAACGGAGCTGAATGTAGGAATTGATTTTAAATGGGACTACCCTTCTGTCAAGGTAAATCCGTGTTGTGGTTTAACCTGTCGGCAACTGAGCACCACGCAGCCGCTCGCTCACCCCTCCCTGCCCCCGGTGAGATGGGGGAGAGAATTGGAAGAGTAAAAGTGAGAAAACTTGTGGGTTGAGATAAGAACAGTTTAATACTTGAAATATAATAATAATAATAATAATAATAATAATAATAATAATAATAATAATAATAATAGAATATACAAAGCAAGTGATGCACAATGCAATTGCTCACCACCCGCTGACCGATGCCCAGCCAGTCCCTGAGCAGCGGCCCCCCCTGGCCAGCTTTCCCCAGTTTATGTACTGAGCATGACATCACATGGTATGGGATATCTCTTTGGCCAGTTTGAGTCAGCTGTCCTGGCTGTGCCCCCTCCCAGCTTCTTGTGCACCCCCAGCCTTCTCAGTCAGTAGAGCATGGGAAGCTGAAAAGTCCTTGACTAGTGTAAGCACTGCTCAGCAACAACTAAAACATCGGTGTGTTATCAACATTATTCTCATCCTAAATCCACAACACAGCACTGTACCAGCTACTAGGAAGGAAATTAACTCTATCCCTGCCGAAACCAGGACAATCCATAATAACTTAAAGATGCCAACATCACAATGAAATTTGATTTAGTTATAATGTCACTCCCCTCTTTATAATATTGACAAAGCAGATGATTGATAATATACAAAGAAATTGCTAGTATATACAGATGTGCAAAGAGGAATAACAATAAAATTCCCAAACACCTCTGTCTTTTACCTATTACAGGAAAAACGTGCAACCATAAGGGATTTAAAAACCACTGCGGGAGAAGTAAAGAAGTTTGTAAGCACTCTTACCATCGACAGTGTGTCCTTAAGTGACAAAGGTCGATATACTTGCGCAGCATCCAGTGGCCGTATGAACATGAAAAACAGCAGTTACTTCATTATCCATGGTATGGCATCTTCCACTTCAGTTTTGTTGATTGCTTCAGATTTGGGATTAATTACTGGGATGCAGAAGGCAACTCGGTGATGAATCAAATGACAGAAATGAACCAAACTGCAGCTACAGTATTTCTCTTGCACCCACTATAGGATTATTTTTATACCACAAGCTTAGCTGATGATAAGATTTTAAAGGACCCTGTATGTTACTGAAAGCTGTAGAATCCCGTAGGAAAATGGGCAGTAAATAAACTGAGGTAAGCCTCTGGTCCTCTTCTGTGTTGACCTCCTTGAGGTCCTGTAAAGCTGCATTTGTGTAGATGACTTTGAATAAGGGTTGCCTGTTCTCACTCCAGGTGAACTTCCGCTAGATTCTGATGGCTCTGTGGGACAAGAGTCTGGGTCGGCATGAATGAAGCTAGGAAAATAAAACTTTCAGCTTTTACATTATGAATAGATGAATCAAATGGAGTTTTGGTCATACGGAAATGATGCAAAGGAAACAACTTTGGCTAAGTGCATAGATAAGTACGAGGCCACATCCTACAGCCTTTTCTCAAGCCCCTCTTGGGCGCAGCCCCAGTGGCTCCACTGGCTTACTTCTAGGAAAAAACTGCCAGCATGAGAATGGCCCATTTTTAATCACTGAGTCAGACAAAGGGTTTTATATTTTCAAGGAGACTGGTTTTCCTGAGGTCTGATTTCAGGGGCCTGAATATTAATGGCTCTTTTTCTTTTTTTTTAACATTCAAACTTATTATTTGGCACAGTGATTCAAAATAGACTCAATTTTCTCCTGGGTTATTTCTATTTCTCTTCAGGAGCCAAAACCAGATCATGTGCTATAGTGAGTGTACCAGCTATTAAGTTGATACCATCCTAAATCTTAGCCAAAAGGCTAATAGCTGTCTTAGTCTGAAGGCAAGTTTATAACTTATAACAAGTAATGTAAATAATTTCAAAGTATTCTGTGACTGCAATGGTTCAAATACATACTTGAGAAGAGGCTGAAAGTATCTATCTTTATCACATTGTAGTTTTGAATACTATTATTTCCTGGAATGAGTAGATCAATCCAGTTTTATGGTATTTATTTATTTATATATGTATATAGGTCTGACAGTTGGCGCGCTGTCCTGAGAGCTGAGTCTTGTCTCTGCTTTCCAGAGCTCCCTGGTGGGGGAACTGGTCCACACCTCTGTGCAAGGAAAAGGACTGGGTTTTCATGGTGGGTCCAGAGCCCACCAGCTCTCTCCAGTTTGGAGCCAACTGTGCTTTACCAGTGGCGTCCTGTGACTGGCCTCTATTTGTCATCTGCTGTTAAGTGCTAACCCAAACGGAGACCATTTATGCTTTTGTCCATGTGGAAAGACAATTTCATTTAATTTTTTGCAGAAAGTCCTTTTATTCACCTGGAGAGAATGGAGAATGTGGTTGAGACAAGGTTAGGTGATACAGTCAAAATTCCGGTCAAGTTTAAAGGATATCCTCTACCAGAGGCGAAATGGTAAGAATTGGGACACAATGTGTTCAAAAAACTGAGCTATTCTTAGTCAAGGTAAATCTCTGAAGTATTCAAAGCGCTCTATATTTTCTTCAGGTATAAAAATGGAAAAGCCATCAATGCAAATCATACAGTTAAACTTGGCTACACATTAGTGATCACTGAAGCAACTGAAAAGGATGCTGGGAATTACACTGTTGTCCTTACAAACCCTACTAACAAGATGCAGAAGAGATATACGTTTACCCTGCTTGTGAATGGTAAGTGGCGTACAGGTGTACCTTTCTTTCACGTGTGGATGTGGTGTATTACCGTTCTTAGGATTAAGTTCATCCCAGAGCTATGAAGTTTTAAGCGGGGGTGGTGACCAGGAGGAGAGCACTTGAACCTGAGCCCTGGGAGGGCAGAGGTGGCCCATCTCTCCTGACTCCAGGATGTGCTGGTCGAGAGGCTGCAGGCTCCTGGTGGTGGTGTTGTGATGATACTTTGTGTGTTTTTTGTTTTCTGTGTATTATTTCTTTGCCTCTACATCCTGCTCTTTTCCTGCCTTCCTTGCTGGCCGTGCTGCCAGAGTCCTCCCCCACCCTGCTCCATCCTGGCCCTGTCCCGCCTCGCCCATCCTTCCTGCTCCACACCAGCTGTCCCTCCTCTTCTGCTCTGCCTTGTGCAACCCTCCTCCTCCTCCTCCTTCTCCTCTTCCTCCTCTTCTCTGCTCCCCAGGAAACAGCCTAGCCCCCATACTTTGAAGAGCAGGCCTTGGAAAGGGCAGCAAGGCTACATGCAGTGGGATCAGAGCTGGGGAATAATATGCATTTAACGGTTGGGAGTGGTAGTGGGAGTTCGAGGGCTGCATTTTAAACCAGGGGGTAATGAAGGGAGATTTTATAGGAGATAGTAAGCATTGTGTCTTGAGGGCCTGATCCTCAAGGTGTTGGGCAGGTTCACCTCTTCCCAACACATCCTTGTTCCTTGGAGGTGCTCTGCGTTGCACTCGGATGCAGAGCACAATGTGAATTAGTCACCGTGGGTCTAACGTGTGTAGATGGTGCTGTTGGGGAGCCGTTAGCGGGTGGTGTAACCTGCTGCTCTCTCTTCCAGTGCCCCCACAGATCGGCGAGAATGCGCTGCTGGCCCCCGTCGACTCCTACAAGTACGGCTCAACGCAGGCGCTCACCTGCACCGTCTACGCTGTCCCGCCGCCCGCCGCCATCCTCTGGCACTGGCAGCTGGAGGAGGAGTGCACTTTCAGCCCCCAGTGAGTGCTAAGCCCTTGCCATCTTCTGCGGCTTATGTAGCTCTTGAGGGTTGTTTGGGTTGGAGGGGTTTTTTTGTGTGCATCCCTTGTCCAGGCTCGTTACCGAGCACAAACCCAATGGCCAATGAAGAAAAGATTGTTGTACTTCATAGGCAGATCGTTGCAGGCAGGCTCTGCTGAGGTCATCATCATCAGTGGTGAGTTGCAGAGGCAAGGGCCACCCGCAGTGAGGAGCCAGCAGCCCCTGCGTGTTGCCGTCATGCCTTCTTGAAGGGCATCTTGCCTTGCGCAGGGTTTCAAACGCAGCTATCTGCAGGCCCTCCCCTCAGATCTCCCCGTGGGATGCAGGCCCAAAGCTCCATCCCAAACAGAGGAAACTTGCTGTTTACGCTAATTACGGATCTTGGTGGTGGTTTTTTTTCTTACGCTCAAGTGCTGAGTGTGACGGTGCTCTTTATCTGTGTGAAAGTGTATCTCGGAGGAAGTGCACTGATTGATGTTGGGGAATGATAGAGAGAGTGCCTGACTGAGATTCACGCAGTTTCCCTTATCTGGGCCTGCCATAAGCCCAGATTTCCTTTAAAAAAAAAAAAAGCCAGAAAAAAAAAAGCGCATTCTTCTTTCCTGTTGTTGTTTTTAAAATGATTTCCACTAGTTTCTTCCTTTGGTGCCTGGTTGCTTCCTACACAATGGCTACTGTCCTCAAGAAATTCTTGAAGGGAGTTCAGTGATTTCTATGTCTCTCTGTCTTCCTTTGAACTAAATTAACTTGAATCATCCATTTATGAATGGAGGTTTGTTCCCAGAATAGCTGCTTCCCTCCAAGCATCCTGATTGAGCTGACACAGGCAGATTAATTAGGAAATTCACCTTTAGGCTTGGGGGTTCCTTATTTTACAGACCATAAAGGTCTCAGAAGCTTATAAGGTGCAATTTAATAGAAATGTTTCCAGAAACATACTCTTCCCTCCCAGGTGCAGGCTGTGGCCAGTGATGCATCTGATTCATAGGCAAATATCTGCTTATTATAAAGAGAACACAAAACCAGTCTTCTGAAGGGTGAATTTTCATCTTATCTAATGCATGTGTCTCTACTTACATCTCAGGAAAGTTCGCTCGGGAGCCAATCCGTATGCATGCAGGAAATGGAAAGTGATCTCGGAGAGAAAGGGTGGGAATCAGGTTGAAATTAAGCACCGAGTTGTTACTATTGCTGGGAAAACAAAGGTGAGCAGATTTTCTTTTCTGTTGATTAGCCCTGTTCAGCAGTCCACACATCTGGAAATACATCACTAGAGATGAGACTCTCTTCACCTTTTGTTAAACATGGGGATCTACTCGCAGCTAGTTGTGCAAGCTTCTACTGAAGCCAATCGGCAGAGGTAGACACTTTCAAGTCCTTTAGACACTGACCCAAAGTGAGTCTCCACTGAGGAACATAACTTAGATTTCAGTGCTTACCTTTTAGCGGTCTGAAGTTAGGTGAGTTAATCTTGCCAATTAACTGTAATAGGGAGAAGCTGGAGAGACTGAAGAGCAGAAGAAGTCGTGGGTGCAGCATTTATTAACACATACTGAAGTCTGCCTTCTGGCAGGCTGCTTTTTCTTGTTTTCTTTTGCCTGATTGTTACAGGCTTAAGGAAAAAAATGTAAATGTCAGAAGGCGACTGTGCTCCTGCTGTGCCATGGATTTGTGCTGTGGAGGGATTTTGGGTTGTGCAGATATCTGCAGAGCACTTTGCTGAGCTGTTGAGGTGGTTCGGGTTCACATACGTACTTCAGCACTGACACAGTATGAAATTACTTGATTGTTCTTTTGTAGACTGTGAGCACCCTCGTGATTCAAGCAGCAAATGTATCTGCTTTGTATAGATGTATGGCTACGAACAGAGCTGGGTCAAGTGAGAGAGTTATCTCCTTTCATGTGACCAGTAAGTATACCCTGTTGAGGACAGCCATGTTAAATTAATGTTATTTTGTCTGTTTCGCTAATGATAGGTGCTTCAATGTTGTTGTCTGATTCCTGTCCTTTATCAAATCCTTTCATTCTTTAGAAATTTAGGTTTTCCTAAGGTTTTCCTAATGCCTCCTTTAAAGTCACCACCTAACTTCAGCCAAGTGGTTAGTTCTGCTGGCATCAGTGGAGTGGCAGTCCCGTGAAAATGATGCAAAATGGGCACTGTTGTCCCGAGAGTGATTGCTATTGGGCTTTTGCAGTTACTTAAAAGAGCTACAGCGAAATTATTGTAGTGTCACAAAATGAGTAAAGATGTACTGTAAAAGCTAAGACCAACATTTTCAAAAGCAGTGGCAAAGGGCTTCTGTCTTCTTGAAAATCAGTCCCCATATTCACATGCTGAAATAATATTTTAATTGAAATCTAAAAATGAACTACGAGATAGTGCTAAGAATCATCTTAGGTTGCCAGAAGTTTCTACAGTAAGAGGAACTACATTCATTACACAGGCCTTTCTTTGATCCGTTTTAAATGTATTGTTTTTAATGAGATTGTACTCTTTACATAAATGATTGGTTGATTTTTCAGTGTTTTCTTTCCTTATTTACAACTGGCCAAGATGAGGATAAGGCTATATTTGTAAAATGGCTTTTTCAAGTTACTGTTGGCAACAAAATGTGCAACCTCATAGGAATTTCTTTTATTTTTTTAACTTGCAGGGGGTCTTGAAATTAATCTCCAGCCTCGGAATCAGCTCACAGAGAAGGATAACATGTCCTTGCAATGCACGGCAGACAAATTCACCTTTGAGAAGCTATCATGGTACAAACTCAGTGCTCACGCTTCGCAGACTCCCTTTGGAGGGCTGCCCATGCCCGTTTGCAAGAACCTCAATGCTCTCCAGAAGCTGAATGCAACAGTTTCAAATACCAATGGTGAAAATGTCACCTTAGAGCTCATCCTTCGTAACATCTCCCTCCAGGATGGAGGAGACTATGTTTGCATTGCTCAGGACAAAAAGGCTAAAACACAGCACTGCCTGGTGAAGCACCTCACTGTTCAAGGTACAGATCTCTTACTGTTAACCAAAATGGGTGGCTGTGTATGAAAATAACTGCTGTAGTGTCAGGTTTTGGTATCTTCAGGCCTTGCATGTGTTGGCTTAATGGTGCACTCAGTTTGTTAAATAGATTTAGACTATTTGTTGTAACATGCAGGTCTGGGGCTTGTCCGGGCAGCAGGGACTTACTATTTCATCAGTACCGGTGAGGAAACACTGACCGAGCCACTGTGCTGTGCAAGGCGATGAGTTTGGCTTTTGCACAAATAAGGCATGGGTTTAGCTCAATAACTTCTCAATTTTACTTTTCAAAACACGTTTTTCACTCTAGCTGTATATCCATGTGTGTATTCATAGCATTAATGCTACTGTTTTGTGTCACTGGCTCTTGAGTTTGAAGTAGTGTCTATAATTTAAAACTGTCACGAAGCGGTGCTGGTATTCAGGCGCAAGCAATGCAATCAATCAGCTTTTCACACAAATACAGATGACTTTGCTTTGGGACCTAGATGTCTAGGC
This sequence comes from Aptenodytes patagonicus, assembly GCF_965638725.1. Classification (NCBI taxonomy): domain Eukaryota; kingdom Metazoa; phylum Chordata; class Aves; order Sphenisciformes; family Spheniscidae; genus Aptenodytes; species Aptenodytes patagonicus. Next base: position 31,650,701 of record NC_134952.1, on the reverse strand, counting down.
TGATTAGGCAGATTCAGGAAAATATTTACACATGTTCATGGGCTGTCCTGAATGGACGTTTGATGGACCAGCAGTATCAGACTTCTCGTAATGACCCTGGAAATAGAAATGTGAGGGAAGCAATTTCTCACCTATTCCCTCCTCCCTCAGCAGCCTGCTACAAATTAAACCATCTAAAGCAAGGTACATCAATACTGTTAAAATTTTCTTGGCTATTGTCATTTTTTCGTGTCATGTGGAAGTTTAACTATGATCTTAACATGATCGTTGTGGCTGTTGTTGTTATAAAAGGATTTGTGACTTTGTTACTGGGCCAAGTGTGTAGAGTGTCATCATGTGCTATTACTGCAAAAATGGATGTTTTCTTTAATGGTCAGTAATTTTGCTGTACTTTCGAACCAACAGAGCCCATGGCACCTACACTCGTAGGAAATCTGGAAAATCAAACAACAAACATTGGTGAAACCATAGAAGTGTCATGCACAGCAAATGGCATTCCTCCTCCAAACATCATGTGGTTTAAAAATAACGAAACCCTTGTTGAAGATTCAGGTGAGGATTGCTCCTTTGCTATAATTTTCTATCACTTAAGGACTTTGTTTCATGGGACTCACTGCTGATGTTCACCATGAAAAGTTTCATTTTGAATTTTTAACACAAAGTGGCATAAAAATAGCAGAACTAAGAATCATGATTTTTTCCAGGTATTGTTTTGAAAGATGGAAACAAAACACTAACCATACGTCGAGTAAGGAAAGAAGATGGAGGGCTATACACCTGCCTTGCCTGCAACGTCCTTGGATGCAGAAAAGCAGTGGCTTTTTTTTCAGTGGAAGGTTAGTGTTAGCTTCTTTCCCGATTGTGCATGAAATTTTTATAATCACTAGAAAGAAAATCTACTGGCTATCCTCATCGGAGTTCTGAAAATACACAATGAGATTTGCGAAAAGTCCTGACCATTCCTATTGAGCTCAAATTGGGTGCTGTCACAGCCATCGTAATCCCAGCTGTTGATGCTGACGCTTTCTTCTCCCCAACATCATTTAGAGCTTTTCAGCAAAAGCTGAATCTATCTTACTTGTGGTTGCAAAGAAAACTCTGTCAGTCTATATTACATGCAAACCTATACAACAGAGCCTACCTAAACCTGCAGATATCCTGGGCCATCTCTATTGTCTTGGTAACATAATTGTCATACTATGTTTTTTAACAGTTGTAACTTTTTAAACTATGTCATTGCTGTCACAGCATCTAAGAAAAACAGAGTGAAGACTTTGTGCAGTCTGTTGTGATTGCCGTCCCATTTCAGTGACAGGAACAGGTAGCCGTTTTGGGTTAGGGGACTCCAGCCTTAGTCCACCAAGCTCTGAAAGTAGCGTTTGTGAGACCCGTCTCTCACTTGTTCCAGTCCTATTGTGGCACACCGAAATGCAATTTGCAATAATAAACAATAAATCCCAACAAGAGGTTAGTCTGCAGTCTGAGTAGCTGTAACCATGATGGACTTTCCACCAAGAGTTGCAATGAGAAGCCTTGAACTAACAGCTCCTTGCCCTTGATATTAGTACATTTGCAAAATTTAGTCACTGAATCCTTCACAAACCTCTGTCTTATAAGTCAGGGTGATTGTCCGATCTGTTCCGTTAAGGTAATTAAAGCAGTATCCTGTTATTCTTATAGGTCCCATTAGGATATTAAGATGTTGGGCAATATGTTTATTTGGGGTGGAAATTATCTGCAGCTGACATCAATGTAGATTTCAGCTGATGTGGTAAATATGGCTGGGGCATGTCTGTAAAAGTTGGAAATCTGTGTAGGACATACTGTTTCCCTCCAAGAAATTTATCGTGCAGCTCATTGGGGTCATGCAATGGAGTGTGCTACTGTGTAGGAAAACCTGTATGGTGCGAGGGATGAAATACGGGAGCGTGATGTGGCGAATGGGAGCTTAAGAAGAGAGCTGCTCCTGCGCATTAATAGATGTTCAAGTGGTATCTGCTGGAGTCTATTTTACTGGAAAAGGGATGTTGTAAATAAGAACTTATTTTCATGTGTTCTTGTAGAACCGTGTTTTTTCATGCCTCAGCTGAAGCATGTAAAGAGACAAGAGAGAGATTGTTCTCTGGGTCATTCTCACAGCACTTTATTTACTATATGAAGGGTTTTTCAGTTTCTGGAGAAAGAGTAATTAATTTTGAGTATTCTAAAACAATGATTTCTTTTTAAAATACGAGATTTTACTTTTTTATATTTGCCAAAGGTCCAGATACTTTGTCCTTGGAACAAAGCTGATGCTAAGAAATTGGGTGGTGTGTAAAACAGCACAAAACTAAGAGTAATATTCCAACATAAAAACCCAAGCTTTTTGTTTTGTTTTGCTTTCGTTTCTTCGCTCCATGCTGCACTTTTAAAACGAACCTTCAGAACAAGGACCTCCATTCTCTACTTTAATGAATGAACAAAACCAATATGCTTCCAACTATCACTCAGATATTCATTTATTTCTTCCCAGGCGCTGAAGAGAAAACGAATCTGGAGCTCATTATCCTTGTTGGCACTGCAGTGATTGCCATGTTCTTCTGGTTGCTTCTTGTAATCATCCTCCGGACCGTTAAGCGGGTAATGAAAAAATTCTCGTACTGTCCTGTCAGCACTGGTCTTGCATGACAAATGAGAGCTGACTTGAGGCCTTTTGTGTTGTTTCTTTCCATTGTTCTTAAATCAACAGACACATTTTTTCTCTCCATGCCTTAACATTCTTGCCTGGAACCAGGGGCACAGAAATTTGTTTTTAATTGAACAGGCACTCACATGAGAAAAAATGTTTCAGCTGGTTTTGTTTATTAAAAAAAAAAAAAAGTGCAAGTAATTAACGATGATCGCACAATGACATGGCATAGGGAAATGGTAGCCTGGCATTTCTGGGAAATAGTGGAACACTACAAAGTGAGAAAATGGCTTGCACATCACCAGCAAAAAATCTGTGCAACTACAACTAATACCATTTTCCAGGCCAACGGAGGGGACATGAAGACTGGCTATTTGTCAATCATCATGGATCCTGATGAAGTCCCTATAGATGAGCACTGCGAACGGCTCCCGTATGATGCCAGCAAGTGGGAGTTTCCCAGAGACCGGCTAAAGCTAGGTGTGTCTTCATTGCACGAGCCATTTAGTGATACTGCAGCCAGCCCTGGGGGGTGTTTCAGGTCCTGGCTTGCCATGGGGCTGCCCTGATGCAGCACCCCCGGGTGGGCTCTGTGATCCCGTAGGATATAATGCATCCTCTCATTATCAGCCCTCTGTTAATTTCTGATACATAAATTCAGTGTGAGTTGCTGTTTATTCTGCATCTTTTGCCCACTGTGCCAGGCAAATAAATTGGAGTATGTTTGTCTTCTCACTTCAAGGTAAACCTCTTGGGCGTGGAGCTTTTGGCCAGGTCATAGAAGCAGATGCGTTTGGGATCGACAAAACTGCTACCTGCAAAACAGTGGCAGTCAAAATGCTTAAAGGTAAAAATGATGACTAAAACTTCACCTTGAATACACAATATAGGGATAATTGCCAATACTATAACCAGTAGATAGAAAAAAATCACGTTTGTTCCAATGGTGTATACAAGTTTAGCTTAACAGCTGGTGTCATGAAGCAACGATTAGGGAAAATACACGCCTTTACCTCATCGATAATTGGAGCAATGTGACTGTGGTTTCTTAGCCATTGCTTTATAGATCTACTCAGGTTTAGAATATAAACTTGCTCCTGCAAGCAATTTGCATGTGTCCATTTTTGCCTTATGCAGCCTGGTAGGGAGCTTTCTGCAAGTCTCGGACAATGGCTTAGGCACGCTCCGAAATGAGTAATAGTTTTGAACAGCTTTCTCCTCACTTTAAATCATATTATAGTGCCTTGCATTTGCCACAGGACAGTTGAAAGCTGTGGTTCCCAGACACACTGTTCCTGAGGAGGACGTAGCTGGGGCAGAAAAATGGGGCTCCCAGTAGCCAGGGGCTGTATCCCACACTGTGGTGTACTGGAGGAAGGGTGGGAAAGCTGAGGGATTTCTGACAGAACAGTGTGTGCAGTCGCAAGCACAGGCAAGACCTGTTGCAGACCTGTTGCAATGGGATAAGCGTGCAGTAATGACAATAAAAATTAGAAAGCCCTGTCCCTCCAGCTTCCTAGTGCTCAGGCAGACTGCAGAGAGCTGCCTCCTCTGCCCCTCTCTCCCCACTGCTTCAGCTCTTTCCTCTTCCCCTTCTGTCCCTGTGGGATGAGGACACCAGCCACATCTCCAGACTTTTGGTGAGGCTGCAGGGTCAGGCATGTTTGGCCCTGGCCCTACCTCCCCCAGTCCGTGGATCCATTGGACTCTTAGCGTGGACCCCAGCAAAGGCTATGGGACAATGTTTCTAGCTCTTCTTGGCTGGAAGGGTCAAATGGCAGAGTACAAACTGCTCAAAAGGTCTGTAGGAAAAAAGATGTCTGCTAATCTGGATTGCTTGTGTCCCTGTTCTGATCCACTGCCCTTGGCAATTTTTGGAAAATGTTTAAAAGCAGAGCAAAACCAACCCTGTCATGCATGTGTCTAGCTTCCATCGATGTCCTGCAGCAGAGCTGATCCAGGCTACCAACCAACAAGACTTCTCACTAGATGGGCTGGAAAAATAACAGAAGAGACTGCGGAGAAGGGGAAAATCTTTCTGTCTGTGATGCTCCTGATCTGTGTTGTTTTACCTCTGCAGAGGGTGCAACCCATAGTGAGCACAGAGCACTTATGTCGGAGCTGAAGATCCTCATTCATATTGGCCACCATCTCAATGTTGTCAATTTACTTGGAGCCTGCACAAAGCCAGGAGGTGAGTGACTTTTCAGTGGGTGGAAAGGTGCTAATGAAAACCCTATTTCTGCTTTTTCTGCTGCATAGAAAATTGAGTTTCAAAATCAATATCTGGAAGAAATTGTCTTCTTTTTTAAAAAAGAAATTCTGCTAAGAGTGAGCAGGTCCAGAGGTGGAATAAGGGCTCAGAAGCCCTGAGTTCTACATCCAGCTCCATCCCTTAGTTGTTCTATCGCTGCTTTTCTGTCACTCAGATCCACTTTCATAGTGGACACCCCACGTGTAACAGACTTTGGGTCTGAGTCTAGTACCAGATGTAACAAGTTGGTCTTACTCTTGTCACCAGCTACAGTGCAATTGCAAGCTGTGACTTCCCTCCCTGGCTTTGGATGGGCTGTGGGTGCCTCTGTGTGTGTGTAGGAGGGGAGATTGTAATTCGGAGTCCAGCTCTGGGTGGATGAACCTATTTTACTTTATAATGGGGGACAGATGTTTCATTTAACAAATCCAGCACTGCACGCTAATTTGGAAGAAATTCAGTGTGAAGTGACTCAGTAATAATTTTTCAGGGAAGCTGACTTGTTGGCTTACTGTGGGATCAGAATTTAATTTGTAAAGTTCCATGACAGAAGTGCAGTAGTTGAAGGAAACATAATCCATAAATATTTCTTTCCTTATTTATTCCATAGTAAAATAGACATGGCCAGTATCTGGAACCTAGGGTGGAAATTTGTCATTGTAGCCTATGCCTATATGAAGCAATTTGAGCATGAAATACCCCATTTGGACTGTATATTAAGGCATCTATGTCTGAAACTGAGATTCCTGTTTCAAGTTTTTAGGACTTAAACTGCCTGCACAAAAATGCGTGGATAATCATGTGTGTACTTTGTTGCAGATGAGTGGTTAATTGCACTGAAGTTCATTCAAATATGTATGTCGCATCCTTACAGCGTCAATTAGCATAGGCAGTTATTGGGACTTTAAGTATAAGCACAGCACTATACATTTTCACATATGAAATTAGGCCTGTGGTTTTCAAAGGCTGTGCTCTCATTCCCTTCCTTATACAGCAGAAAAGGAATAATTTCCCTGCTTTGAACAGATTTTTTTTTTTATTACTGGTATTTTTAAAAACCTCTGCGTAGTAGAATGCTTTTTGAAACGTATGTATTTCTAGCCACAAATTATGCTGTGAGGTAAGGTGGGATATAAATGGTCTTTCTAAGGAATTGCTTTATGTGTTATACAGGCCCACTCATGGTGATCGTGGAATATTGCAAGTTTGGAAATCTGTCAGCTTACCTTCGGAGCAAGAGGAGTGAATTTGTCCCGTACAAGGTAAGGAGTCAAGGTTAACAGCATAATGTTTGATTTGGTGGGTTTTTTCCACACACGATGTTTCTGTTTCTAGTGCCGACTGTAGCGGCAATCCTTGGGGATGCTGAATATCTAGTACTTCTCATGGGAATGAGAGATGGCAAAGACATCAGAGGTCATCTAGTCTTTCCCCTGGCCTCTGCAATGTAGCTCTTTTGTTATTGTTAGCTTAAAATGTGCAAAGGAACTGGGCTTCCACTATTTCCCTTGGCAGATTATTCTACACTTGGCCCTATCTGTCAGGAAGTTTTTTCTGATTATCAGCCTGAATTTTTTCCTTTCTTAGTTAAGCTCCAGACCACCTTAAATAACTGCACTCTCTGCTTAGTGTATATATCCATCAGATACCCATAGGTATCTTCTGTTACACGATTATCCTTTCTGCTATCCCCTTGGCTCATTGCTGAACCAGACTATACATTTTTTTTGCTGTTAACCATTTTGTATAAGTGATGTATCTCATGAGTTTATGTTCAGCTTTTCACTTCCCAAGTCCTTTGCAAAGGCGAGTTCCCATCACAACAGCCCCTCTTTGCAGCCCAGTTTGAAAGGAGAGTGGGGATGGAGATTGGCATTTTCAAACTCATTTCTGGTTGCCTCTGCGAGGAGATCTGATTTCTGGAGAGGGTTGGGAGGATCCATCCCCTCCGAGGGTCAGATTGCCATATGAGGAGCATGGCTGTGGGTACTCGGCACTGAGCATCATGCTCGGGACCCTACCGTTTTTACCTATGGCCAGGAGGGAGGCCCCTGGGCTGTGCTCTGCCATGCTGGTAGACCTGAACTTCAGTCTTCCTGTAGCTGCTGTGTTTAGATAAGAGCTTCTTCAAACTGCTTGTCGGTTTTCCAGGGGGTTATTTTTCTTTATCCTTGGAGTCATTGTTTACTATTTTATATTGGCAAAGGCAACTCACTGCATCCTCTTGTGAGGTGAAAAGGGTAAACAAATATCTGAGAGACCTTGAAGGAAGAGGCAGGGTTTCACAAGGGTGCTGACCCTTGCTTACACAAGCGGTGGGGTTGGGAATTGGCAATGGAAAAAACCAGCCCTACCAGGGCAGAAAAGTCACCAAACCAAAGCAGGAGAAAATGGAAACATGGTCGAGGAAGCCTTCGGGGCTGGCAACCTCCCTAGAGGCATTTGGTGGCTTAGGGGAAGAAGGAAATAAATCTGACTTTGAGGGCTGCCAGGGTTTTGGCCAAGGTAGAGGTTTAGCGGAAGGGTCTTTGCAGCAGCGGGAGATAAAGCCGTAGCAGTACGGAGAGGCTCAAGAGTATGAGAGGGGGTTCAGCAGCATCCACGCGTGCTTCACAAGTTGTGGGCACCAGGGGGGCATTTATTCCCAAGCATGTGGATATGTTGATGGGGGGCAGCTGGGAGGACACAGGAGCAGGCTAAAGCCATGCTGTGTAGTGGCAGAGGGTGCTCGAGCTAGTGAACCTGCGTGGCCATGAGTTGGGGTTTGCCGGCACTGTCACCGTGCCAGCCTGGTGCCCCAACTAGAGCTGGCTTGGAGCCGAGCGGCCGGTCATGCCAGTGCTGGGCTGCCCTCCCTGCCTTCAGTGGTGCCCATGGCACAGACTGTGGGGCGCGTCATTGCCTCTCCTGAGGAAGCTTCTGGTACGCTTTCTGCTTCTGATTTCTCCCACCCTTCCCTCACGTTTCTAGACCAAAAGTGCCAGGTTTCGGCAGGGGAAGGAGAACTATGTTGGTGATGTCTCCGTGGACCTGAAGCGACGGTTGGACAGCATCACGAGCAGCCAGAGCTCAGCAAGCTCTGGCTTTGTGGAAGAGCGGTCTCTGAGTGATGTGGAAGAGGAGGATGGTAGGATATGTCTTCTCCTGGTGTTGGAACAGCTGTCATTGGTGGGGGCTGATGAGGGACACTGGGGACCGTGTGATTTCCAAAGCTCCCTCAACACTGTGTGCGGGGTATTTCCTGGATAACCAAAGTTCCCAATCCATGGATCATCTAGTTCAGCATCCCACACCCCTCAGCCCAATCCCAGGTAATGTCCTGCCTGAAAAGGGTGTGTTTTTAGTGCACTGCCTTTTGGAGATCTGTCTATTTAACGTCCCAGTGTCTTCAGGGAAAATCGCAGAGCACAAACTCTGAAGGCAAGAGGGATGCGCCAGGATGCTAACTGAATTTCTTCAGTGTTTACCCAGAAGTTAAATATTGTGAAATGCCATCTGCTTCACTGCTTATTAGCAGAGAGGTTGATTTGCCTTCCCTCTGCGCAGGTGGTCTGTCAGGAACAGGAAACCCGAATTATCCGCTCATTCAAAGCCTCCCCTGAATATACATACCCTCTGCAGAGGTTTCAGTGATGCATTTGCCAGGTTCTCCTTTGGCAGAGACAGCACAAAGTGCTCAGTGCTGCCAACATGTTTCAGAGACCACTGATTTCAGTAAGTGGTGGGATCAGACTGGTCAGGAGGGAGGCTGTAGCTCAACTGCCTGTACCTCGACTTCTACTAAAAATTACTTAATGCAAAGAAAAACATCAGTATGTTAACAGGGAGGATGATCTTGTGGTTTCAATGCGATCCTAATAGGTAATGTCAGGCATGCACTTTATGCGTTTCCACACCATTTTGGTCCTTTTCAGACCTCTCTGGTGTAACCACTGACCCTCTGAGCTGGGATGTTGTAAGAAGTATGCAGACCTAAAGCAGGCCTTGAGATGAGGGTTTTAGCCACCAGTGTTGTAGTTCTTGGTAGATTTCTTCTTAAAATCAAGAGCTGAGCAAAGTCATTGAGTTGTTTATTTCAGCAGGAACTAAATGCCTAGGTATCTTTGTTGGATACTTCAGTACATTATTCCTCCAGGTCACTAAAGGATGAGGTTAGGCTTATTCGACCCTAAATTAGCAGGGCTTTTTGCCAAATTCAAATCTTTCTCCCTGTGGCATATTCTTCCCCCATAAGGACTAGGGGGGGCCTCCCTCTCATCAGTTTCCAAATTCATCTGCTGAAACCACAGCGAGCCTTTCCCGTCCTAGGAACTTGTGAGTTGAGTTTTGGTTGTTTTCTTTTGGGATTGTTTTGCAAACCTTTCCACTGGTGGGAACTCTGGAAATAAGCAAGGAGGCCTGGGGTATAACCCACCATCTCAAAGTTTATTTTACACAGGACTAGTTTGGTGTAAAATGGGTTGTTAGTGATAATTATACAGCCAAAAAAGGGCTCGGTTTGCTCGGTTTTCAATGTGGCATAAGGTTAAGATGGACTTTTACCTAAGAAGCAGTTATGGGTGAAATCAGTGACAAAGGGCATGTTTGACTGTCATCTGATTCTTTGCAGCTGGTCCTGAAGACCCTTGCAAGAACCCTTTGACCATGGAAGATCTCATCTGTTATAGCTTCCAGGTGGCGAGGGGAATGGAGTTCTTGGCTTCACGCAAAGTAAGGAACTTCTCAGGAAGAGTGGCATGTTATTTATTTGACTGTAGGAAATAGTGCTGTAGGTCTATAGAAGGAAACAGCATGTTCATCTTTGGACTAGCAGTCACCTGCAACATTTTCTTTTTGCCCTAAGACATAGCCAAATCATTAATACTACAGAGTGAAACAGCCCATGCATTTATTGACACAAATGTTAGTGATCTGTATAAGGTTTATGGGTCACCGATTCATAGAAGAATGATTAAGTAGTGGGAGGAGGGGAGCTGACTTATGAGGATGATTAAAGGAATTAGGGACAAATCCCTGGTAACTGGAGCTAAACTAGAGTAAAGGAGTTTGCTCTGAGGAGGTTGCCTGTAATTTGTGCAGTGGGATTGCAAGGGCAGTGTGAGGAGAGACGATGCTCACCTATGAAACTTCATGGATGACTCCTTGGGGAGTTTCTTGCCAAAGACACCCTCGCAGTCAATAACACCTCACCTGCATTTTGGCCTTCTAGAAGTGCTTTTCTGTGGTTTGATCCTAAATACATATAGTACATGTTTCAAAGGATGTAAATTCCAGCAAAAGCGAGGAATTGCCTGCAGTTATGTAGAAACAAAAAGTACTTAGAAATGGGAAAAGGAAATAGAAGCAGGAAACATAACACTGCTCTAGGGCGCAGGCTAAGCGTTCAAGAGCAGACTTCAGAGTCTTTTCTAAAAACATATATTTGTCTACATTTTACACATCCTGGTTGGTGTGTATATGTAAAAGGATGTCTTTCCAGGATCTGTATTTCTAGGCCGTACTAGAAGCAAATCTGCAGCCACTTTCAGAGCCTGGCTTTTTTACTTCAAGCTATTGAGGCCTGAGCTTTGAAGTCTTTGGGTTGTTGGCTAAGCTGTCATTCTGCATAGGTAAAGGCATGGAATTTTTCTGTCTGTAGTCAAGATTAATTTGTGTTGGAATCAAATCGTCATTTTAGTGTGGTATGTTTTTCGGGGAGAGAGTGGAGTTCACAGATTTGAGTGAACCTAAGTAAATCTAAAGGTAATCAGATCTGAACCTGTTTTGTGTCAGCTTCTTAGGATAATTAATTAGCTAACTTCAAAGGCCCTCTCTGCATAATGGATAAACAGATGTATGTTTGGACTTGGGAACACAAGTCTCCCTGAGCCAAATCAGTTGTGACCATCAAAAAAGCACTTAAAATCAGTAACTGTTGATGCTGAGGTTTCTTTTTCTTAAAAGGTTTTAAGAAGTATCTGGCCTTTGAGGGTAGGAGAGCACATATGTGAAAGAGATCAGCCCCGTGGACAGAGCTGTGACGACAGGCAGCGTATGAAGTTGTTTACTTCTCTTTGCAGTGCATCCACAGGGACCTGGCTGCTCGTAATATCCTCTTGTCAGACAATAACGTGGTTAAAATCTGCGATTTTGGCTTGGCTCGAGACATCTACAAAGACCCAGATTATGTCAGGAAAGGAGATGTAAGTTTCGGATTCTCTATTTGAGAGACAATTAATACGAAGTTAGGACTCCTTTTTTTTTCAGCTTAAATGGGTTTGTGGAAACTCAGTGTTTTGCTAAACTGTGATACTTTTTTGTTTACGGAAATGCTTTCAGGCCAGACTACCCCTAAAATGGATGGCACCAGAAACCATTTTTGATAGAGTATATACCATTCAGAGTGATGTATGGTCCTTTGGAGTTCTGCTGTGGGAAATATTTTCATTAGGTGAGTCACTTTAATTTTACTAGGCCATCTTAAATTTTAAACAATAGAGTCTGAAGAAAACAGTCAAAGTGTTCTTGGATCCTCTTTAGCGTTTTTTTTCACTTCTTGAAAATTTCCTGTTTATTTTCTCCATCAAAATAAAATACTCAAATTTCCTTAAAAATGCAAATGTAGGAACATGGACTTGAAATGCTTCTTCATACAATTTCAGTATGTGATTATGTGCCTCATTTACTTAATCAGTTGCTGTTGCCATCATAAATACAAATTGTTTGCACATCCAAATATACTGAATTACCTTATTAACTCAGGCCGTAGCGAATTATTTGTTTGAAAATTAATCCCAGAATTTAAGAGTCTAACGCATTAAAATTACTGTTGCTCTCATTTTAGGTGCATCGCCATACCCTGGAGTGAAAATTGACGAGGAATTTTGCAGAAGACTGAAAGAAGGAACAAGAATGAGAGCACCAGACTATACAACACCAGAAATGTGAGAAACTGTTCTTCCAGCTGCCCACATTTACCTTACAATAATAGCAGGTGGTTGAGTAAGCAATAGGTGCTGTTTTCTTTATGGTGATATTTTAATGGTCTTTGTCCTTCTAGGTACCAAACAATGCTGGATTGCTGGCATGGAGATCCTAAGCAGAGACCAACTTTTTCAGAGCTGGTGGAGCACCTGGGGAATTTACTGCAAGCCAACGTCCGTCAGGTACTTGAAATGTATTCCCTGGTTGCTAAAACCACCAGCTGAACCCTGCCTGTCCCGCCAGCCACCACCAAATCCCATGGCCGGGTACTGTCCGCTGGAGTCGTCGGGGAGCATGGGCTTCTTCCTCCAGTGCCCCTGTTACTGACCGGCAGCTGGGGCAACTGGCAGAGAAGAATGACCTGGGGGGGGAAAGATCGCAGAGGTCTGTTGCCATAACCAAAAGCCACCTTGCCCTGCCAGCAAGGGCTTCCCATGACACCACCGCTGTGGTTACTTAGCTGTCTTGCTGAGGAGTTGTTGGCACAGGCTCAATTCCCTGCTCTGCTGCCGATTTCCCTGCGTACTGCAGAGGCATTTTGGCAGGTAGCTCCTGTTGACCTTACTGTGCCAAAGATAGATATCTTAGCATATGTGAGGATGTGGGATGCAGTGTTTTTAATGACTCTTCTGGAAGACAAGGATACAGGCATTTCACTGCCTGTCAGCAGCTCCATGCGGATAAGTGTATTAAGACTTGTCCCATGTACAGGCATTGTGGTAAGAGAGCCCACTGCTTCCAGGTGCGGTACACGGGCCTCCCTCCCTCCTGGGTTACCCATCTTGTGTCTCCCTCTTCATGCACCACAAATGTGGACGAGGCCAGGGCAACAGATGTGAGCACTTGGATGAAGGAGGCTGGATTTTGCCACGTGCTCTCCTATTAGACTAGTTCTCCCTTTCCAACCTATTGGTAGTGACGGGAAATACCTGTCCTTCCAAAGTATCATATCTTCTGTGCGTACCAAAACTCAGAAAGGATAGAATTTGTTCACTTTCCTACAGAGCAGCTTGCATCTTATGTATCACGAAATCATAGACTGGCTGAGGTTGGAAGGGACCTTTGGAGGTCCCCCTGCAGCAGCACCTAGAGCCGGTTGCCCAGGACCATGTCCACCTGGTTTTTTAATATCTCCAAGGATGGAGACTCCACAGCCTCTTTGGGCAACCTGTGCCAGTGCTCGGTCACCTTCAAAGTAAAAAATGTGTTTTGTTGTATGTTCAGAACATACTATATGTATATTTGCCCATAACCTAATATGGTTGGATTACTAATGATTTAGACTCTCTTGTCATAAACTGTAGTATACTGTGACTACAAAAGACAAAAATGATTTACTGTCTGATAACTAATAGCTAATTACACATGTGTCATACTGTAGTCCAAAAGGGATAAATGCAAAAAAATTAGAGGAAAGGGTGAATCTACAAAATGATTTCTTATGGGACTGTAAATAAGTATGCAGTCCTGAAGGATGCATAATCCATTTTTTCTCTTCATACGTTAAAGCAGAAACGTAAACAAGTGGAATAAATTTTTGAAAATGTTATTGGTGTGATTCACATCGTTAGATGCCAAAGTATTGATAGAAAACTTCCTTTTTTGCTATCTCCATTTCATTCTTTTTTTCATTTACTTCTTATACTTAATTTAGGCTTTATGATTCATATGCTGTAGTCCAACTCAATCTCTCTTTCAGTTTAAGGTTATTTTTTTCTCTCAGGGTCATGTTCTTTGTGTCATTGCAATTCAAACATTACTAAAATTTAAATTTTTTATCTCAAAGACATCAAGAAAAAGATCAGTTTACGCATTATGTTACAGTATGTCATGTATAAATCTCTTTTTTAATTGAAAACTACTTGGCAGTGACTCTTACTAAGTTTCCCTCTTTTAATGAAGCTGCTCCTGCGAGGGTGGTATAATGCTCATAGTTTAATAAAACAACCAAGGTAGCTCTGCTGCATTCTCCACGTATGCGTGTGAGGCTGTTTATGTCTGTGTATCTCTGTAGCCTTATTTAATTTTTGTATTTTTTCACTGAATTCTACAGGATGGTAAAGACTACGTTGTCCTTCCTTTGTCAGTATCGCTGAATATGGAAGAGGATTCGGGTCTCTCTCTCCCAACTTCACCTGCTTCCTGTAGGGAGGAAGAGGAAGTCTGTGATCCTAAATTCCATTATGACAACACAGCAGGAATTAGGTATTTTATATGGTGGACATCCTACTGGGGCCTCTGGGCAGGTTTTGTTCATGCTGGGGGCAGGGAAAATGAAAGGAAGAGACTTCAGCTGCCTGGTCCATATTTAACTTCCTCCGTAGGGATAAGAATGAATCTGTAGAGTTTTTGCAGGCAAAAACGAGTTTCTTACCTCCCCAAATGCTAGGGAATCTTTTTTTTTTTTTTTTTGCTACCCTTTCAAGATTTGGTGTTCTCATTCAAAAAACTGCAAGACTGTTTGTTATTTAGTTTTTAAGAACCAGAACAAATACAAAGTTTTACCGATGCAGTTCAGTTGTGTTCACACCCTTGTATTGCAGCTCCCTAAAATATTAATGGTAATAGATCTCTCATTAATAATCTCCCTGGCATTTCCCCTGCTAAAGTGAATTGTTGGTAAATAGGTCATGAATTGATAGCCAAGGGGAATGCGACCTAAACAGTGTCGCCACTGGATTTTGTCTACTGCTTGCTGCTGGTGGGCTGCTGGGGCATCCACGATGGACCAATAGTGGTATACGCTGTTGGGTATTGTGGCAGAGGTGACTCCCTCAGTAAAGAGTTTGTAGTAATGCCGTTAAGGAGGGCTTATGTTGGACATTGTGAGGACCTCAAGCACAGGTTGTAAAGGAGAAAGATATTTTCTCATTCAGCACTGCCTAAGGTCGAATTCAGCTGCTTGGATGCTGGGAGTCCTGGGGTGCTTGCTGCAATCTCAGAAGAAGGAGAAGGATAGGAGGTGGATCCAACCATCACAGCAGAGATGGACTCTGCTGGCAGTTTTCACATGGTTTCCACAAAGTGGAGCCCTCTCCCTCACTGCTTGTATTATATCCACCAAAGACAAACAAAGTTCCCAATGATTTTGAGTACTGCAGGATCACATTTTTATGCGGTCCTGAAAAAGACTAGGTAGGCACAGTGCATTTTGCACTTCAGTTGAACTTATGGTCCTAGAGCTGAACTCTCAACCCCATGTTTTAGTAGTGGGGCAGTCCAAAATATAAATACTTTAAAGACACAAAAGCATGATTTAACTTCTAATTTTTCAGTTCCAATACTTCCTATATGGCTTTCCCCAGTCCCCACTTCCTGTTATGAACAGAAGTAAAACCTCTCCATCAAGCTTTTAAAGAGACTTTGAACCTCTTTCCTCTTGTCTTACAGCGTGACAGGGTTTGTGAGAAAGCACTTGTGGAAACCATGCTAGGAGAGGCAAAGTGGGGAGCTTCAGACATGTTTTTGGGCTTTATTCTTCTGTTCTGGTAGCTGAAAATGATTTTGTAGGCATGGACCTTGCTATACACGTAGTGGAAAAGATTGATCTGTTCACTAATGTCTTTTTCAATCTTCACAAAAGTACTAACTATGAGGAGAGGCTGATAAATACAATCTCTAAATCAAAGCTGGAGGAGGAGAAGGAAGCCCAGGGAAAACACAGAGAATATTAAAGAATATTTAGATTGCTGAGGTAAATTAAAATCAGCAGGACCTCCTAACATCTGCCGTATTTGGCTTAGGAAATAGATACGCAATTTCTGAACCTTGAAAGATTGTCATTAAGAACAGTCAGGTGAGGTAAAGAAGATTTAAGAAAGTGTAAAGATAATGCCTGTTTTTAGAAAAAACAGAAAAGGAGTAACCCTGAAATCAGGTTAACTTGAATCCTAGGAATGATCCTGGAATAAACGATCAGATAAATAATGGTAAATGCCTACAGGGAAATGAAGTAACTAAAAATGGCAACCATGAATCTGTCAAGAAAAAATCAAGGCAACCCAATCCAAGTTTCCTTTTCTTTGAGAGAATAATTGGTTTGGTGGATAGCAGGGAAGAGGGATTTTGATTTTCTGTAGGGCATTTTTGGCCCTTTTTTTATGGGACAATCTATTACAAAATGCAAACACGTGTCAGGAAATACTGTCAGGACGTCAGCTGAGCCCTCACTGCCACCGGGCAGGAGTCAGACTCCACATGTGGCCCCTCTCTGCCTGCACACTATTTCTGGTCCTGTTTGGCTTAACCAGGAGGATCTCATTCATTGTAGCCAATGTAGGCTGACTCTTGTCTGGGCTGAGCAGAGGCAGGACTCCCGTACCTGGGAGGTCGTTCAGATCAAGAGGCTGGGATTCCCAGTTCTCACCACCCTGGTAACCATAGTCCTGGCCATGCAGTTCTGTGCCTGTGTGGACAATTAAATGCAAGCACACAAGGAGCTTTCAGACTAAGAAGGCAAGTTGTGGAATGAACTTCTCATCATTCGAGGTCAGATTGTCCAGGAGAGTAAGTGGACTAGATTGTCCATTAGGTGTTTTTGGTCCTGGCAGGGTTGGGTGGGAGGTGGGTTAGATGACTGTCGTGGTTTAACCTCAGTCGGCAACTGAGCACCACGCAGCCGCTCGCTCGCTCCCCCCCAGTGGGATGAGGGAGAGAATCGGAAGGGTAAAAGTGAGAAAACTCATGGGTTGAGATAAAGACAGTTTAATAGGTAAAGCAAAAGCCACGCATGCAAGCAAAGCAAAACAAGGAATTCATTCACTACTTCCCATGGGCAGGCAGGTGTTCAGCCATCCCCAGGAAAGCAGGGCTCCATCACGCGTAACGGTTACTTGGGAAGACAAACGCCATCACTCCAAACGTCCCCCCCTTCCTTCTTCTTTCCCCAGCTTTATATGCTGAGCATGACGTCATATGGTATGGAATATCCCTTTGGCCAGTTGGGGTCAGCTGTCCTGGCTGTGCCCTCTCCCAGCTTCTTGTGCACGCCCAGCCTTCTCAGTCGGTAGAACATGGGAAGCTGAAAGGTCCTTGACTAGTGTAAACACTACCTAGCAACAACTAAAACATCGGTGTGTTATCAACACTGTTCTCACCCTAAATCCACAACACAGCACTGTACCAGCTACTAGGAAGGAAATTAACTCTATCCCTGCTGAAACCAGGACAATACCATTGCAGAGTAACAGGAGCAGAAGACATGGTCAGTGCAGAGATCTTGAAAGAAAGTCTAGGAAGAGAAAATGGAGAGGGAACATAGTAACAGTTTTCAGTATATGAAAAGTTGCTCAAAAGAGGATGCTAATTAATTATTCTGTGTCCCCAACAATAGGACAAACTTTATTTGCAGCAAATACTTGGGCTTAATATTTGAAAAACATTCTAAAGTGTGATTGAGCACCTGAGCAAGTTACACAGGGAACTTGTAAAACCCCCACCAGTTTAAATAAATGTCTGTGGGAGACAGGCAGGACTCAGCATAGCTAGACTCAAAGCTGGGAAATGGGATGAATGATGCTCTTAATTGCCTCCAGCTTTGCACTTCAAGTGGATGCAGGCTTCTCTTCTAACTCCATGACTTTTTCTTCATTAGCTGTTAGGAACATAAATTGGTCCTGTTTAGCAGGGACAACATCCATTTTATTCCATATCCACTTAGACAAAAAGCTGAGGATAGCTGTTTTGTTTGCTGTATTAGTACCTCCATGAAAGTCAATTTTATTTTTTTGTCCAATATTTTTTATGGATGTCGTCCTGACCAGAGGGCTTCTTTTGGAGAAGAGCCTTCAAGAGATGTAGTACTCCCTGTCCTGATCCCCATGGTTTAAGGGCGGCAGTCTGCTGAGTCTGCTGTTGTTGTCCTAGGTCCAGGCCGGGGTCTCAGAAGTGCAGTCCAAAGGAAGAGACACATGTCTGTGCTCCAGGCTCCTCTGTTTATTATACTTCTAAGTGAAGCTCGCAGGAAGTGAAGCCCTCCAGTGTAACTGAGGAAAGGAGCTGTTTTCTCAAAGCCAGTTCTTAGAATTTGCTCAGAGATCAAGGTTGTCAGGAGCAGAAGGTCAGAAACATGCCACTTTCTAGGCTGCTCGTCCTTTTCAATAAATGGATATTTTGAGGTTTGCATAATATGTTTTGACAAAAGGATTAACTTCTCTGTGGAGAGATAAAAGGATTCTGATATCATTGTGCTGTTTGCAGCCAAGTTGTGGAGAGTGGACGCAAAACTTGTTTTGTTTTGTTTTCTTTTCAGTCAGTACCGACAAGGTAGCAAAAGAAAAAGCCGCCCTGTGAGTGTGAAAACATTTGAAGATGTCCCATTGGTAACCACTGTAAAAGTTGTTCATGAGGTGAGTTTGTCTGTTGTTTGTATGTTTCTTCCTTCTGTTGATGTCTTTTTTTGTCCCTTTCCATTTAATGCATTTCTAACACCTTTGCAGGAAAACCAGACAGATAGTGGGATGGTTCTTGCATCTGAAGAGCTGAAGACATTAGAAGAGAGTGATAAACAAGTGAAAATACCCTTTAGGTAAGGCTCAGGCTGCATGTAGGATTGAATATGACCTTTTGCTTGCAGTATGTCAGAAGACTGATTGGTTTGTAAAATTTTTTAGAACACAAAATCTCTTCTTACTGTATTTTTAAAAACACAAAGAAAAATTGTGCACTGTATGCCTGGTCATCCACATTTGGTACCAGGAGACGAGAGGTAATGCAGCTGTTGGAAGCATCAGCCAGCACCGCAGAAAGGACTTGTATTTATCAGCTGCAAAAGCATCAACCACCCCTAGAAGGAGCTGAGCTGGTGCACACAATTGGGTGTATTTGTGAGGGCCTGTCTGCAATGACAAAGCGCTCTTTTTTTTTTCTTTTTCTTTCTTTTTTTCTAAAGCTGACTCTTGAGTTTTCAGGATGTACCTGGGTGTATTTTCAGAGCATTGTACAGGGGTTTCATTGTGCAGTTCACAGGAAGCACAGTGGCGTTCACGGAGCTGAAACCTCACGTATGCTCTCTGAGAGCTTCTCAGGAATTACTTTTTCCAGGACAATTTCAGAGCAAACAAAGATATACTGCAGTTACGATTGCACCACAGCTGAAATGTGTGAAGCGTCTCAAAGTTTTCTCTCCATTTCATCTGCGGTCGCAATCTAACTCCTTTTATTGTCATAAAATTAATTATCTTTTTCATGCGTTAGTGAAGTTAGGGCGTATAAAAAGGTCTCTCTTTATAATCAAATGCATGTTTAAAAAGGCTTGAAGCCAGTTTTGCTAAGTGCACCATTTTGCTTTGGCTGTTGCTGCGATGGAAATCAGCTGCCAGCAGGAATCACCCACCTGCCCTCCAGAAGACAGTCTCCACAGCTCTCTCAGTCCTGTTTCTGCTTATTTTTCGCAGCACGCTGGTGCCCAGCAAGAGTAACGAGTCCGTCATGTCCGAAGCCTCCAACCAGACGAGCGGGTACCAGTCCGGGTATCACTCAGATGACATGGACACCACCGTCTACTCCAGCGAGGAGACTGAACTCTTGTGTGCCCGGGAGGCTTCGCCGCCGCTCTGCCGTGCGCACGGGCTTGCCTACGAAGGCACTGCGCCGCTTGCCTCCCCGCCGCTCTAGGGCAAAGCCAGCGGCTCTGCGTTCCCCCGGGATGTGCCTTCCTTGCCTGGACTGGTGGTATTCAGGTTTGATTTATAGAAAGACCACATCTGTGAGACTAAGAAAAGACGTTTATTTTTCCTGAAGAGGATGCAGAAACATCTGGCAGCAAAACTGCGCCGTGCTAGGCTGCGGGGCGCTTTCCTCGAGAGACGCTGGCGGCTGAGAGCGCAAAGCCCCGCCTGTGGTGTGTGGGTGCTGTGCCAACCCGATGGCAGAGGCAGTGTGGTGGCCTTTGGGACCCCGGTGACATGTCGAGTGTCTGCCCGATGCAGGCAGCAGCACAGCATTCAACTTAACAGTTTCTAGTTGTACGAAATAATGACCCAGCCCTGCTCTTTTTTTTTTTCTTGTTTTTCCCCTTGCGGCTGGACTCCAGGAAGGAAACAGCACGGCACTGGCTTCTTGTTTCTCAGAGTTATCCCTTGCTTGCACCTCCACAAACAAAAAAAGGAACCTCCAGCTCAAGGCTCTGGCACTCACCAACGGCCTGAGACTAAACATAGGCTGGGCTAAATATAGGTGGGGGCAATGGTCTCTGTCCTTGGCGGAGAAAAAAAGTTGCTGTACCAGACCTCATGAGCTGCATTTCCTTGGAAGGCTTGCCCGGTGAGGTTGGTTAGTAGGGAGGAGGCAGAGCGCCGAGCCAAGTGGTGGGACAGGGGTGCTGGGGGCATGCTTCATGTCTGGGGGTGGCCTCAGAGGCACCCTTGGTCCGTGCCAGGCACCTACCTTCTGAGCTAGCCTGAAACAGCCGCAGAAAATGCCCCCCACTTTGAATCGCCGCTGGGGCAGCCTCTGCAACAGGTAGAAAGGGCAATGTAATCTACCTTAGGACTGTAGGGAGCCCTGTGGTCCTGATGGGGTATCCTAAGGGCATCCTACCTTCTCATCTCATCCCCGCTCCCTCAGATGTAGGTCTGACTCCTTCACTTTGCAAACTCCAAGTCTGTTTGCACCGGCAGAGATCTTGGTTTATGTAGTCTTGGGAATCCGTGACTGGTTTCATGGCAGCTCTGATCTTCTCCGAGTGGTGAGATTGTGACTAATTGTTGGACAACTTCTTACCTGTGCTCTTGTAGTCCCAGAGCTCTATTGATAGACACAATGCAGGCTACAAGATTTTAAAATGTAAAGCTATTTCTACTGAGTCCTTTTTTGTATTTTTATAATGTTTTTTTGTTTGTTTGTACTTACTATAATGTCAAATGCTGGGAACCATGAATATAAGGCATATACAGTATTTATAGCCTCTTTATGTAGAAATAAATGTAATATATTAAAATATAAATATATATTATATAATGGATATTGTACTGTTCACATTTTGTATCAGGGGTCTGTAGCATTACAAGGGTCACAAAATTTTTAATAGCTAAAACTTTTCACTTTATTAAAAGGGACTGGAAATTTAGAGATGGGGACTATAAGTAGATCTGTTTGCTTTTCTTGCATGTATTTTCTTATATCCTGTCTATTGGCAGGGAAGTTTATCAAGTGCTACTTATTTCAAGTGCCAATTAACGAATCTAGTTATTTATACCATTGTATGGGTTTATGAACGTTTCTGTGGGTACCTATAGTAAAGAAACTTCAGTGATTTTTTAGTAGTTGGCAATAAGTGCCTTTAGAGAAATGGTCAGAGGAGTAGATTGCTTGTACAGACTGAATCTGCTCTGAAAGAGTTTATTATGTTCAGTTAGGGAATGGTTGATCTAATTGTATTGCGGCTTTTGCCTGGGGAGTAGCAGTTTCCCTTAAATCCTTATTCATCTTTTCCCACTTGTGTTTCTTCAATCTCACTTCTTATAGCTGAAATGTTGTCGCTGCTTTTGCATAACAACATCTTCCTTTATTTTAAATCTGTACTTAAAGCTCCCACCTTTTTACTCTCTTGTCCACTTTTTGACCTTCTCTTCTGCACTGTGTACGCCTTCGTTCTCAGTGCAAGGCTGGCCACCGTTGAGGTATCAGGACTCAAAGAATCACAAGAACTTATGCTAAAAAAGTGCAAGGGAAGTTAAACCACAAACTGCAGACTTTAATTCAACTTCTCTTTATTGCAGTTTGAAACGAGACCTTCATGGGCTACTGCATAGTGAGAGCACTTGTCTAGGAAGTGGGAGATTTCACTGCTAAACTCTTCTCAGGCTGAATATGGGACTAATACCTTCTACACCCTACGTGCATGCCCCAACTACAAGGCTGTGGGATGTCAAGCTTCAAATGTTTCTCCATTCCTCTCCCTGAATCAAAAGCATTTTACAGCCAGGAAAGCAGGAGCTGGGAGGTCAGGTGAAAAAATAAGGGAGAGTCTTCCCAGATCTGCTGTAAGGGCTTCTAGGAAGGACTTGTATTTTCATGTATATATCTGACATTTCTCTTGCTTCCCAGGCAAGAGTCTAGCCAGTAGAGTATGCTCAACAGACAATACTACATTCTTTAACATCCCCCATCCCCAATATTCTTCAATGAATATAGGGGATGAATGAACACTTTAATGAAAGTGTTCTTCTATGTATTATTATATGATGGACATAAAATACTGACACTGGCAGAATCTTGATGGGTAGGTACCCAGCTGAGCCACGTGTTTGGAGAGTCTTGGCACAGAGGTGGAGATGGAGATCTGTCATTGATGTCCATCTGCCCTAGATCTGGAGGAGCTCCAGATCCCAAGGTTTGGGATGTTTAATTTAGACATCTAAATTTTGTAGTTTTGTTTGCTCTCCAGCTTGGTGTAACACACGACATGTGCCACATACACGTAGTCAGATGCTTCCCTGTGTGTTTGTAGTACCTCTAAAACAGTCGTCCACCATAATGCAGACTGGTGAAGTTGCAATATAGCCATTTCAGCTAATGAGTTCTCATTTATAATCCATGTCAGCCAATGAAACTCTCTTGTGGGTCCAAATCATTTTAAAGATGCCTGGAAAATGTGGGAACTAGCACACACCTGCTTTAGGAAAGGAAATTAGCGTCTTTAAAAAAAAAAAAAAAACCCAAAAAAACCCCCCATATATTCAGTTTCAGGAGCAAGAAAAGCTTCTATAAATGTGTTCATATATTTGGCATCCAGTAACACAATTCTTTTCTTAGACCATGGCCATTACATCCTTTAAAACACCTGGACTTTTTGTTGTATTCTGAATACAGCACGTTCAGCTAAACCCCAGTCAGGCCACATCTGTCTTGGTAGATGCTTTAAATTCCAAAAAGGATATTTTCAATGAAATGACAGACGTATAGTGCACAGATTTGCAAATGCCTCGCAAACCAGTCCTGGCTTTATCTCCCTTCTGCAGCCATGCAGTGAAGTGTCAGCATTTGGATCAGCATCCTTATCCGTGAAATGCATGGGAGATTCCAGCCTGGATCTGAGCCCAATGAGCTGCAAACAGAAGGGATGCTCACGAGATTAGGGATCCAAACATATCACTGTGAGCAGCTGGGTAGGAGTGGGGAGAAGTAGTGACAGGGTTGATTCCTCTTGCTCAGAAGAATTGCCAGAATGAACTGTAATTGCTCGTGGGTTTGGACATGGGGAATCAAACAGAACCGTGCCTGAAACAAGCAGTTTTGGGGCTTGAAGATGGCTCATGTCAGCTCTTATCAATGTAAACACAGCCCATCTGAAGAATGCAGGGGCATTCAAGCATGGTAGCTAGGTCCTTCTCCCTGCAAAAGATACTGTAATATGTATCTCATTCTTTGCATGGAAATGTCTTAGCAAATCCAGTCCTTGCCTAAGCTTTTCTTATTAACGCATCTCCAATCACAAGCAACTGTATTTCACACAAGCATAAAAAGTGTTATGATGATCCTCCATGTCTTCTTCTGATGTGATCATCCCCAGGCACCATGCCTGGGGACTTTTGGGACAGAGTGCTTGTTAATTCTAAAAGCAGCGTGTGACTAAAAAAGACTACAATCACAGAGCTGTTGAAATTGGGGACAAAAATTTCCTGCTAATTCATCTCTTTCTGATGGTTCTAAGGCTGGAAAACATAGTTGGGTAGCATGGATAGCCTCCAGATATAAAGCTGGAATTTGCTATTTTTATGTGAAACATTCCCAAACCGTGAATCATCTGAGGTTTCCCCTCATCGCTGATACTTGAGTACACACCCTGTGTTACCTCGCAGTATGGGACCTCACAAAGCAACAGCAAGGACAAGGAAAACAAAGTTAACGTTTGTTCTTCCTAATTGACAAATTTATTAGGGACAGAAGTTAACCAACAAAGACCTTTTCTTTGGACTCCGGCCCTGGATTTTCATTCTGCCTGGCTGAGAGTTGCATTCTGTGTCATAATATATGTCCTCAGCTCCTCAACCCCTGACATTCAGGCTGATTAAGTCCCAGAAGGTTATTGGGAAACATAGCAGGAGCTCCTAACATATGGTGCTGATAAGCATCTCAGCATCAGAGATAAGGAGCTGGTCAATGTAATCTTAGGAAGCTCAGGTTTTGTTGCCATAAAACTATACAATGTAAAGCCTAATCCCTACACAGATTTAATTAGCTGTTAAACGTATCAGGTTCATGATGAAGGGTGTTCTGGTTACCTAGATGTTATTCACTGACTGCCACCAGTCGGTTCAAATGTGAAGTATCTCTGCCTTGCAGCTTGTTAAGATGACATGTTACGGTGAATGATGGCTGCTCTGTAAGTTTGGGGGGGGAATAAATGAATTCAGTTTCCAGGTCCAGCTCTAGCATCAGACACAGACTCTGGTGCCAGGAAAAATGGCAGTGCAATGTGGTTTCCTGAGTCTTGGTCAAAAAAGACTTTCTTAAAAGGTGGAATATATGAACTGAGGTTTAATTCTGTTTTCCAGGGGGAGCTGAAGCTGTTCAGCATCCCACAGAGCTGTTCCTCTGGCATCTGTGCTGCTCTCTCTTTCGGTATAATCATGCTAAGTGGCATGATTAACTCTAGCAATGGTTTCACAAAAGCGAGTGGAAATGTAGCTAGTTTTAGTTTTATTTCTCTTGGTCTGTTTTCACACTACAGTCAGAAGCATGATTGCATCATGTTGTAGATAGACATAAGATAGTTTTCATCCTGCCGGGCTAAGCAGCAGTACCAGCAAGGGTTCAGCAGCCTGGACTTCTGCTTGGCACAGCATCACCCATCGATAGTGGGGCACACAGCAAAACCCGTGCTGCTGGCACCAAGCTTACTAGCAGAAAGCCGGCCGCGGGGTACACCTCTGTATGTGCCACAGTCACACCTTCAACTGCAGTGCATCCACATCTAGAAATAATCACAGGGATGCAAGTCATGTTTGGTTACTGGAGTTTCTTGCACTTCTGGGTGGACTGCACTAACCCATGATTATACCTCATCATACACTGCAGTGGCCGAGATTGTCTGTGATGTTTCATTTCTTTGGTTTCAGAATGTCATTCCCACAATCTCTTCCCAGACTCGGTTGAGGTTGGAGATTGCAGTTTGTTTTCCACCACTCGTTCCCGGTGTACCAGACCCCCGGCTCTGTGGACCCTGTCTAACCTCGCAGCTGATGGGAACCAGCAGTGGCCTTGGGTTTGGGTCTGACACTCTGCCTGAACTCAGCAATGCTGCCTTGGCACGGAGCAGGGGAGAGGAGCGAAAGGCTGAAAGAAAGTTTTAAAACTTGTGTATGTCCTTTCCAAATATGTGTAGGTCCTTGTACTGGAGAGTTGTACTTCAGCACCGGGAACACAGGAAGAGCAAAGGGGTTTTGCTCGTTAGAGACCATCAGTTGCACCTTAGGACTGGAAGACCAGTATTGCTTACTGCTAGTTATCTGGAGGCTGCTCTGCAGTGCGTATTTCATGCAGGAACAGGGCCCCTTTATCCCTAATATTTTCTAGGGCTTCACTTGCAGACTTGCACAGTGCACTGGTTATTAGTCTGTTCACCATGTTCAGGCTAGGTTTTAAGAGCTGATCAGGTGGGCAAGTAATTTGAACCAGCAATGGGCCCTTATGTTTAATATCCCTTGATGGATTTTCCACTTGCTTTTTGAACCATGTAAACCCCTTAGCATCTGCGACACCCTCCAGCAAGGACTTCTGCATGCAGATTTTCACTTGATGGCCCCAGCTATTTTCCAGTACACTGACCAAGCACTCCCTACTCATTTTCTCCATGTTATTTAGGATTTTATAGACAGCTATTGCCTCAGCCATTCCCTTTCGAGCCAGAATATTCCTAGCCCATAGTAAAATCTGTTTGCATCTCCCCAAACCTGTAAATAGGGCCCCTGGGTGAGAAGGTGACATCTGCTTGGCACGATTCCCAAGCAGGTCTCCACAAGATACCCAGTTTCCATCAGGAGGAAGGAGGGTGTGGGACAGCCAGCAGAGGATGGTGTTATGTCAACTGATTCGCATGATGGATGTACTGCAGCATGGGCAAACATCGGTCAATGTCAAGATCTGACTTTGCTGGCATCTTCTCAGCGTTGCTATTTTTGGCCGGTGAAATGTTTCCAAGGGTTGGGCCGGACTTGTCTCCTGTGTGTGCAGCGTCGCCCCATTCCCAGGCTGTTTGCGCTGGCTCCTGGCTGGCTGCAGGGAGGGATAAGATGCAGAAAGCAGAGGCTATATGGCTCAAACGCGGCACAAACACGGGCACCATTTACCACCGCAAACTAGCAGAACAGAGTGAAAGCATGGCCTATCTTATCAGTTACTTACAGAGTTAAGACTCAGGGGTATAAAAACTCTCTTTAAACTCTGGGTAATGCCCATAAACGGAGCCCTTAGGAGATAACTTCACAAGTGGAACTTTTTGGGTGCACTTATGTGTAGTTTTAAATTACAATCACAAAGACATCTTTATATTGTCTGATAAACTTCTTAAACTGGCAACAACTATTTAACATTACAGTTTAGTTAAGTACTAAACCAGCAGGGAATGTGCAGCTAAAGCGATACAATTATTAATGTATGGCTTGGTAATGCTGTCGAAACAATGGCTTTAGGCATTTCAAGCCTGCTCTCAGGCTAATGTCGCTAATTTTTCAGGAGGATTATTAAGTTTTATTAGCAATTTGCATCTCAGTATAATTATATGGATATTAGAGAAATCAATATTGTATAATGTAGAGTCCCTTAATGGCTATACAGTTTGTTGAGTCTGTTATGGGACCGGCTTGGAAGTCAATTTAAGGAGGAACCTTTATAATTTTGCTGGAATTGTGCTTTGCATGATGAGATAGATGCCTTAGACATTGAAGAGAGGACTGCAAAATCTGTCCTCAGCCTTGAACCTTTGCATTCCAGTGACAGTTTTACAAGTAGACTACAGAAAATCATTGCTGTATGTCTAAATATCTTCCCCCCCATTCTGACTCCTAAACTTCATTAAGATTCTAAACTGGAGAGGTATGGATTTGATGGGTGGACTGTCCGCTGGGTGAGGAATTGGTTAGATGGTCGCATCCAGAGGGTAGTGGTCAACGGCTCAATGTCCAGATGGAGGTTGGTGACGAGTGGCGTCCCGCAGGGGTCCGTATTGGGACCGGTACTGTTTAATATCTTCATCAGTGACATAGACAGTGGGATCGAGTGCACCCTCAGCAAGTTTGCAGATGACACCAAGCTGAGTGGTGCGGTCGACACGCCAGAGGGACGGGATGCCATCCAGAGGGACCTGGACAAGCTCGAGAAGTGGGCCCATGTGAACCTCATGAGGTTTAACAAGGCCAAGTGCAAGGTCCTGCACCCGGGTCAGGGCAACCCCCAGTATCAATACAGGCTGGGGGATGAAGGGATTGAGAGCAGCCCTGCCGAGAAGGACTTGGGGGTACTGGTGGGTGAGAAGCTGGACATGAGCCAGCAATGTGCACTCGCAGCCCAGAAGGCCAATCTGATCCTGGGCTGCATCAAAAGCAGCGTGGCCAGCAGGTCGAGGGAGGTGATTCTGCCCCTCTACTCTGCTCTGCTGAGACCCCACCTGGAGTACTGCGTCCAGCTCTGGAGCCCTCAGCATAAGAAAGACACGGACCTGTTGGAGTGGGTCCAGAAGAGGGCCACAAAAATGATCAGGGGATGGAACACCTCTCCTCTGAAGAAAGGCTGAGAGAGTTGGGGTTGTTCAGCCTAGAGAAGAGAAGGCTTCGGGGACACCTTATTGCAGCCTATTAGTACTTGAAGGGGGCTTATAAAAAAGATGGCAGCAAACTTTTGAGCAGGGCCTGTTGCGACAGGACAAGGGGGAATGGCTTTAAACTAAAGGGGGGTAGATTTAGACTAGATAGAAGGAAGAAATGTTTTACGCTGAGGGTGGTGACACACTGGCACAGGTTGCCCAGAGAGGTGGTGGATGCCCCATTGCTGGAAACATTCAAGGTCAGGTTGGACGGGGCTCTGAGCAACCTGATCTAGTTGAAGATGTCCCTGCTCATTGCAGGGGGGTTGGACTAGATAACCTTTAAAGGTCCTTTCCAACCCAAACTTTTCTATGATTCTGTTCTATGATTCTATGATTCCTGACTACTACATAGCTTTCAAGCAAATTGATATATAAAGCCGTTTATTCAAATCACCATGCCATTAACGTGTTTGTCACCCATTGCAAAAATTCACTGGTCTAAGGTGATCTAAGTTGGAGAACTGTCTGCCACTGAAGTGTCTGTGACAGATTTATCATCTGAATTATTGAAGTGCTTTTTATTTTTCATTATATAGTGGTTTGGTTTTTTTAAGGGCTTTTCCTTAGGTCTGGGTATATGACAGTTAATCAGAGCATAAATATTGTGACTTTCTTTTGTGTAAAAAACCCAAGGTGCATCTCAGGCAGCTTTCGTTTCAAGAGCTATACTTGCAGTATATATACTTTCAGTATAGCTCAGCCCAGCATTTCCCTGACACTTACTCTGTCCTAAGGTGGTATCTTAAAGAAACTGCTCTACCTTTCCTCAGGACCCTAAGGCTTAACCCTTACCCCCTGCTGCATGCTTTTTTGTGCCAGCAAAGCAGCTGCCTGACCATGCAGTGAATCCAGTCAAAGGACAGAGCTGACTGAAAGAAGATTTTTTGTTTGGTTGATTGGTTTTCTCAGATTACTTTGAACTCAAAGTCCCAGGATGCAGTTTGCTAAGCACTGCAGCTACAAAGGGACGTGTGGCAGCCGCAGGAGGGAAAGCAGTGGGTGCTGGCCGTGGTGGAGAGGCACAGCATCTTTACTTCCTCCGGCTAACATGGCTTGTGAAACTAAAGCCTTTGTGGCCTTTTCCAGAGACAGCACAGTGTGTCTGTGTGGCTGTAAGCAGGTACCAGCACAGCATCAAAGGGGGAGAGTGACCCACTGCTCCATCTGGAGTATTTTTCGAAATGGCAAGAAAGGCATCTTTCCCTGTCCTCTACATACTGGTTTAGCCTCTTCACTAGCTGAAAGGATTTCAAGTAAACTTGGAGATATTCCTGTGGATACTTGAAGTCCTCAGCAAAACAGTTCTCTGCATTTCTTTTATTTGTGTTACAGAGAAGAACAGTAATACTTCACTAGCTCCTCACATAAGTTGCACGTGTCTCACAGAAGGGGGGGAGTTGTAGGAAAAAGTTGTTTTCTGTCTGCTCCGACACAAGAACTAGTGAGCATCAGCTGAGAGTAACAGGGGACAAGTTCAAAACAAACACAAGAATATACTTTTCATCTGTGCTTGGTGAACTTGTGAAATTCTTTTCCACAGATTGCTGATATTTACATCAGTTCAGAAAACTGTGGAGCAAATTAATGGAAGAAGAAAGCGTTCTGAGGTACTAAATATAAAGATGCCATCACATGTTCAAGAAATCTCTAAGCTGCAAATCGTGGGAAATTGAGATAGGAAGTTTTCTATGTGCTTATCCTGCTCTTTTACTCTTCCTTAGGCTTCCACTATTGACTGCTAAAGCTCCTAGAAGGGTGCTTTGGCAAACTGTGGTATGACCCCCTGAGGTTTTTATAAGTTAATTTGTAAGCTCCTACAGTTAACTAAAACATTGGCTTGACACAGTAATTCTCTGCAAGAGTTACAGTTTCCAGGCTGCACATAAAAGATCGTAAGTGTGTGTTTTTCAACACACACTTAAACTGCTCTGCACTGAGCACCGTGTAGGTTAGTGAAGGGAATTCTGCTCAGATTGCTCTAAGTGGTCCCGAGCCCTTGGAAAATTCACGTGTCTCCCCGAAAGAGCACGAAGGGGCAGTGGATCAGACACTGTACGTCGCATGTGTGGCTGCAGCCTGCAGTCCGATTTCAGCGATGCTTCAGCGCCACCGTGTACCAGCTGTGCAGCTTATACCTCATGTCAGCAGCTTGTTGAAGAGTCATGCAACCTCTGGGTGAGAGACTTTAGGCCCTGATTTTCAGCCTTTTGGCTGCAAATAAACAACGCATTCCTGACATTTCAAGTACATCGTCAGAATATCCTCAGCTCCTCAGTTGTGCAGAGGAAATCTACTATAGCCTCAGGAACTGATGGGTTTCCTACTCATTCTCAACAGACTGACTAGTGCTAAATATATATATCCTATATTTCCACACAATCTTGGCAAAGAAGTCAACCTGTTTACTCTTTTTTTTAAGACAGAGAAAAACATAAGGTAAATGTAAAGCGGTAATTAATAAAGGAAAAACTAAATCACATTTTTCTTGCCACTCCATGCTTCTAGCTCAAAGTTTGCTGAACACTAAATCAGACCATGCTCAGCAATGCACAGAGAGAGAAAACTCATTGGCTTCATCGGCAGGCATGTGTATTTAGTAATTTTACAAGGAAAAATTTCCTGGAGACTAAAGCATGGAAGTGCTAATCAACTGCTGTGTTAACCTTTAAGAGGTACTGGATATACAGATACTCTGGCCTTGGAAAAATCTCCAGCGACAAAACATAGTTAAACACAGTGAGCTCAGTCCTGAAGCTGCTGGGACTTGCACATCCACAGCTTCTCTGCAGACAAGTAACTGCCTAGAAATGAGCTTGAGCAGAAAAGCCCTATCAGATTTGAAGCTTGGTATTTGGTGCAGTTGAGCACCAAATACCTGGCAGTATCGCTACAGCTCTGTCAGCCCGTGCACAGCACGTAGGTGAGAGATCTGGATCCAGGGGTTGTACAAGCTGTATGCGATGCATACTGGCAAGAGACCTTCACAGGACTATAACACAGCAGTTAACCTGTCTGACTTCTTCCAAGCCTTTCCCATAAGGCTGAAGAAACTGATCACACAGCCTGATAAAGCTACACTCCGGGAAATCCAGCTCCCTATTTCAGCTTACACCTTGCTATCTGTGTGCTTTTCCAGCAAGCCACTGTCTCACTTTAAGTCTTTTCCCATGTGAGAGATATATTAGGAGCTTGTAAACAAGCTGCTTCTGCAAATATTCCTGTAAGTCTGGGGTGGGGCCCCAGGAAATTTCAGATACAACTTACTTTGCTCCCCCTTTAAAAAGACTCTACCTTAAAAGTTGAAGATGAGCCCTTAAGTGTTAAATATTCAAATAGTTTTTTCTTTCTGTCTTACTCCCTTGCTTCACATACACACTGACACCTTAACATTTCAGTCATCCTCCCCACTATCTTTAGAGCAAGGTTGTATAAATTTGGTCTAGCTTTCCTTAATTATTGCTGGGGATAGATGGAGATGCAAGTAAGGCTGTGATTGGCACCGTCAAAGCAGGAGCTAACCAGCCCCTGGGAACAAATGTTTACTGTTCTGCTAGGAAAGCAGTAGGGAAAACTCAGGTTACATCTGGATTTCTCTAAACTGAGCCCTCCCCAGATAAGGGTGTTTTAAAATAAATCTCATTAGAGGAAGAATATATTAATGTTACCCAAGATTGGAATAAAAGGGGAAAGCAGACAGGTCTGTTTGCAGCAACATAGAAAGAAACTGAGTCGAGCCCCCATTGACGCAGCCTCATCAGACCTCCTAAATGCACTCAGAGCACAATCTGTTTCGCTGCAACTCCGTGGTCTTTCCTGGGAATCTTATCAACCTGTGCACAAGATTTGCTTTCCTCCAGCCCAAATTTGCTGGCCCAAATTTTTCCTCCAGCAAATTTGGAGGAGATTTGCTTTTCCTCCAAAATTTGTGGTTTGAGCTGGGACCTGCGGGTCCTTGTGGGTGGATGGAGCTGGGGGCAGGCATAGGAAATCCCTCATCAGGAACAGCTCCCTGTCTGCCCTCTGAGCCTGGAACCAGCAAAGCTGAACAAGCTGTGGCTCCCGCTCTCCTGGTCAGATTTCTTAGTGCCTACTAAGTCACAAACTCCACTTGAAGCCTTTCCCCAGCACTGGAGTATATATAAAATAATAAAATTGAAAACTAATGGATTAAAATGGTCAGTGGATTAAAAAGTCACTGCAGGGGGCAGGAAGGGAGGACAGACAGACAGACAGTATGATTACATTAGAGTGATTTCCTGCCCAGGGTTTGCAAGAACCATCAGAGCAATGTTATGCAAAAAGTTAAATGCCATACATAACGTGCCACAACCATTGAATACTTTTTTTTAGAGAGTTCAGGGAAAACTTAAATGTTTTCTCTGAAGTTCACTGTATTTTTTCCCTCATACAAACCTCCTCCTTATAAGGAACATCACCTTGCAAAAGGAACCGGGTGAAACTCTGTCCTCATTGAAATTCAGGAGTGTTTCACCTTTGATTTTAATCCAGCCAAGATTTTACTTGTTGCTATCTCTGCAAGATCTCACAAACTGTGCATAGAAAAATCACCTTTCACTGGTCTCACAGTTTCTGACCCCCATGGGACAGTATCTGTGGAAAAAAACAACAAGGCAAATTAGACAACAATAACCCAGGCTTCTCCCTACAAAACAGCAGTCCACTCCCAGCACAGCTAAAGGAAGCAACAAGCCAGATGAGGAAGGTAAACTTGGGATCTGAAAGGAAAGAGTCTCTGGTATTTATAAAAGTCAGAGGTTCACACGGAAACTTAGTTACAGCACTGAGCCTCTCCAGCCTATTTCAGGACATGCAGCCCTTTTTCAGCTATAGTATCTGACTCATTAGTGTTGGAATATTTCTCCTCTTTTTAACTCTTTGAATGGAAAACGTTGTACCAATTTGAAACCATATTGACAGCTAGAATATATAAAGTGAGAGCTGAACACTGAATTTCATTGCTTGAGTAAGAACAGAGAGAAAACTAAATCACAGCTTCAGCATGTGATCTGTAAGCAATGGAGCCACTTGACCCATCATGGTCTTCTGTGACTAACAAACCCATGGCATGGAAAAAGAAAAAGGGGAAACTGCCTGCAGCAGGCGCTGTGATGAAGTGCAAAGAATGCTGATACATATTGCATTTCAAATGATAAGAACCTCTGAAGGAAAAGCACGGGCTGCATTTAATGCCTTCTCACAGGGTCATGGGGTAACTCAGGTTGGAAGGGGCTGCAGAAGGTCTCTAGTCCAGCCTCCTGCTGAAGCAGGGTCAGATCTGAGATCAGAGGAATGTGCACTTCACCACCCCCTTCAAGTCATTGATAAAGATGTTAAACACAAGAGGTTCCAAGATAGATGCCTGTGGTACCCCACTCACCACCAGCCTCTAGGTGGAGGATGACCCATTAACTTGCTAAACCTGATTATCAAACCACTTTTTAGCCATCTCGTTATCCATCCATCCAGACTGCAATGTCCTAACCTGGGATACAGAACGTTGTGAGCAACAGTCTCAAAAGCCTCACTAAAGTCAAAGTAAATGACATCCCCTGCTCTCCTCTCATCCACAAATCCAGTTATTTTATCACAGAAGACAATCAAGTTGGTCAGATATGACTTACCATTGGTAAATCCATGCTGACTGTTCCCAGTCACCTTCATTCCCTTATATTCCCAGAAATATCTTCCAAGAGGACTTGCTTCAAGATTTTCCCAGGCATCAAAGTGAGACTGACTAGTCTGCAGTTCCCTGGATTGTGCTTTTGGCCTTTTGTGAACATGCGTGTAGCATTTGCTTTTCTCCAGTCATTAGAGAGAGGCCTCTCCCAATTTCCGTGATTTTTCAAAGGTGATACAAAGGGACCTTGCAATGACAGCAGCCAGTTCTCTCAACACCTTCAAATGCAGCCCATCTGGTCTCTTGGTGTGACCATCTTTTATTTGGCAAACATTTAGGTTCTCTATATATTGGTTGTTAGTACTAGCAATCTGCAGTAACAGTAACAGAACTGAGAAATTGCTAAATAGGATGCTAGAATTGAAAAAACATGCACAAAAGGATTTTCATTGTGAGAGTAGTTGAGTGATGATAGCTTTCTTTATCATCAGAGAAGTCAAACTAAAGCAAAGGTTGATCTCATCATCTGTTCCTTCAAATCAAGAATGAATCCACTGCCAAGGTTTCACAGTGGTGTAAATCTGTAGTGGCTCCACATTTTAACCAAAAACATTTTCACGTGTTTTCACCTCATTTAGTGGTATGGGTAACACTGAAATACTCATCTCTATTAAACATAGTTGAGGTTGTGAAATTGTCCCTTGGTATTTCATAAAATCCATCTTCCTGACACCAGTTGAAGACATCGTCTATGCAGAATCTTTTAGAAGAGTCAGCTGCTTTTGACATTCATCTCAGTGGATTGTGGCTACAACTTCTGGAGGGACCGGAGTCACTCTAATCCTTTAACCACAGAAAGCCAAGAAAGTATTTAGAGGTAGTTGGTCCTCAGCCTTACGAGCTCCTCTGAGGGCTACCACAGGGGTCTAATCTCTTACATTTTCTATTCAATATGTCTATATGATACTAGATGGGCAAATAAGGGCTCTAGCTGTGGTGACATATAGATGTCAAACTGCAAAGTTAAAGGGTCAAACTACAGATGATACCTGACACTAAGTTTCTGTTGTTCCTGTCCAGGTTATATATTGACTGAAAGGAGTCACTATTTTCATTCAGAAAGGATTCAATACGAAAACCTGGAAAAGAGCTAGATGCCTCAATCCACAGAAGAGGAAATACGCCTTGGTCTACAGCAGGCATAACTGGGAAGCAATTGAGATACCCTAATGAAGGTGTATGGTCGTTTATAACCCAAGTGTAAAATGTCTCTAGTTGCTGAACGATTCAGGTAGCAGCTCAGGACAAAACTGCTCTTTCCATCCATAGATGACTGTAACAATTAATTCTGGATTATTTGTTACTCACTTGCACTGACCATGATCCATGCTTGGACTGGCTGCACTGAAAGGTTGGACTCTGTACTGTTCTTGCCCTGGCTCTTGCAAGCTTTCTGCTGCAGTTAGTGCAGAAAGCAGCGGCCAGTTCAGCCAGAGGCCACCGTTACACCTTTACGTACATTACACCATTACACAGACCCTACTGCCTTTCAGGTACTGGGAGGACACCAGTATGTGGAATTTCATATTCAGATCCTTGAAAAGCTCAGAACAAGTGCCTAGATCCTCAGAAACACTGAGGGTCCCACATCTGGTTGAGATCCATAGAAGAGATATGTTTGGTTTTGATTTGGCCCCAGACTATTTCTGAGAGCCTTTTTCGAACATGTGAGATACCATTCTGGGAAGGACAGGCATTCTAGCTGGAACTCTGCTGTGTGGAGGATACCCTCCCATGCAAATGCTGGTTAGGCACAAAAAAGATGCAGGCTCAAATTTAATCTGTCAGAAAGTGGGTAAGTCTTTCATCATCCTGGAGAATATTTCTTGGCTTTTTGCCATTGTACCTGGGTAATTTCATGCGAGTAAGTACTCTTGTTTGTGTCAACCAACAGAAATTGTCTATAAGGCTATCTCTGCATTAGCATGAATGCAGCTCTGTAGCGTGAATCAGTTGGTGCCAAGGACTCAGTGACCACATTGTATGTGGGGAGAGGAGGTTGCTTTGAACTATTTCTAGTCTGGTCTCATAGCCTGAATGTCCATTAGTGGCTGGGACACGTCAGTTGTGTTTCTAGAGCTCACCTTTCTGTCTGGTGTCGTCTGAAGGGACCTCAGTTTGCACGCTCTGCAATAGTGCCCCAACGTGACCAAAGTGTTCACCCACAGGGGGGAGTGGAAGATTTGCTTCCAAAATGTTCCTTCAAAAATAAACAAAAATGCTGATGTAGGTGCAGCCTAAGTTACCCACTGTGAATATTGTTCTTGACTGTAGGAGTTTCCATATCACTGTTAGTCCAGGCCCCTCTCCTTGCCTGGACCCTTCCTGAGACTTGTTAATATAAGCCTTTAGCTTTCCTCAACAAATTGGTTTGAACTTTCTAACCTCAAAGGTTAAGCCTGCTACTCAGTGAGTATCTTATATTATCTGCCTTTATAAACTGGAAGAGGGCCTGTGTCGTTCCAGCTGTAGATGTTTGCTCCACTCCTGGCAGGATTTTAAAATTGCAGGTTACACCTGTTTATCATCTGGAATGAGAAAAGCAACGTGACTCTCTCTGTAACAGTACTGTGTTTATCTGAGAGCTCAAGCTCAGGATCGCGAGATCCTCAGGAGACCACATTTCAACTTGGTATCCTGATTTGTGGCCTCTAATTATTTGTTTTGAAAACAGAACTGTCACCAGCATCCCTTGAAAACAGAGCTCTGGGCTTTAACTATGTTGTAGTAGTCACTTGATATTACTGCTAAAATGAGAGTGCATGTCCGTGTTAATTGAGGTCGGGTCAGATGTGTTTTATTGGCTTCTGATTGCTACCATTACAACAGTTATTACTACTGCTTACCTTTCTATAACCTCCTTGCTCACCCATTAGGTAGTATATCAGTTAAGCGGGTTTCTTCCCATTGTAATAAATGGCAAATGAGATAATAAGAAAGTCAGCTTCTGCTCCTTGAGATTAATGGAAGTTTCATCACTTCACCAGCAAAATATCAAGCTGACAGTGCTGAAAGAGATATTATAGCATTTCCCTCATTTAAAAAAAAAAAAAAGGAAAAAAATAAAAAAAAAAGACAGGGTTATGCGTTTAATTCAGTCCTATAGCTTAAAAGCCATAATTCCAAAAAGGAATAAGGGAGAGGGGGAGACCTGTCAGCACCATCACCTTGGGCAGTCCTAGCTTCTGGTCTAATGATAAGCACTTTTCTCTGCTTTGACTTTGGGAAGACATCCTCGTTTCTCGATGCCTGGAAATAGTCACAGGGCACATACATTCACAAGTACATTCAGGTATGGTTGTGTTTCATGAGAAGGAAACAAAAAAGCATGATGCTCAATACATGATGCTCAATACCTTTCCACAGACGAAGCACACTGACAATCACTGGAAGTCAGTATGCCTTTCATAGTCATAGGGGATTTGATATATACATAGCATGATGTGTTGGACAGAAATGCTGGGGACTGTCATACCATTCCAGGCCATTCCAGGCCATCTCAAGCAAGATCTTGAGATGGTGGAGGGATGGGCTAACATGAGCTAACAGGAACCTCACAAATTTCGACAAAGACCTGCAAAGAACCGAGATATCCTGTGTCCTGGTGCAGTAACCCCACACGGCAGCACAGGCTGGGACCAGTTTTGTGGAAAAAGGGGGACCTGCTGGACAAGAAGTTGAACACAAGACAGCAATGAGGAGATGCTGAGGGAGCTGGGTTTGTTTATCCTACGGAAGCAAAGGCTCAGGGGCACCTAATTGCTGTCGTCAACTCCCTGTTGTGTCACAGAGAGAAGTTAGAGCCAGGTTCTTCTTGGAGGTACAATGTGAAAGGACAAGAGGCAATGGTCACAGGTAAGAGCAAGGGAAGTTTCAGATGAATATAAAGAAAAGTTCTTCACTATGAGTGCTGGAGCAGGTTGGCCGGAGAAGCAACCTTGCAGATTTTACAAATTTGATGGAGACAAGGCCTTGAATAATCTGATCTAACTTTGAAGTTAGTCCTGGTTTGGGCAGAAGGATGGACTGGATGACCCCTAGAGCTCCCTCCAATCCTAAATTATTTTATGACTCAAAGTGTTAGGTTGTACTGGGAAAATATTTCAGCAGAAACTTTCCATAGAACAACTCTGCTCTACTAAAATTTAAACTATTTCATAGGACCATGTGTATTTTGACACGAAACTTTTCAAAAATCTCAAAAATGCTTTTGAATAACTCCAAACTGAAATAGGACATATTATTTCAGTTGTTACATTATCTGTATACATTTTTTACAAAATCATACTATAAATATATATGTATATTTTCTGTTGTAACACTGAACTACTGTGAAAAGGAATGAATTCTACATTACCAAATCACTGTGATCAAGTCTGGCTGATGTTTCCAAATTCACAACCTTTGGAATACTTTCTGCAAAAATTTACATATTTTTAGTTATTTTCTGAGAAAAAAAGTCAGACTTACCTGAAAAGGAGCAGATAGAAATTCCATCATCTATAAATCATATACTAACTCACAGAAGTGATAAAATGTATCACACCAAATACATCCTACTTGTATGTTGCCTCACACAGAAACCACCCATGTTTTTGTTCCAGAGAGAAACTGTGCTATGTTATCACCAGTTGCTTTCAATTCTGATCTCTGTATCATCAGAGTGATAAAAGGGATGTACCACCAGACTGAGGCAGGAAGTTTTTTTCTGCTTCATGATTCAGAAGCCATGCCACATCCCCTTTTCAAAGCATTTGGTGAATTTCTCTAAAGAAATAGGATCTTCTTTCACATCAGCTGTTGAAGTCTGAGGAATCCATCCTTAAAGGGAAAGATGAACTCACCCCTTTGTAAGCAGAGCAGTTTGACCAGCCCTAGGTTTTGTGCATGGCATTGGCACTCTACAGTTGAAAGTGGTTCCCAACATTGCGTTCCTCATTCAGTAAAACAGATGAATTCTCTTTCTGCTCCTGCTAGCTTGCATTTATCTGATCATCTGCTTCCATTTTTCTAAGTCAAGTTACTGTTGTGTTTTTACTCTTAGTGGTTATTTTGATTTGTTTTGATTTAGTTTTCAAAATTTTATAAGGCAGCATAAGAGGAGACAAGTTTTGTAATAACCCAGTTCACATTTGCAGGGACATAACGGAGTTTGAAATCGTGCTTGAACATTCACTTCTCTCCCCCTGGTAAGTAAGGCTGAGAAGTCACCAACCACGGGCTCAGAAATGGAGACAACTGGCCTAGGAAAATGACGTCCTTCATCTCCTGGATGAAGTGAGGACAGGTAAAGATGAATAGGCAGGGTAGCAGATATGTTTCTTCCTGGCTGGACCTGCTACCCAGAGAGACTGGAGGAGTGCAGTGAAAAAGAGCCAAAAGTAACAGGGGGCAAAGGCTGTCTCATTGCGTTGGCCAAGCTGAACGTTATAGCTAGGACAATCTCTTCAAGAGGCTTGGGAAGAGAGAAAAAAGTGTAAGAGAGAGCCCTCTCACTCCCTTTCCTCCAACCAGTTTGGCTAGTTGGAAACCTCATTTTCTTTTTCCTTTACTCTCTTTTCTGACACAGCACTAGTAGCGAATTAACTGAGAAGCACTACCAGGATGGAGCTCACTCCGGATGGTCAGGACTTTCCATCCTAACCTGCAGGGACAAGTCCCAGGGGCTGACAGGTGTGAAATGAGATGTGCTTGGAGGGATGAGGTTTTAACACTGAGCCATGTCCAAGCACTTAAAGGATAAGAGTTCATAGACTTGCACATGGACAAACTGATTTTACCATCACCATTTGGATGTCATTAGCACTCGCCTCATCTGTCCTGGAATTAAGCTGCATGCTTTTAAAATAAAACATTGTGTTTATCTAGTTAATAAATGACTGACAGTGTCCTAATCTTGAAGTGTAATATTTTCACAGAAAAAAGAAAAAAGTTTGACTAATAAAAACTTGTAATTAACAGCAAGAAACAAGTGATTCATTCATAGAACTATTGAGCATAACTGCAGAATGGTACCTTAAGCTGATCTGTTGAAAGACCCTTGGAAGAAGAAAATCATCATTCATCCTT
Organism: Aptenodytes patagonicus; assembly: GCF_965638725.1. Lineage (NCBI taxonomy): Eukaryota > Metazoa > Chordata > Aves > Sphenisciformes > Spheniscidae > Aptenodytes > Aptenodytes patagonicus. The sequence continues at coordinate 31,611,244 of NC_134952.1, read as the reverse complement.
GCATGTCTTTTGACTGAAGTTACTTTAGGGATCATCTTTCAGAAGGAAAACAATCTTAGCCTATAAACCACTTTGGCCAATGTTTATCCAAGCCAAAGCATGAGGACACAACTTAGGTATGTATAAACAGGTAATTTCATGGGGAATTAGTCTGTATTTCAGAGATCAACAGGGCAGCAAGGTACAATGTGCTTCAAGCTGCCATTGAAACTTGGAAATGTCTATGGCAAGAGTCTTAGTAGAATATGTAATGTCATTCAGAACATTTATCTTTGTAGTAATTTTTCTGCTGTAATATAAGTTTTTATCTGCAATGACACCCAGCAACAGCTGAGGCAACAGCAAAAACGAAAAAAACTGAAAAAAGGTGTACTTGTGCAGGCTCCCGTGAAGCTGTTCATGTGAAGGTTTGAAAACGTCCTCTCCCCCTTTTACAGGTGGGAAAATGAAGTGCAGAGATTAGAAATGACAGACTGAGCGCACGGCTGTTCTGGCAGCCGAGCCCTGCGCTAGTGTCCGTGCCACTTCTGGAGCTAGACGTATCTCAGCGACTGAGTGAAAAGACTCCCACACGCCAAAATTCACAGCATCTTTAGCAACATTTGCAGACTGTCGGGTTTCATAGGCTGGAACGTACCAGGAACCACCATTGTCTTCAGCGGCAAAAAAAATCTGCGCTGCAGAAAAAGCTGCGTGAGAAATGTCTTCCTGCTTCCTCGCAGGTCTTTTGCACTGGGATCTTACTGGGAGCAGAGGAACCCACAGCTGCCCAGTGACCAGAGGAAAACTCAGAAAACTCACTTTCCTTGCCTTGAAAAACCTGAGAGAAGGACTTGAGTAGAAACTGAAAGAGGGAAAACATTCCTGTAATACTAGATTTTTTTTTTTTAATGAAATGTTAAAGAAAACCTTATGTTTAAAGAAAACCTGTGTCTCTTTTAGGGAAAAAATATTCCTCTTTTTAATGCTTCCCAAGTAGAAAACTACAACAGTATTAATAACATTTATACTGGTTTTTTTGACCAAAAAAATGTATTTAAGATATAATCAATAGACAAGATTATGTCTGAAGGGACATCAATTAAAAAAGTGTATTTTCTATCTCCACTTTTTCAGAGTAACAGAAGAAGTTGATAAGAATCAAAATCAAAAGCCACCTCCAGGTGTTGCCTCTGGCTACTCTTTTTTCACTGGTAAGTTTGGGAACCTGGGAAGGCAAAACTCAGACGAAAGGGCATGCAATGCAATTGGGAACATGACTTTGCCTGGTCTCTGCATTTGGGTGACTGTTATTCACTGGGCATTTACCTGCTAGCGTGTAAGTCCTCCTATAATCCTGATTGCCCCATTTTATAACAAGTTTGCACTGTATTCATTTGTTGTGTCTATGCAATAGTAATGGACTACTGATGGGTTACTGGGACAAAGAAGTGGATTTTCCACTTCAGCCAATGCTGAGAGGTAAGCTTTGCCTGCTGAAATCTGCAAGTGAGCTGCAGAGCTGCAGAGAAAAAGCTGCCCTCCCCATCTCTGAAGGTCGCCTTTTCCTTCAAGAAAACTCCCCCAAGAGCTCACAATTACCCAGCAAGGGGGCTGTTCCTCGCGTCTGAGCTGCAGGGCTTTGACATGAAATCGCACATGTAAACCTGCCTTTTGCTGGCTGGGAAACTGATGACAGCGGACCACGAGGCTGTTGTGGTCCCAACAGCTTCTGCTAGCTGGGGTGCCATGCTGTAAAACCATAATGACAAAGGAGGTGGCCACAGGTATTTGAATACATAGCCCTGACGTGTGTTTTAAATTGCAGCGTAGCCTGTAGGTATACTTAATTTTTTTTTCCTTTTTGGAAATCTCTACCATTTCCAGCAATATTCCTTGTGGGGAATTCCCCCGGAAATGCCCAGCTTTTCAGAATGACACTTATTTTCCTGGACATTAATTACCTAGGGGAATATTTATCTTGTTCCTACTTATTTATGACTTCTAAGGCTAAGATACTTCTCTGGGGGCTCTGAAGTCAGTCTTTCACATCACGGCCTATAACAGTATCTTTTACATAGAAATGTATTACATAAAAGTAAATGTAAAAGAATCAAAACAAAGTATAAAATATACCATATAAATTTTGTTTTTCAGCCAAATTTCAGATAAAATCAGGAGCTGACTGGCTGTGCTTCTGTATGATATGGCATTTAACGTGAAAAAAACAAGTCAACAAGACCATCAGCATTCTTACTTCCAGGAAGCAATCTATTTTTAATATTACAAATGCTTTCCTGTTTTCTTTTCTCCAAGATTTCTCCAGCGCATATGAAATTCAAGGGTTTAAACATTATTTTTTTTCCTTGGCCATGGTATGCAATCAGGGAGAGAGATCAATGTTTGTTATTTATTTTAAGAAAGCCTCTGCACTATATCAACCTAGCGGGATAACATTGATAGGCTTTATGGTTCACAAATGTCACCCTTGTTCTAGGTGAAAAGCTACTGCTGCTAGGAAGTTCATGCACTGCATGTGCGTCTAGTGTACGTGGGATACATGTTCTGAGACTAAGAGTGGTCAGGATATCTACTGATCTGCAATTAGATTATCCATGTTATTATTTTTAGTTCTTATTGAATTGGAAGCAAAGTGAGCTCAGAAAGAAACCATCAAATGGCTCCAACTGAGATCAGTGATAAACAATTTTTTTTTTCACACAGCAAAAAGCAGAGTAAACACAGCCCAGGTTTACTCTGGTAGTGATGCTTGTCATACAGCAAGAACATCCTTTTCAAATTCTTGTCCAGACTGCTGCAACAGGCAGAGAGCAGGGTGTGTTTAGAGAGACTTCTCCAGGTCTTACTCAATCTCTGTGGCAGCTGCAGCACAGTCTGGGGGTGCCAGGGGAGCAGAGAGAAGTATGGATATGCATGGCTGCATGTACAGCAGATAATCTTCTCATATGTGTGGTTGGCCAATGTGTGGGGTCCTGCAGATTAGGAGGAAAATCCAGTGACGGAGTAGATTGCCTTTGTTGGACAATGAATATCTACAAGGAAATCACATTCCTTGTTTCAGCTCCACAAGAACTTTGGCAGCTAAAGTCAGCCAAGATACTGGTGTCAGTGTGCAGTTTGATCATTCCCCAATTTTGCTTTGCAAGGTACCTTTCGTAATGAGCGGATGCTATAGCAGTTTCTGAAAGCAGGTTAACTGGTTTTGCTGAAAATTGCCCAAACATTGCACAAACCACTTTTTAAAAATAATCTTCATGTTTGGATTTGCCAGTGTATTATACTATTCCCGGCTTTTATTACAAATTCAGAAGCTGTAATGCTGTCCAAATGGATTTTTGAGTTGACTTCTTCCCTGAGCAATGAGATGTCTGGTTTTCAACCCCAGTTTTTGCCAGAATCCCTCAGTCTCCAGATGATCTTGCGTGTTTTGTCTTATGACTACAGTGTTTGCTATTCTTATGCATTGTGTAATCAATAGTGAAACACCTACAATTGCTCTTGACACATCCAGACTTAACCATAAAACTGATTTTCATATCCTCAGATGCTTCCCCTTCTGCTCCCCTTCCCCTATTGACTTCAGAGAGTGATTTTTATTGCTGATGCTCAATCCTCTTCTGCCTTGTGACAATTTCTTTATTTTTGAAACTGAATGGTTGCCCATTACAAACTGAATTTAATTTTTTTCTGGTTCTTCATGCTTTGTCATGAGTCATACCAGACCTGCTGATTCTCAGCAAGATGCAGAGCTGGAGTTACTAGGCTCATAATGATCTGCACCCATCTTCCTTGCTAGCACCTGCTTCCTTTTCTGGTGCACTACAACAAAAAATGTAAGTAACATGGCAAATTCCAGAGCCATTCAGAATCATTTGGCATTCATCCACTGACCTTGGTCCATACGCTGAAGACCAGCTGAAAGCCGGTAAGTTGGTTCATTGCCAGTTTATCCTGGAAATCCTTGGTAGCTTTCTTATCCGCTACGAATACGTGACTTTGGTGGTCCTCCAGCAGCTCAGGTAGAGTCATCCATTTCCCTCCCAACCCCAGGCCCCCATGCCTTTGTCTTCACTCTCAGCTGTTTCCCTGGGTTGCTCATATTGCTGGCTGTCTCCAAGCCACACACTGATGGTCTGTACACCATCGAGGTGATTCAGTCTGTCTTCCAGGGGACTGTTCTGCGACACCATGAGAGATGCACCGTTCACGCAAGGGCATTGACAGGTGCTCCCATCTCAGCAATGACCTAGATGATGGGACAGAGAGCACACTCAGCAAGTTTGCACAGTACAAAATCAGGAGGAGTGGTTGATACACCAGATCATTGTGCTGCCATGCAGAGGGACCTGGACAGGCTGGAGAGATGGGCTGACAGGAACCTCATGAAGTTCAACAAGGGAAAATTTGAAGTCCTGCACTTGGGGAGGAATAACACAGACACCAGCGCAGGCTGGGGGCCAAAGGGCTGGAAAGCAGCTCTGCAGAGGTGGCCTTGAGGGTCCTGGTGGACACCAAGTTGAACACAAGCCAGGAATGTGCCCTTGCAGCCAAGAAGGTCAACAGCCTCCTGGACTGCACTGGGAAGAGTGTCTCCAGCAGGCTGAAGGGGGGATCCTTCCCCTCCGCTCATCACTGGTGAGACAGATCTGGAATGCTGGGTCCAGTTCTGGGCTTCCCAGTACAAGAAGGACGTGGACATACTGGAGTGAGTCTGGCAAAGGGCTTGAAGGTGATTAAGGGACTGGAGCATCTCTCATATGAGGAAAGGCTGAGAGAGCTGAGACTCTTCATTCAGCCTGGAGGAGAGAAGGCTCGGGGATCTTAGTGATGTGTATACATACCTGATGGGAGGGAGTAAAGAAGAGGGAGTCAGGCTTTTCTCAGTGGTGCCCAGTCACAGGACAAGAGGTGATGGGCACAAACTGAAACACAGGAGGTTCCCTCTGAACATCAGGAAACACTTTTTTACTGTGAAGGTGACCGAGCACTGGCACAGGTTGCCCAGAGAGGCTGTGGAGTCTCCATCCTTGGAGATACTCAAAACCTGACTGGGCATGGCTGTGAGCAGCCTACTCTGAGCAGGGCGGTTAGGCTAGATGATCTTCAGAGGTCCCTGCCAGCCTCGCCCATTCTGTAATTCTGTGATCTTTGCAGTATCTGAAGTGGGATGATTCAGTCTCTCCCCTTTCCATGGTTAGAAACAGATTGGAAAACATAATAATCATAAACCTGAGCTGATCCTTTATTCTTGTGGATGACTTCTACAGTAGCCTGCAAAACTTCTGGTTTCCTTTGGGAAATATTTCTGTTTGTTTCTTAAGTCCCTGTAAGAGCTCATTTCTGCTAGCAAGAGCCAAGTTGGGCAGAGGTTTCCTAGTGCCTCCATGTTTCTAGTCCATAGCAGCCAGGCTGCTGTTCTTGCTTTTCCAAACTGGGAGAGTTGCAGCTGGGCTTCCCATTTCTCCAAGACATTGTTGATTTTATCCATGCTTAAAAAAAGCATCCCAGGCAAAATACCTTTTCTGTGGTATTTTTGTGAAGCCTGCAGATTCTGTTTGAAACTCTTCTGCTAAACATCCAGCATTTATTTGGGTGCTTCTTTAAATTCATACATCATGGACCAAGTTTTAGGTATGGGAGAACCTCTACTATTTGTTCATTCTTGGTTCAAGAGGACCACGAAGTCCTGTTATCTTTCCACAAGAAACCAGTCACAGCCTTTGGCACTAGCTACTACTAGCTGAAGCTCAGGGCTCCCCAGGAAGAGAAAATCAGGGGATGGAGTCAGGTATCAGATATAAACTTGTAGATATAAACAGATATAAGCTTCTCAAGAAACGTGTTGCCCCTTTTTCCTGAATTTTCCTGAATTCAAATAGGAAATAGATTATATCTTTTACTCAGAAGTCCAAACATTTGTCTCATCCCGTTAGCTTCACTTCTTCTGGGAGCAGTGATACGAAAGTTCAGTGTCTACTGCTCCTGTATCTTCGTGATTAGTACCTCTTGCCGTTCTGCTGCTTTTCTCCCAATATCAGTTCAAACAAGCAATGCCTGGCCCTTGGCATTGCTAAGTGATTTCCTAGGATGTACAAACATACAAGGTGAGCCATAGGAATAGGTGAATGCTTTGGTAGCCTCCTGTTTCGCTAGTGGCTGCTTTGGCCTGACTGCCTAGAAGAGCTTGATGGCTTCTTCATATTTTTCTTCAGTAAAAATAGACCAAATATAGGGAAGTTGTCCAATACATAGTAAGGCGTACTTTACTATCATGGACCTGGGTTTCACAGACTCTGGACGTGGTAAGACTCAGATGTCACAAGCAATGTTCCCCAGACCTCACCGATGTGTGTAGCATCTGACAACCTGCAGAGATACTGCACTTTCAAACAAGAAATCACTAACCACTAGATATACAAAGCATTATGGGTTAGCACAGATTCACCCCAAACCAAAATACACTGAAATATCAATCATTAAGCAATAATACGTTTTTTTTTTCCTTTTCACTGTTCAGGAACTTACACAGTAGAAGTAACCCAAGGCTCTAGCTAATTCCAAATTACTGGCCCCCTAACTGCAAAGATTTAGGCATTGGCCATGGCTATTTAATACAAAATATTGCTCTGCACTGGCATTTGCAAGCAAGATTCTGTGGCTGACATCCTCTGCTGCATGCATTAATTTTTAATTCCTTCACTTTCATTATCTGCAAGGAGTGATTTTTCCATTATATTTGTAAAGGTGCAGCCAAGAAAAAAAAATGTACGAAACAACAAATGGCCACTGGGCAGGAAATGAATCACTCTGGCTTTGAGTGTGCTAACTACAGATACCACAAATATACAGAAACACTTTGAAAACTTTCCAAGGACAATGCTCTGTTAAAACTATAACATGTATTCTGGGGATCTGGATGTATTGTAACACAACTCTTTGAAAACAAAAAGCAAACCAAGCACGCAGTAAAAAACCTGGGGATGTGTTTGGATGGGAACTTTTGTTTCAAATGGGCTGACATCTACTACTCTCAAGCAGCACTCTGTAGCCAGATCTCCATTCTCCTTTCTAGGAAGGACCCAGCAGTCTACTGAAAGAGTCAGGTTAAGTCTTGCTAGAGAATTGTCTTTTTTTCTGCACATCAGTATCATCCCCAAAGGATGCTGCAGTAACATGTTGCCAGACAGAGATCTGTTTTGTCAGAGAAAAATGTGACTATTCTTTTTCCAAAAGGAAAAGTAAGGGGTTTCTCCATGCCCTGCTGTGACACTTGGCATTTTTCAGAGCATGCCTCTGGTCATTTGCCATCACATTGACAGTTTACGTAATGTTTCCAGTTTGATTTGCTTGATGGGATCGCACTTGCTCCAGAGGGCTGAGAATATATAGTTAAAATCAAAGGTTTTAGTCTCCTGTACTCCTACATTGTAATCAGAGAAGAATATTTAAAGAAAAGCTGCAAGCTATGGGCAAAATTTAATCCTAACTCATCCTCATTGACTCAGGTTAAGTGATGGGGAACACAAGCAGTTCAGGTAGGATCCATTACTTCCCAACGTTTTACACCAAGTTATTAGTAGAGATTATGTTTATTTCATTATCTTTTTAGGTATGTGCAGAAGATTATCTAAAAATCAAATAAACTATTGACCTTCTTTTGGAGACTTCTTCGTTGTGACTCCTGTTTGAGCTGCCCAGATCTGGCCTGGATAATAGGTGACTCAACCAAGGGGAAAAAAAACCAACAAAGTAAAACATCTGTGGTTCATTCCGAAAACATCATAACAAACAATACAAAGTGTGAAAGTTCATGCAGCTTTATTTGAACAGCCTAACTCAGACCAAGCTTGCTGTGTTTCTTTTCCCTTAAATCGCAGCACAGATTAGGTTTGTCAGAGCCGTTTGGCCTTCAGTTGGGGCTGCAGCTGGGTCAGCTCTCAAATGCAGAGTTGCTGGAGAGTTTGTTATTTAAAAAAAGCCCAAGGGAAGAAAAAACAGTAAGTCACAGCTGTTACTTACTCAAAAGAAAATGTTAAACTAAGATATTCTGGCCACATTTCAGACACAAGCATGGCAGCAAGAGTAAGGAGTATGCAGATTTGTGTGTTAACTCAGGATATGGGGCAGTCTCTTCCCCACTGGTCTGCATACTCCTCCGTCACACGGAGTGAGGAGCTCTGTGTGCTACTCAACCTGGGTGAAGATGGCCAAGGAACCATCACACAAACTAGTTCTAACCAGCTAGCACTCCTGGTTTCTCAGCAGGATGCAATGGCTATATTGCCTCAAGGACCTTCGATGACTCCTTTGTAACCAGCCTGGCTCTACTAGTGAGCTAGAGAGGATCATTACTTCACTATAATGATTTGATACATGTATGAGAACCTCAAGTTTCATTGAGCGGTATTTGCATGGAGCCTGATACTCAGTGTATGGCCAACACAAGGACTGATACACCCATGCAGGTGGGACGTGGCATGCCATCTGCCTGTGGGCACTGCTGGGGTGCTCTCTCTCATCCATGGCATCCCTCGACACAACCCAGGCGAGCAGGGATCTGTCATGCAGCATGTTCACCTCCATTCTTGTTGCGTGGCCATTTCTTCTCCCGAGAGTGCTCCTGCCTTGGCAGTTCCCAGAAGGGGTCCAGTGCTCATCTGAAGTCAGCAAGAGGTGGAGAATTCACCACTTCCCCAGCAGTCTGCTGTCACTGATAACTGCCCTTGATCAAACACTGTGATCAGATATACATGGCTTTGGCTTCCAGCTGCCAGTTCTTGCTATGCCTCTGGGCCCTAGATTTACCTGTGAAGGTAAGTTCACCATAATCAAACCTCCTTTCATTTTTCCACTCTCCCTCTTTCACTGCAACCCTCTTCTGCACTTTCTCCTGAACTGTGATGTCCTTCCTAAAATGTGTTCACAGACCTGTACATGGTCTCCATCACCTCTGCTTTACACAGAGAAAAATGGTCATCTGCTTCTTCTCCCTTGCATATGCTTTGAAGAAAGCTCATACTAAACCTCTGTGGCTGCTACAGATCAGGATTATTTTTTGTGCACAATAATTCCTATGGTATTCCAGGGTACTGAGCCACCTGAGCCCAAGGTCGTAAAGCAGGGTCTTTTCTTCATCTTATCTGTTAAGTTGCTTTCAGCACGTGGAAAAAAGGCACTAGCTTCAATTGATAGGAAAACAAGCTGGTGTAAAGATTTTGGATGTAGGGATTGTGTCTCACTTCCCATTTTGCACAGTGCTTGCTTAGTGCTGTGGGATCCTATCCTGCTTCTGTGCTCCGGTGTTAGCACATACACAAAATAATGAAGTTGAGACTAATTAGTGGGACCAACAACTCTCCATCAGCTGCTTCACATTTTTCTTCCAAAGCATCGAGACTGGGGCTTGATGCTGTAATGGCAAAACTGCAGTTTCACAGGAGATCCCAAGAAGCTAACTAAAACACTCCAAGAAATGTAAAACTAAATATTATTTCTTGAAATATAGAAATCTTGCCTGGCCCGGGAAGAAGTACTTAGTGCTGTAAATAAGATTGTAATTGGGATTTTAGGAGGAAAACACTGGATATTTACTAACTGATGTAGTCTTTGAGTAACAACAAAGTGAAGGTTGTTAGTTCAAATCTCATCTCCCAGCAGAGACGTCCCTATAGGCACGTCTGGGTCTGGTGCTCTCAGCAGGGATTTCCCTGCTGGTAATGCAAAAAGAGGAGATGGAAGGTAGATAGAAGGTGACAAATGTGAGCAAGTAGCTACTAAAGGGGAACCATCTGACACGAAGAGAGGGGACTAAATGAAGTTATATCTCTGCTGTGCTTAAGTCCATGTGTATGATGCTGAACACTCATACACATGGATTTGTGTATGTATACTCAAATATACATACTCATATACATGAAGGAGACTCCGGAGGAGTCATAACAGTCTCTTACCATTGCACACACTGGTCTCCTGCCTAGCTTTGCACAGCCCCCAGTGCCCTCTGCCCTCTCAGAAACACCTTCTTCACTCAGATTGCCCCTGGACTTTTATTACACATTTCTTCACTCTGACACATAGCATCAAAACTCTTTTTAATTAAGCCATCACTAACAGATTATTGCAGAATGTAACAGGTAATAGGCACAAAACTAAGAGAAACTCTACCTGGATATGGTAATCATAGAGATTTTGAACTTCACAGTCTGAAGAAATTTTTCTCTCTGAATCAGATGTCTAAGGAATGCAATGAGAAAACTTTTATTTGTAAATCACAATGTAAATAACAAGTTCAGATATCACTCAAGCATATCATTCATGTTATTGGCAAATATTTGCATTAGGAGCTTTAATGAGCTTCTAAAAATAAGCCATTTATGCAAGTCTGTGTAATTCCTCTTCATAAAATACAGAACCTGGATACGTACAGATAATAGTAGATAAACCCCTGAAAATGAGAAAATAGAGATTTGACATGATGCACCAAGAAACAGGAAGCCAGTGACAGCTTTTGGAGTAAGGTGACAAAGGAAGAACGGCTGAAAAAGAAGGTGACCTTCCCTAGCAGCAGTGATTTGGATAGACCGATAAAGGTGTAGTTCCCTACCAGGAGACCAACAAAAATACAGAAAGATAACTGGAAAGTGACAAAAATCTGAGTAAGTTTTTAGTGCTTAATATAACATGGTCGGATAAGAAGGGCAGTGTCTGTGCCAAATGAATTCAAATTCTTCCAAAACCAAATTACCTTCATGCTAACGGTTTTCTGAGCACTGATGGTTTACCACAGAAACTAGAAAGCTCTGACTTCAGTGGATCTCCTTCTACCTCTCTGCTATAAGTAAAAGCACTTACAAAAATTTTTAAAAAAAGAAAGCATATAAATTTTTGGCAATGAACATGTTTATTTATGGAGTTGCATTGCTTGCTGTTCAAAAATTTTGTATCATAGTCAGGTTATTAAAGTTCCCCAAACCCAAACTGCATTCAGTTCTCCTGGTATTCTTGTACCACGTCAGCTCACTGCTCGCTCCCATCCTTCTGTAAAACTGGACATACCTGACATTACATTAGTGATTCTTACTAAAATGCTTGATTCTGCCAGTACTGTATGGACTGTGCCATGAGATCCAAGCCATCAGTGCACTTCAACTCTGTTAAAACTGAGCAGGAGAGAGAAGAGTATCACATGTGAAAAAAAAATCAAATCGAAAATTACACAAACTACTAATTTAGGGCTTGCTGTTCGCTGAACACAAACAGGTTTTGAGAAACTAGTTCTGAGACATAAATCTCAACTTGCATCTGTTCAGAAACCGGTCACTGCCCTGAACTTCTCTGCCCGAGGCCCTTTACAAATGGGAGCAACTGGCTTCAGTGTGGCATGGGTGCACACGCAGTCCATCGTCCCTCCGCTTATTAACATGCCCCTCTACCGAGCAACTGCCGATGGAAGAGAGAAGAGCCAGCTCTGGTGCTCTGGCATGGCAGGAGGACTTGGGGACTTTGATTTTCACCCTCCTTAGTCTCTTCTTCCATGAACTAGTACAGTGAGTGCATTGATTTCCAGAAAAAGCCTCTATCCACACACAAATTAGAGCAGGTTTGGGAAGCAGCCTTGAACATAGATGGAAATAATGAAATTAATCTTAAAAATAACTTCTGTAAAAAGAACTAACAAATGAAGTTTAAAGTTGACAATACTTCATATTCAAATTATCTATGACATACTAAGTCAGTAGTTAAAACTTATTTTCTCTTGTATTTTAACTAGTCTAACTTTATATTGCATATATAGCAATGCAATGTATACTTTTATGCAAGGCATCCCATAACCTTCAATACAATATTTTAAAGGCTATTATGAAGCACGAAGCACATGCAACCAAAATGCATTAACGTAATTAAACTCCTTAATCTAAGAGAGAAGATCTGCAGTTGCAGTGTCGCTCCTCTTTATTAAAGACAGACTGGAAGCCTTCTTATCACCTTTTGTGTCCGTTTGTTACTTTTATTTTCCCAAGAAAAAGGAAGCATGTCCAGCAAGGCAAGCTTTCCTCGGGGTTGCAGAGCCATCTAGTGTCGGAAGGGCAGGGTTCCCACATACATCTTTTCTTTCCATTTACTCTTAATTCCCCAAACGTTTCCCCATTCCATACTTTAAAGATTTTATCGCCGTTTCTCAGGCTCCTTTTTGTTCTCTGCACTACCTTCTTTTTTCTTCCTTTTATTTTCAGTCTTTAGAAATCTTCAGGCATGAAAGGACTGCTTGACCACACTGACTGCCTCATACCGGTACACAAATGATGGTAGGTCCAAATATTTGTTTCTTCCTTAGGATAGAAAATTCAGGGATGGAGCTGAGCAAAGATTCTTTCATTTATCCAACCCTCTGCAATACCTAAGGGGTCAATTATACCTAGGCTAGCCCTAGTAGATGTTGGTCTATCCTGTCCCTAAAAACATCCAGAACATCCCCATTCCAAAGGCAGGAATTCCATATTCTCTCTGGCCAGCCTTTCCCCTGTGGATACTCATTTTCACTTGGGCAGTTTGCTCTCAAGTCTAGCTTCAGTCTGTTTCTTGCAAATTTAGGTGGCTTCTTTTTGTCCTGCCTTGGAAAAAACCAGAGGCATTTGACCAGTGCTGTCTTTGTTGTAACATTTGCCTGTTGGTGGATGTGCCTCCTCCACTGCTTTTTCTCTATACAATGCAAGTGTAAATCTTACAGTTCTTCCTGCCCAGTGGGGTTTGCGGGACCTCTTTGCCATGCTTTCTGCTCTCCCCTGAGCTGTCTCCTTGTTTGCCCCTTATTCCAAGAGCTGGATGCTGCTTCAGCCAAGGCTTCGCTAGTGCAGCGTCGGGCCAGCACAATGGCTGCCCGTGCCTTACAGACGATATAGCTAGTCCCTGAGCTTGGGTGGCCACCTCAGCTGGGGTAGAAACAGTCTGAAGGGCTGCAGAAAACCCAGAATACAGCAAGTAAGGAGATATCTGAGTGCAGGGTGCTCAGAAAAACAGGACTACAAGGTCAAGTGGGAAATGTTACGGGCAGTTCCAGATAGCTCATAAACATTGGTGGCCACCTGGGTCAGGAGGAGCGATATATGTAGCACTATATGCATGTGCACGTTTCCTACATTCACAAATGATGAATGTTTCAATTCACTCTATACAAGATAATGCTTAATTGCTCTAGAGATGGAACAAAACTGTGTCATTTGACAGACTAGCTGGAGAACAGGTTAGCTAAATGTAGGTATGATTTTATCTCATCACCAAAGTACTTGTTTTGGGCAACAGAAAGGGTTTATGTAGATATCTGTTCTGGGTCTGTTAATCAACAAATAAAAAAGAATGAGAAGTTTGGAGCCGGAAAGCTTCCCTAGATTCCAAAACTAGGTTTGACTGCATGACATTTGGCTACTGGTGATGCGTTTCATTTGTCTGCATGGTGGTACATGTTATCCAATATGATCCGCAAAAGATAGGCAGCTCTATCCTAAACAAGACAGGACCTCAAAGGGATGCCTTGTATACTCAACTCCAGCTAGAGCAGGTTTCAGTGATCCACTTTGTAAGTGAAGAAGAAAACACAAGGTGCCATCCAAGAACAGGGGCAAACATAAATAGAGAGCTGAAAGGGTCCAGTGATAGGAGGGATATAGTTACCAAAACATATGAATATCCATGTTAGATAAAGAGAGGCATTTCTCATTCATGCCTCTGTTTAGGCATCTGGAAATAACAAGTCCAACGGGATTTTGAAAGCAATCTGGCAGAAGGTGGGTAACCTCAGATTACCACTGAGATGGTTTATTTTTAGGCTGGTTTCCTAAGAAACAAATTGTGCGTGACCACACTGTCTGTCTCCCACTAATAAGTTCTGAACCTGCTGGCTAGGTCTGATGGAAGGCTAGCAATCTCAAAGATATAAAATTCCTGTATGTTCCATGACAATCAGTCACTGAGTGGAGGAAAGAGACCCAAATGAGTATCTCCACAGAGAGATAAGTCATCGAGTGAAGTCAGCTGTTCTTGGTATGGTTTTGTCTACCAGCTGGGCAATAAGTAGGTACTGGGCAGACAATAAATAAATAAATGCGTGCACACTGCGGGCCCAGGCACAGCACAGCACTGGCTGCTGCCTTTTGGGGCTGCGTTGTGTCCAGTTGCTGGGCAGAAACTGGGTGTCCCGGGGGAAAGGAGTAATATGAAACAGATGATGGCACTGGAAAGGGGAGCTTTTACTCATAGGAGTATGAACTACTGTGAATGTTGCTGCTGAGTGGAAGATGCTGGACCCTCTGCAGTGGTGTAAATAAGATGTCTGCTTCCTCCTCTGCTATTCTACCAATTTGTTTAAATAAAATATCTTAGATTTGTCTTAGCTTTTGTTTGTGTTAGCAACCCAGCAATCAACAATTTTATTAATTGGAGATTACTATTTTGAAAAAAAAAAATCACTCTTTTACCTCATCTTAAAATAAAAGGTGTCTGTAAAAACCTTTGGCTCACAATAGCTTTTAGGACGGTTTAGTACCATGGGAATGGATGTGCTTTCAGACAGACAACTGCATTGCAGACAGAATACGTTAGCAGAACACGAAAATGAGAAAAATACGGTGGTGCTTTGCACATCTGTCCACTGGAGGCCTCCCTCCCTCGGCGCACCGAGGAGTGCAGGCTGCCCAGCTGCCACAGGTCACTCCTCGGGAGAAAGGAGGTACCACAGAGGTGCCAATGACCTTCATAATATAAGGCTGTGCCAGTAATTGCCTGACAGCATCCACTGATACATGGACGTATCTGTTTACTCCAGGCTTTTCTTTAGAGGCTGTAGTTTCACTGGGTTATTGGGACATAAGAAGTCTCTACCTTACAGCTTTTTTTGTGGATTCCTGACCTTTCTGGCTAGAGTGAGGTAGAGAATGTATTGCTATATCCTCCCACGCTTTTTTCCTTCACCTAAGCTTAACCTGTTGCTGAAGAAAGATCAGAAAGCAAAGTTCAAGACCAGAAAACAAGGTTAAACCACAGGCTATTATCTGTAAAACCCTAATGAAAAGCTGCTTGCAATTCCTGGACAACAAGTGTATGGATTATTACAAGAATATAAGCAAAACCAATGTGTTTTCCCCCTTATTCTTTCCTATCCTTGCTGCTGTGACATACCTGAGGGGAAATGTAATTTATCAATGTAAAATCTACATTTCTGCACATTGTATATAGCATACACACATGGAAACCCTTTGGACCTTCTTTGGGGGTGAGTTCTGGGGCGGGGGGAACCTCAGTCCATCCCACTCCTACCAGTTTGATGCCAGGGCCTGAAATAGATGCCCAGAGCCTGGAGAAGGAACACAGGTCAGCAGGAGAGCACCTGAAGAGCAGCACAACGGAACTCCAGCCAGTAAGACAGCTTCATCGGGGGCCCAACTTAAATGCCTCTATGCAAATGCACGTAGCTTGGGGAATAAACAAGAGGAGTTAGAGACGCGCACACGCCTGCGGGGCTACGACCTTATTGGCATCACGGAGACGTGGTGGGATGGCTCCTATGATTGGAGTGTTGGGATGGAGGGATACAGGCTCTTTAGGAAGGACAGGCAGGGGAGACGAGGAGGCGGTGTCGCCCTCTATGTCAATGACCAGCTGGAGTGCATGGAGCTCTGCCTGGGGATGGATGAGAAGCTGACCGAGAGCTTATGGGTCAGGATTAAAGGGAAGGCAGGGATAGGTGACATTATGGTGGGGGTCTGCTACAGGCCACCTGACCAGGAAGACCGAGTGGATGAGGCCCTCTATAGACAGATAGGAGCAGCCTCATGCTCACAAGCCCTGGTCCTCATGGGGGACTTCAACCACCCTGACATCTGTTGGAGAGACAACATGGAAGGGCATAAGCAATCTGGGAGGTTCCTGGAATGCGTCGATGATAACTTCCTTCTCCAAGTGGTAGAGGAGCCAACGAGGAGAGGTGCTATGCTGGACCTTGTTCTCACCAACAAGGAGGGGCTGGTGGGGAATGTGAAGCTCAAGGGCAGCCTGGGCTGCAGTGACCACAAAATGGTGGAGTTCAAGATCCTTAGGGCACCGAGGAGGGCGCACAGCAAGCTCACTACCCTGGACTTCAGGAGAGCGGACTTTGGCCACTTCAGGGATCTGCTTGGTAGAGTCCCATGGGACAAAGCCCTGGAGGGAAGAGGGGCCCAAGAAAGCTGGTTACTATTCAAGGATCACCTCCTCCAAGCTCAGGAGTGATGCATCCCAACAAAGAGGAAGTCCGGCAAAACCACCAGGAGGCCTGCATGGATGAACAAGGAGCTCCTGGACAAACTCAAACACAAAAAGGAAGCCTACATAGGGTGGAAGCAAGGACAGGTAGCCTGGGAGGAATACAGAGAAACTGTCTGCTCAGCCAGGGATCAGGTTAGGAAAGCTAAAGCCCTGATAGAATTAAATCTGGCCAGGGACATCAAGGGCAACAAGAAAAGATTCTATAGGTACGTCGGGGATAAAAGGAAGACAAGGGAAAATGAGGGCCCTCTCCAGAATGAAACGGGAGACCTGGTTACCCGGGATATGGAGAAGGCGGAGGTACTCAATGACTTTTTTGCCTCAGTCTTCACTGGCAAGTGCTCGAGCCTCACCGCCCAAGCCGCAGAAGGCAAAGGAGGGGACTGGGAGAATGAAGAGCCGCCCACTGTGGGAGAACATCAGGTTTGAGACCATCTAAGGCACCTGAAGGTGTACAAGTCCATGGGACCCAAGGAGATCCATCCGCGGGTCCTGAAGGAACTGGCCGATGAAGTTGCTAAGCCACTATCCATCATATTTGAAAAGTCGGGCAGTTTGGTGGCACTGGAAAAGGGGAAACATAACCCCCATTTTTAAAAAGGGAAAAAAGGAAGACCCAGGGAACTACAGGCCAGTCAGTCTCACCTCTGTGCCTGGGAAGATCATGGAACAGATCCTCCTGGAAGCTATGCTAAGGCACATGGAGGACAGGGAGGTGATTTGAGACAGCCAGCATGGCTTCACCAAGGGCAAGTCCTGCCTGAGTAACCTACTGGCCTTCTATGATGGAGTGACTACATCAGTGGACACGGGAAGGGCTACAGATGTCGTCTATCTGGACCTCTGTAAGGCCTTTGACACGGTCCCCCACAACATCCTTCTCTCTAAACTGGAGAGGTATGGATTTGATGGGTGGACTGTCCGCTGGGTGAGGAGTTGGTTAGATGGTCGCATCCAGAGGGTAGTGGTCAACGGCTCAATGTCCAGATGGAGGTTGGTGACGAGTGGCGTCCCGCAGGGGTCCGTATTGGGACCGGTATTGTTTAATATCTTCATCAGTGACATAGACAGTGGGATCGAGTGCACCCTCAGCAAGTTTGCAGATGACACCAAGCTGCGTGGTGCAGTTGACACACCAGAGGGACGGGATGCCATCCAGAGGGACCTGGACAAGCTCGAGAAGTGGGCCTGTGTGAACCTCAGGAGGTTTAACAAGGCCAAGTGCAAGGTCCTGCACCCGGGTCGGGGCAACCCCCAGTATCAATACAGGCTGGGGGATGAAGGGATTGAGAGCAGCCCTGCCGAGAAGGACTTGGGGGTACTGGTGGGTGAGAAGCTGGCCATGAGCCAGCAATGTGCGCTCGCAGCCCAGAAGGCCAATCGTATCCTGGGCTGCATCAAAAGCAGCGTGGCCAGCAGGTCGAGGGAGGTGATTCTGCCCCTCTACTCTGCTCTGCTGAGACCCCACCTGGAGTACTGCGTCCAGCTCTGGAGCCCTCAGCATAAGAAAGACACGGACCTGTTGGAGTGGGTCCAGAAGAGGGCCACAAAAATGATCAGGGGGATGGAGCACCTCTCCTCTGAAGAAAGGCTGAGAGAGTTGGGGTTGTTCAGCCTAGAGAAGGGAAGGCTGCGGGGACACCTTATTGCAGCCTATCAGTACTTCAAGGGGGCTTATAAAAAAGATGGCAGCAAACTTTTGAGCAGGGCCTGTTGTGACAGGACAAGGGGGAATGGCTTTAAACTAAAGGGGGGTAGATTTAGACTAGATAGAAGGAAGAAATGTTTTACGCTGAGGGTGGTGACACACTGGCACAGGTTGCCCAGAGAGGTGGTGGATGCCCCATTGCTGGAAACATTCAAGGTCAGGTTGGACGGGGCTCTGAGCAACCCGATCTAGTTGAAGATGTCCCTGCTTATTGCAGGGGGGTTGGACTAGATGACCTTTTAAAGTTCCTTCCAACCCAAACTATTCTATGATTCTATGATTCTCTGCATTTATGATGTGACTGTGTAATGCCAGATGTGTCACCTGAGGTCTCCCAACCTTCAAAAAAGATGACAGCAGGTCCTGTTCCATCTTCCTAGACACACCTGCTGGGCAAGCTAGTGGGAGGGAGACCTCCGCAGCCAGCAGCACCATCAGCTCTTGGCTCGCTGGTATCCCCTGATGCTGGTGAAGCTGGAAGCTCTGGTGGTATCCAAAGTGGAAGAGGTATTCGGATCAGTATATGAAATGTCTGCAATGGTCTGACAGTGTGGGTTATGTTCACTGTACACTCTGCCCAGCATGGGTGGTGCAGGATCCTGTGGTACAGCAGGTGCCTTGGTGGACCCATTGCTGGCCAGTCCCAAATCCCTCTCTACCTCCCAACTTAGCAAAGATCAGTCCTGAGCTCTCGATGGCACTGGCTTTGGCCTTCCCACACTGCTGGAATGTGCAGTCACTAATTAAAGACCAATCCTTGATGAACCCTTCTAGTGACTGCCCTGTGGTCTCATGCTTCCCCCCTCTCAGCAGCCTATGTTTCATCTCCCCTTTAGCAAGCTTCTTAGGTAGGTCACAGTTCTGGTATAGCTCCTCTCTTAATTGATATTTCTTGTATGGCACCATGTCAGATGCTTCACTGAAATCAAAACAGAGCAAATCTGCTGAGAAAATCAGCTGTCTTGTCAAAGGAAGATATTGGGTTAGTGTGGCACTACCTGCCTTTCAGTAAACCCACAGTGCCCTTTCCCCTGTTTGTAGCTTACCTTCATGTCTTGAATTACAGTTTCCTCCCTACCGGGTGACAGCTTCTGGGAGGGAAGAGCCCTGTACTCAGACCAGGCCAGCACCAGTCATCATCCCTTTTGTAAAGAATAGGGTCCTTGAGCTGGAACAAATTGTGAGTGTTCCTCAGTAATTACTATCACCTTTGATCATAAACAGGAATTAATTCATCACGAAAAATCTACACCAGTATCATAGCCTGATATGCTAGCATTGTTTTTCTATAAAATAGAGGCAGATAGCACTAAGGAGTCTTACTGCCACTGCTGGCTGGACTAACCCATCAATTTATGTGCCAGAAAGAAGTGTGTGTAAACGTTTTTCTTTCCGTGGTTAGATGAAGAGATGAATGAAATTTCTTTTATTCAGAAATGATTAGTGAAGATATCAGTCAAAACATGAGCAGTGTCTGGAACAAGCCATTGAGATGACAGTGGTAATATAACCACCATTCACACTATCAGGTACCAAATTCCTACGTCTGCAAAGTGGTGGGGCTGTGTTTGACCTGTCTGCTGTTACTACCAGGCACTACCACGGTGGGTGTCAGAGTTTCCCGTGAATCACATTCGGTTTGCAAGCAAAATCTGTTCGGTCCATTTGAGATCCTTACAGACCCACCAGCTGCAGTGAGTCAGCTCTTCCCCTTTTCTCACCGAGGCACAGTTTTCATTCCCAGCATCACACACCTCTGCACAGAGACGTGAGCTGGTGTAGCCAGGATGGCAATTTGCTCCTCTGGATGTGTCCCCGAGGTAGGGGATTGTTCTCTTTTCTCTGCACCTGAAGGTGGGGTCACAGCCACGTGACACAAGGAAGTCTGGTTAGGTCATATGAGATGTTCAAATTATGTTTGGCTGATGGATAAGCCTTGTTTCCCATGAAAAGGAAACAATAACTGGACTATGCAGGCTATAGCCTTGTGCCCTTGTTCTCCACAGGGTACGGGGAGAGAGGATATGGTAGCAGATCGCTGCTCATTTTTAGTAAAAAGTCCAGCACATTGGAAACGATGTCTTTTGTCTTTCAAACAATGTCAATAGCTAATACAGGAGAATTATTACAGTACTGCAGCCCCATGCAGTGAGTGCTCACTTCTCCCAGTACACTGGAGTGAAATGATTGTTTCTGAATAAGCACATGTAACCAGAGCCCTGAGTCTCTCTGAATTAATAGAGAATTATTGGCAGCAAGTTTCACTGCCATTCTTCTGGAGCTTTTCAGCTGCCATTCTGCAGCAAGAAGATAAACACAAGCCCTAGGAGTCTCTCACAACTTTCCCACATACTGTAACATATTTTGGAGATTTAAGGTAACACAATAGAGTCCAGTGGAACCGAGCAGCCTCGCAGAATTGCCAAAACTGGGGAACTGGTGTGAGGGACTGCCACTGCTTCTCCTACATTGCGAGCTTAAAGGCTTGGCGAGTTTTGCACTGCACTTCATCATTTATAAGCAAACAAACAATTTTCAAGCATTTAAGCAAACTTCACTAAATATAGCAGACCAGAAGCTCTGATTTTGAAAAGTTTGGGTCAGCAATCAGGTGATTGTTATATACAGCAGATTAACAAGGGAGAGATGACTCTTACCTGACTTTAGGTGCCTCTGAGGCACATCTACATTCCAGCTTGGTGACTAAGCACCCTTCAGAGTCAGCAGAGTCAATAAAATACAGAGAGCAATTACTCTTGCCTAAAGTAGTTGGCTAGATTTGGCAAGATAGATTATGAGATCTCAGCTGACGAGATCTCCTCAGGCAGGATGGGCACCCAGGCACCAAGTTCAGATGCAGGCACCTACCACTGCGATCGATGTCTAATGTTAGGCAAGATGAACATGTTCCAGATATCTGGTCCCTCCTCAAGGTTATCAGGTGCAGCTGTTACAACAATAATAAAGATGCTATCAGCAACAACCAATATAGTGCCAAAGCAAAAGCTTTTCAGAAAGAGACGATTTATTCACTTACTGACAGGAATAGGCATCAGAGAGCCTGAGAACAACAAAACTTCCAGAGGGCTTAAACAGAGGAAACTAAAGGACTTGCCTGAATATCAGAATTCAATTATTTATAAGCCACTGAGAAAACCTGTCTCTCTGGCAGCACTCATTGGCATGCCTTCACATCAGAGATAGAGCCCAGTGATTGAAAAGTTATCAGCATCTCCCCAAAGCAAAGCCCACCCTGAATTATAGTGCCACCCTGGTGAGGCCCATTTTGGGCTAGGGCTGTATTCCCCAGCTCCCTGGGCTTCCGCCGGTCTGCCTCTGTGGGAGGAGGTGAGCAGGAGCAGGGGAAGGAAGGGGAAGGCAGCCGGCACTTGGGTGGCAGCACCTGCAGCCTTGGCGCAGGAACATGGGTCTGGGAGTGGGATGAAGAAGACGCTGCCCACTAACTACCCCCAAGCCTGGGGAAGTCGCCCAGTGTTAGGTGCTTCCCAAAACACCTCAGTGGCTGCTCTGAGCAAATCCCAGGAGCAGCTGCACTGATGTGCAGAATGCTTGTTAACAGAAAAGAGCAATTAGGCTTTTCTCTTTGCAGGCCTGTACTCTTCTTAGTTGCTTACTAATTGACGGGCTCCCTTCCTTTGCTTGCACCTCCCTTTCACAGGGCTTTCAGGTGTAAGCAGGAATCCTTGCTGCCCTTTCTCAAGAATCCCCTTCTTTTGCTTTCTGTCTCTATTGATGATGGGATCTGCATGAGACCTGAAGTAGAGAAGCTCCATGGTCACAGGCTGAGGACAAAGCTGCTTCTTCGTAAAAGAACTACATTCTTTTCTTAGATATTTGTCACTTGTGCCTTGCTTTAAAGAAAAATAAAATATCATATTTATAGGTAAACTAAATTAACCAAGGACTACAAGTTACATATATATGTGTGCATGTATGTGTATGTGCGTGTATGTGCATGTTCTGAATTTGGAAATATTCTTCCTCCATTTCCTCTCCTGAATTTCTTACATGTTAGCAGTGAATAATTTAAACATTAAAGAAGACTGTCCATGACCATGGCATTACAGTATAATCACTACTGGCCTGCACAGAATGCAGATATTTACATACATCACTTCTGTTTGTATAGGACATACATTAAGAAGTATACCTAAAGCAATGTTCAGTTCTGGACAAATTTTGTTTTAAGAAACAAGTGGAATCAGACAGACAGCATTAGCGTATTTAGGCCATTGTGTTAAACAATATCAAGAGATTTAATTAAGGAAAATCACCCCATATTGTGAGTAGCACTGCGTGACTGTAGCACAGACAAACCTAAGCAATTCTTTGATGAACACTGCCTCACAGGTTACTAATGTCAGACGAATAAATAACGCTTTCCTGTGCTCCTGAAGCTTCGTTTCTCAGCAAGAAGCCTCCCTGAGTGAAATGCTAAAGAGAACAGTTCAAAGATTTACATAGGTCAGGATGTAAATCTCGGGGGAAGTAACAGATTTCTCCAAGCAAAGAAACAGGAAAGGGAAAACCAGCAGCTTTCCTTCTTCCGAGAGGGGAAAACAGATAAAGGGTCCTGGTGGCTCCTGCCAAGTC